>NC_080053.1:12113639-12388639 GCF_026212465.1 Amaranthus tricolor
TTGCTTTCATATTAATGGTACTCTGTCGCTCATTGTATTTCTTTCAACTTTTTAAAAACACTTTTATTCCTTTTTACAATTTATAGCTACAATAATCCATACTTATTAAAGCAATGATACCCTTAATTGAATATTTTCTCTTATTATTATCTTCCTCTGTTCCTCCCATATTCTAAATAACACTTACATAAAATTAGGAGGGAATAGCTTCTAGAGCAATGACAATGACGGTAAAAACTATCATCAAATTTCATATTTTGTAAATTTTTAACCATAAAAAACATATAATGGTTTTTTTCAAGAAAAATCAGCATATGATATTATTTTCTATAAATAACGTGAACGTTTTTTTATCATACCATAATTTATTGCTTTGGTGGCCAAAAGTATAAACAACCACCATTGGACTAGCTATCAAAACCTTTTTGGAAATGTTGCTATTGTGCATCTTCTCAAAATTGATTTCAAATGCTATTTTACCAAACACTAAAAATAACTTAATAAAGTCAAGACACTAAATACGATTACAAAAGCTAAAGCTATCCTCAAAAGTTGGAATCTTAACACGCATTCTACAAAATATCATAAACTTTATGGGATAATTTAGACTTATAATATTCTATTTTTCATTACAACTGTCACATGATCATCGTCATTTTGCATTTAGGGATATAAAATGGTAACATTTTATTTAGAAATATTTGTTAAAATAATTTAAATTATGACTCATTGTTTAATACTTTGAAATTTTCAAATATAATTAATTTATTTATTTATTAATCAAACATAAAATAAAAAAATACAAATTGATTGATAAAAAGTAAAAGAAAATAGAAAAGCACACACTAAAAATTTGTTGAGTTTGTGGTTAAGAAGCCTACACTTTTATTTAGCTCGCTTCTTTAAGTCACAAATGCTAAGAAGTTGAGGTGAGACGTTAGCCTTAACTTTATTCATTTATAGCTTGTTTCAATCCCTCATCTAATTCTAGTTTGTGAATAAGCTTTCCTCCTTGAAGATTTGATCTTATCTTTACACCATACTCTTGTATCTTTGTGGAATTAGGTAAAATTTGATCAACACCTTGGAACTAACGACACAAGATGTTGACCCTCTTGCAACTTACACTAGATAATCACTTATGAGTAATGAGTAGAAATAGTACAGAAAATCATACTTGTGATATGTTATGTGTAGGCGGTGAATAAAGACGGAAGTAAAGCGGATTGGCTTGCGACTGGCATAAACACAAAACTATAAACATAAAAGTGGGCTAAGTATTGGCCCCGAACAATGAATTGGGTATGTGTGCACGAAACAACTTATGGGACGAGAATTGCATGTGGGCCAAACATGTGAATTGGTCTACTTGGCACGACCAATGACACGAGCTTAGGCCCATAACTAATTAGCTATTGTTTAAATTATTAATTACAAAATAATTGTAGATATTATTATACAAAATCTAAAATTATATAAATAGATAATTGTCAAATATCCTTTTCTTCTTCTTTTTCATTATCAACGACCTCTCCACTAATCAAACTCTCTTTCAAGGTCAAACAAATCAAGGAGTATATACTTGCTCATTATTCTCACCAACTGTTTACTCGGCCATCTCCTCAAAATGTACCTCTTCTACTTGGCATCGTCATCGTGGTCATCCATCTACAAATATTTAATTCTCTCTCCAATTCCATAGACATTTCCCTTAGTACTTCATCCTTCACTTCCCCTTGTAATTCCTACTAAATTAATAAGAGCCACAAGTTACCATTTCCACTCTAACTTCAAATGCACCTTTAGATTTAATTTTCTCTGATGTATGGACATCTCTTGTTCAATCTTATGATCATCTTAAATACTACATAATTTTTATGATCATTTCACTAAATATACATGGTTATATCCCATCAAATACAAGTCAGATTCCTTCATAATTTTTATTCGATTTCAATCACTCGTTGAAAAGTTTTTTAATAGGCCAGTTAAACAATTTTTTAGTGATAATGGTGGCGAATACATTAAATTAAAACCTCATTTTTCATCTTGTGGTATTACTCATTTAATTTCTCCTCCCCATACACCGGAACATAATGGTTATGTTGAACATAGACATCGTCACATTGTTGAAACTGGTCTTTCTTTACTCTCTCATGCTAAATTACCACTAAAAACTTGGCCTTTAGCTTTTACTACTGCTATATATCTCATAAATAGATTACCTACTCCTAATCTTCAAAATATGACTCCTGTTTATTCTCTTTTTCACATTCCTCCTAATTAATCAAAACTTCGATCTTTTGGTTGTTTATGTTATCCATGGCTTCTTCCTTATACTACACATAAACTACAACCTAAATCGGTCCCTTGCATTTTTGTTGTTTATTCTTCCACTCAAAGTGTTTATTATTGTCTTGATCCACTTACTGATAAAATATATATCTCTTGTCATATTCGATTTTTTGAACAAGATTATCCTTATATATCCTTTACTAACGGGTCTTTTACTTTTTTCCAATCACATAATGTTGATTCTTGGTTCTCTAAATCCACTCAACTTCTGCACACGTCCCAATTTACACCTCCATCTAATCCTATTTCACCTCCATCAAATCCAGTAATTACTGATGCACAAAATTCACTCCAAATTACATCCATTCCCCTTCTCTCGCATAAGTCTTTGACTCCCTCACAATCTCATTCCCTAAATTCCAATTCTAGTCCACATTCAATTGCCTTAAATTCCAACTTGCCAAACTTCCTCACCTCTCTCCATAAGACTTGGGCACGTGCCCTTCCCCTCCCTCTCCACCCAATTCAAATTTTCATTCTAATACAAACACCTCGTTATCCTTTGATAATTCTAATACCTCTTCTACTCATATTTCCCCTCCATTACCCACTCGTGTAAGGAAGCCAAATACTAAATATTTTAATTCTAACTTTTTGCTACACACGGTCATCCAAAACTCTTATATCTGAGCCCACAAATATTATCTCTGCTCTTAAACATCCTCAATGGCGAAAAGCTATGACAGATGAGTTTAATGACCTCACTAAAAAATAAAACTTGGTCTCTTGTTCCCTCTACTAATGCTACTAAGGTGGTTGGTTGTAAATGGGTATTTCGTGTCAAAATATAAGGTTATGGTTCCTTAGATCTTCTGAAAGCTCGACTTGTTGCTAAGGGGTTGAGCCAAATCAACAAGGCTCAAGTGAGGATTCAAGGGAACCAGCAAGCAACAACAACCTAAGGAACAACATAATCAAAAACAACAAAGAACACATGAATGTTTCTGTTGAGAATTTTGATCATGCTGCACTTGGTTCTGTTTTAAGGACATCATCATTGAATAGTGACGATCATGATTCAGACCAAGACAAACCAAGAGACAATGAGTTAATTATGGCAAGCCAAGCAACAAGGAACACACAAGCAAAGCCAACAACAAGGACAAAACAAGCAAGGTCAGGCCAGCAGCAAGGTCTGACACTGACCACTGATCAGACCATCTTGGCAAGCCCGAGCCCAAGGGATGACGTGGAGGGTAGATTTGGAATCTCCACACATGGGCCTAGCTGCCATGGCCCAAGAGTCCTCCTAGAAGTCATCGGAGGTGGACTGAAAACGGAGCACAAGGTCGTCTAGTCAGCAACTTGCATATCAGGCATTACTTAAAGTTTCTGGTTGTTTGTTTTGATTTAATTTGTGTATAGCCACGTGTAGTTTATGACCGTTAATAACAGCTATTCCTTCATGTAATCATCTTAGTCTGATTTCCCAACCTTATAAATAGTAGAGGAAATCAATGTATGAGACAATGTTGTTGAATAAAAGTTTTTTTTCAGAAAAATTTCAAGTGTTTGAATTTTTTCTTCAATTGCTTGCAATTGGGTTCCTAAGGGTCAGTCACCCTTCATGAACGTGTAATCTCTTGATCAGTTCTTCAAGATTGCACTTCATTCCATCCAAGAACGCTGCACATTCCATTGATTAATCAAAGGAATTTGTTGGTGTTGTCTAGAAAAGGGGCTTGGCAGTCCAACCCTTGTCCAGACATTGCATAGCAATCTTGGAATATCCCTGGTTTGAGTCACATTGTGATTGTGCGTATAAAGTTCATCATTTCACACGCATTATCGCATCAATTGGTATCAGAGCAAGGACGTGTAGGGATTGAATTTCATCCTCATTCATTGGTGAAGACGAATTCTCAATATCATGACTGAATGATCAGAGAAATCAAAATTCAGAGAAGAGGGCGATTTTCTGTTCGTGTTCGATTTCAGTGGCAAATCTCTACAAATTTCGGTTGTTTTTCTTCCTTTTGTTTAATTACTTTGTGAATTAATGTTCCTGAATATAATTCGCTGCATTTCCCCTTAATTTGATTGATAATCGTGCATGCATTAATCTGATTACTCACGAAGAGTATTCTGAAACCCTAAAGAACCCAGTTCTTGAAGGAGTTTCTGCATTTTGGTGATTTCATTCGTGATTTCTGTATAAAAATTCAATTGATTAAATTTCATTTGGTAAATAAAAGATTGCATTCACGTTTCATTGTATTTTGCGTGCAAATTGATAGTATTGTGGCTGTGCACTGCATAACAATCACAAAACAGTTCTTCAAATTCTGATTTTGTGATCTTGCTGTGCATGATTGAGGTTTCTTTGTTTTTCCTTTGTGCATGTTTAACTGTAATAAACAAATAACTAAAGGATTCACATTAGCAAATTCATTCAAAGTGCAAAGGTGATTATTATTGTTTCATTGAACAGTGATTGTGCATAGAACAAATCAGATTGCTGTTGCAAACAGAACAAATTACTGCATTCATTTTTCTTCTTTGTATATTTGTGAGTGTTGCATTCATATAAGATCATTATGGATAACAATGATAAACTTGATGCATTAGTTAACACCGTCAATCAGTTGAGCTTGGCTGTTATAGCCCTACAAAATGCTACACAACAACCATTACAGCAGCTCCAATATCCATGTCCACACCCTAACATTGAGAATGCAAGGGAGGATAAGACCATGAGGGTAGATGTGCATGAGTTTGATTGCACTTCACATGACCCAGAGGTATACATTGAGTGGGAGAAAGGGGTAGAACGTTACTTTGAATTCAAGGACACACACCCAGACCATCAATACAAAATAGCTAAGGTGAAGTTGACCATGCTGGCTGCGACCTGGCTGGAGGGTGTGTAGAGGCAAAGAACATGAGAAGATAGACCTAAAATCAATTCTTGGGAGAAGCTTAGGAAGCACCTTAGGAAGAAGTACATTCCCCACAATTATAAGCAGCAACTATTCACTGATTGGAGCTATTTGAGGCAAGGATCCCGGACAGTATCAGAGTATATACGAGAGGGAGAAAGGCTGACAGTCCTGTGTGAGATAAACGAGCCAGAAGAGATGAAAATTGGGAGGTTCTTGAGTGGATTAAGGGAAGACATGAGGGAGAAGATTGAGGTGATGCAGAACCTGACCTATGAGGGAGCGTGTAACAGTGCGTTAATACTTGAGAAATCAGCAAGAAGAAGAGCTGCACAACCTGCACATACGCTTAACAGAGGCAAGGAATTCAGTAGCTTTAAACCACCTGCACAGAAACCATCTATTAATAATAGAACAGCTGCACAAAGTCTTCCTTCCAGCAAGTCTGCACAGTCCCACAATGCATCTAGTAACCTTATACAGAGAGACCAATTGCTATTAAAGATAGTGATGTGAACCTCAAGGATATCATGTGTTTTAAGTGTCATGGGCACGGTCACTACAAGAGAAATTGTCCCAATGCACGAGCCTTCACACAGCGGGAATGGGAAGAGATTCATAGTAGAAAGGGACCACGAGCTATGTTAGTTCACATAGAAGGAAGGGAGGAAGTCAAGTTACCACCCACACTTGAGGATGAATATGAGGGTTCCTTTAGAGTGAAAAGCTGTGGGTATATGGAAAGGATGGAAGGGAATACCACTGAGGAAAGTGAGGAGGAGGGAGATATAGAGCATGTTTACCCCGAGGAGGAGCTTTCACAATCTATTGATCAGAAGAAACCTTCACATGGTCCCATAGGTCAAGAATTCAGACCAAAGAGAGAACATTTTTCAAACAAAATGTAAGATCGGGAACAAACTATGTGATTTGATCATCGATGGAGGCAGTGAATCCAACTGTGTAAGCAAAGAGCTAGTCAAAACATTGGGATTGACCACTAAACCTCACCCTCGACCTTACAAATTAAGGTGGTTAGATGATAATACAGGAAATGCGGTTAGTAAACAATGTTTGGTGAATTTTAGCATAGGCACATATCACGACCAAGTGCTTTGCGATGCTTTAGCCATGGATGCTTGTCATGTGTTGCTCGGGAGACCTTGGCAACATGATAGGAAAACCATACACAATGGCTTCACCAATATATATTCCCTAAGACACGAGGGTAAGACTAAGGAGTTGATGCCACTACCCCCCTCACAAAACCATACCTCCTACAAAGACCAAGCCATCACTTGCACACCTATTAGGAACGAAGGAGTGTGATGCTAAGACTAGTGATGTTAGGCACATAACCAAACTATCCTTTGATGAGATCATTAGACTACATGGCATACCCCAAAGCATTGTAAGTGATAGAGACTCTAAATTTCTACGCAACTTTTGGACTAGTTTATGGACCATGATGAGAACTAAGTTGTTGTTCAGAACTGCATACCACCCTCAAACGGATGGTCAAAGGAAAGTGACAAATACGACATTAGGAAATATCATAAGGACATTAATTAGGAAGAACACCAAAGATTGGTATAAAAAATTAGCCCATGCTGCATTTGCATATAATAGATACCCTAGTCTAACTTCTAAGTATTTTCCATCTGAATGTATGAATAGTTTTAATCCTATGACTCCTACTACTCTAGTTTATTTACCATTGCAGGAACAAATAGCCACAACTCAGCACATACATGCTCAGGTTCAGCAAGACATCATGCAAAACATCGTAGCCCAGTCCGGAAATAATGCTTACACTGTCAATTTGCCCAGCAGCTATAGTGTCTCACCCACATTCAATATTGGAGACTTGGCACCTTACTACACGGACTTGGAATTGAGGGCAATTCCTTTTCAAGAAGGGGGGATTGAGCCAAATCAACAAGGCTCAAGTGAGGATTCAAGGGAACCAGCAAGCAACAACAACCTAAGGAACAACATAATCAAAAACAACAAAGAACACATGAATGTTTCTGTTGAGAATTTTGATCATGCTGCACTTGGTTCTGTTTTAAGGACATCATCATTGAATAGTGATGACCATGATTCAGACCAAGACAAACCAAGAGACAATGAGTTAATTATGGCAAGCCAAGCAACAAGGAACACACAAGCAAAGCCAACAACAAGGACAAAACAAGCAAGGTCAGGCCAGCAGCAAGGTTTGACACTGACCACTGACCAGACCATCTTGGCAAGCCCGCCCAGACGTGACCCGAGCCCAAGGGATGACGTGGAGGGTAGATCTGGAATCTCCACACATGGGCCTAGCTGCCATGGCCCAAGAGTCCTCCTGGAAGTCATCGGAGGTGGACTGAAAACGGAGCACAAGGTCGTCCAGTCAGCAGCTTGCATATCAGGCATTACTTAAAGTTTCTAGTTGTTTGTTTTGATTTAATTTGTGTATAACCACGTGTAGTTTATGACCGTTAATAATAGCTATTCCTTCATGTAATCATCTTAGTCTGATTTCCCAACCTTATAAATAGTAGAGGAAATCAATGTATGAGACAATGTTGTTGAATAAAAGTTTTTTTTCAGAAAAATTTCAAGTGTTTGAATTTTTTCTTCAATTGCTTGCAATTGGGTTCCTAAGGGTCAGTCACCCTTCATGAACGTGTAATCTCTTGATCAGTTCTTCAAGATTGCACTTCATTCCATCCAAGAACGCTGCACATTCCATTGATTAATCAAAGGAATTTGTTGGTGTTGTCTAGAAAAGGGGCTTGGCAGTCCAACCCTTGTCCAGACATTGCATAGCAATCTTGGAATATCCCTGGTTTGATTCACATTGTGATTGTGCGTATAAAGTTCATCATTTCACACGCATAATCACATCAAGGGTTTAATCAACGTCCAGGTGTTGATTATGTTGAGACATTTAGTCCGATGGTTAAACCTGCTACAATTCGACTCATCTTGTCCCTTGCAGTTTCTCATGGTTGGTCAATCCGTCAACTTGATATCAATAATGCATTCCTTCAAGGTACCCTTTCTGAGGAAGTATATATGTCCCAACCTCCTGAACTTATTCATCCTTCTTTTTCCAATCATGTTTGCAAACTCAATAAAGCTATCTATGAGCTTAAGCAAGCTAATTGTGTCTGGCACAATAAACTTCGTCATTATCTTCTCTCTAAAGGTTTTAAACCCACTATCTCTGATCCCTCTTTATTTCACTCTTCTTCAAATAACTCTCCAATTTATCTTATTGTCTATGTTGATGATATCATTATAATGTTCCAAACACTACTCAAATTAATCAATTTATTCAGTCACTCTCTTCTCGTTTTTCACTTAAAGATTTGGGTCCCCATTCTTATTTCCTTGGTGTTGAAGTTATCCCACACACTCATGGTTTATTCTTATCTCAAAGTAAATATATTCATGATATTCTTCAACGTGCCAACATGCTCGATTCTAAACCAGCTAAAACTCCTATGACATCTCATCCCCCTCTACTATATAAAGGGATCCCACTTTCCAACCCTACCACATATCGTGCTATTGTTGGTGCTCTACAATATTTGTGCTTAACTCGTCCAGATATGACTTTTCCAGTTAACAAGTTATCACAATTTATGCATGCTCCCACAAACTTACACTTGCAAGCCTTAAAACGAGTGTTAAGATATCTTCATGATACATTGCGACAAGGGTTACTTCTTCGTCAAAAATCACCACTTCAACTCCATACTTTTATTGATGCTGACTGGACTGATGATAAAGATAATTTTCGCAGTACTACGGGATACATTGTTTACTTGGGCTCAAACCCAATTGCTTGGAGCTCCAAACGACGGAAAACACTAGCTCGCTCTTCAAATGAAGCTGAATTCCGTGCTGTTGCAACTACTACAACTGAAATTGACTGGTTACAATCTCTTATGATTGAATTGGGTTACATATCTACTATAACTCCTACCATTTTTTGTGATAATCTCGGTGCTACTCATTATTGTGCCAATCCAGCTTTCCAATCTCGCATGAAACATTAGCCATTGATTTTCATTTTGTTCGTGAAAAAGTTGAAGGTGGTACTCTTCGTGTTACTCATATTTCTGGAGACGATCAACTTGCAGATGCACTTACCAAACCTCAACTTCGACCTCGTTTTCAGTCATTATTTTCAAGGATTGGACTTACTCATGGACCGTCCATCTTGCGGGCGTCTATTAAGTAAATATATTAACTTTATTTTCCATATAATTATTCTTCAAATTGTCTAACGGTTATCATATATTTAGGAATTATTCTCATTAACTCACATTCTCCATATTTATATAGCTATTGCCATACATTAGGTGTATAATTAAAAAATTGTACTTGTATATATTAAAGAACCAAATGAATAAAAAGATACAACTCTTTGTTGCATTCTTTACAAGGGACTGATGTAATAGGAATTTGAACCCATCCATTCCTAGATAGAGATTTGTTTGATACTTCATTACAAAAAGTAAAACCTAAACAAACCTAAATTATAACTTAAGTTTTAAACTAAGAGAAATTTCTTAATAAAAAAGACCCAAATAACCCAAGTGTTTCTTACAAAACAAGTGTTTTTAAAATGAAGATTAGCACAACCCAAACTAGTTTATAACCAAAGAATGAAGAACAAATTACAATTTCAAGTGGAGTACTAATAAAATTGGAACTAGAGAAGCAGAGATAGCTAAAATTCTCTTATATTGCCAACTAATCAAGCCTCATCAATTATCATCCATCCAAATAATCTCCCAAAAGCTTTGATTTCAATGGAAGCAAGCCAAATCAAGAGTTTTGCTTTCAATGGAAGCAAGCGAAATCAAGAGTTTTGATTTCAATGGAAGCAAGCTTTGATTTGGAAAGGAGTTAGAGATTGAAATAGAATTTCACCGGACAAGACCCAGCTCGATCTAGGTCTTGGGCCTCTTGGCCCTTATCGTTGCTTGTGTGCGAGGGGAAGGGATCTCTCTCTTTGTTCCCCAATTCCTATCACCCCTTTTCCTAGTTTCCGCCATTAAAGCACCAATCAGCTTTCAGGTAATCTGTCCTCTTCAGTTATCAAGATTCAAGACTGTTCTTTATCTCAGTTACCCAGATCAAGAAATTTGAAGTCATTTCTCTGTTTTAATTTGATGGATTTAATGGGTTAATTGATTGATTACCAAGAATGATAGGTGCCGTTCAATTAGGAGTATTGGCGGCTTGTGTTGTAGTTTTAGTTCCAATGGCATTAGCTGGTTGGCATTTAAGCCGTAATAAAATGCTCTTTTTTAGTGGTGCTCTTTTTATTTCTCTTGCTGTTGTTGTTCATCTTTCTCCTTATTTCCCTTCTTTCACTGATTTTTATCCTACCACTTCTTTATCATCTTCTTCATCATCATCAAGTTTAGTTGTTCTTGAGAATCGTGAATCTTGTTTGACATTTTTGCATAAGATCCAGTGGAAGATTCATCCTAACAATCAGAATTTGTCTTCTACATGGAAATGGATGTTATCAGATGAGAATGTGTTAGCTTGTGATTTTCAAAAATTGGGTAGGAATGATGTTAATGATCTGCTTAATGGGTCTTGGGTAATGGTTGCTGGTGACTCGCAAGCTCGATTATTTGTTCTTTCTTTGTTAGATTTGATGTTGTTTGAGGATGAAATGGTTTCGATTCGAAAAGATTTGTTTAAGAGACATAGTGATTATCATTTGGTGGTTGATAGACTTGGGTTGAAATTGGATTTTGTTTGGGCACCTTATGTTAATAATCTGACTAACTTGGCAATGGAGTTAAATAGGAATCATAGCTACCCTGATGTTGTTGTCATGGGTTCTGGTCTTTGGCATATGCTTCATGTTTATAATGCCACACATTATGATGCTTCGTTGCGACTTTTGAGTCGCTCCGTGTTGCCATTGTTAGTGGGTAAATCTCAGCCTCATTTGTTTTGGTTGGGAATGCCTACATTGATAAACTCGATGTTGAATACCCAAGAGAAGAGAGAAAAGATGACTAGTGCGTCGCAATTTGCTTATGAATTAGCGCTTCGTAGTGCTAAGCTTATTCGGCCTGGTGGCCCTTTTGTGTTGTTAGATATTCAGTCTTTGAGTGGAAATTGTGGGGAAACATGTACTGTTGATGGAATGCATTATGATGGAGTTGTGTACCAAGCCGCGGTGCATATCATGCTAAATGCTTTGCTTATTATGTCTCAGCAAAAAGTTTAGTGATGGTTTGGTTGTGAACTGTGATGCTTCCCTATCTCTGACATTGATCATGCATGGAGCTATCTTGGATCTTAAGCTTTCGAGCCTTTGGAAAAGGTTGTTTCTTCTATGTACTCATGTATCTTAGGCATCTTCTGAGGTATTGCTCTCTATCTTTTGAACCATCTATTAGCTTCAATTTTGTCATAGTAAAGAGATGTTTTCTATATGGCTTAGCTTGTCAAACCTGTAAAAGTAGTTTAGTATACTTACAACAGGAAAATGAGAAGCCTTTAGTTTAGTAAGAAAATTGAAAGTTGTACAAGAATATGATTCGCTGATGAAATAATAGTTGAAATTTTGTTTTTTTTTTGACATTTTTGGCAGATGTCTGTGTTCTGGGTTGTTCTTGGTGATATGCTTTATAGTTTATTTTACTCGAACGCTATTTTACCTCAAATGCCCGTGTCAAGTTCTCAACTTTGCAACGTGGATATATACTTTTTATTTGTTTCAGTTTGTTTGTTACACTTTGACAAGAAAGCTCTAACTGAAGTGGAGGGCGTGTCATTAAATAGTTGATTTGGTCAATTATGGAAATATTTGTTGTGCTATGACTTTTTTTGAATTTCTGTTGTCCAGTATACTGAGATTAAATATTTGGGAATTTGGATTTCCTCATGATGTAAGTCTAGGATGAAAATCCTGGTGTAGAAGGGCGTTCTTGTAAGTGCGTGTTTGGTTCAATGTATAAAGAAAAATGTTCTGGAATCCAAAATATCACGTCATGATTTGCTAATCTCCTTATGAATTGCAAAATCGGAAAGTGAATTATGGTTAATTTGGGCAATTTTAAAGCCATTTTGAGCAAATTGCATATTCAAAAAGTAAATTAGCTAGCGAATTATATAGTATTGGCCGTCTAACCAATGGTATGGCTCTGTGGTTGCCAACATCAGAGGGTCATAATTTATTGAATCTCTTTTGAAGATCATTGATAAAAAGTGAGATTATTTCTCTGACATCATCTTTCAAATAGCATCATAGTATTGTGATTTGCTTCTTGTGAATTTTGAATGACAATTGGCAGGTACAAAAAGGTAGTTTACATTTTTACTTAAACAATATGGTAAAAATAAAGTTATTTGTATCTTTTATTTTAACAAAAGAATGTTTCTTTTAATTTAACAAAAGATACAAATAAAGTATAATTTGTATTGTTTGTATAACAAAAAATACAAATAAACCTTATTTGTATCGTTTGACAAAACAACCGACACAAATAAGCCTTATATGTATCGTTTGTCAAAACAAATGATACAAATAAGAGTTATTTGTATCTTTTGTCTTACAAAACATACTAATAACTTACGCCCAAATTTTGATGGTTACGCGGCTCATCATTTTCCTTATGCCATTTTCAATTTCTTTTTCTTTGTCTCGTGTCTGCTACCCGTTTCATTCCTTGATTTCATTCTCAGCACCCCAAAATTTCCGTTCCTTCATCAGTTGTTGTGCCATTTTGGTTCCTCCATTCTAATCGTTGTTTGTTGCTCCATTTTCATACCTCCATCAAATTTTCAATTGTTGCTACTGTGTATGCATGTGCTACCATTGCAAGAACTAATTTCCCAACCCAAAGGTATCTCTGTTCTCTTTATCATCTCTTTTTCATTGCAATTTTGTTTTGTAGAATTGAATTAAAGAATTCTTGAAGAATTGTCGGTTTCAATATGTATGCCTACAACGTGTTCGATAAAATGCCCCATAGAAATTCATTTTTTATAATTCTATAATTATACAAGTTGGGTTTGATTTGGTAAGATTTGTTTACAGTAATCAATTTTGGTTCAACATAATTTTTTGAAATACAATTTTGGTATGCTCCAAAGTTTAGTATTCAAATTCCTTTGGTTGGATGAGGAATTTGGAAGGAGAAAAGAGAGCATTCGGTTAGTTAACAACATTATATGAGCAGTTTTCCTGTATCCATTTGTTGTTGATGCTTGGAGGAATGGAACTTCATCGGTATATTCTTGTCGAGACTCTTCGTCAAGGAGGATTATTAGGTATATTTTCAGATATGTTCATCTCGCCTCATGCATTTCAGCTTGGAACTAAGGATCTCATGAGACCCAAGAATCAATTAACTCATATCATAAGGGTCCTTCTAACTATGATATGTTATTGTGTAAAATGATTCATGTAATATGTTCTCCATATCATAATAGTTGCACCACTTCTCGCAAAGACGTTCACATTCTACAGAAATGATGCCAAGATCAATAAGTTGAATGTATATAAGGTAACTTTATAAAAGCAAATAATTTGTTTTCGATTGGCTCTTGATAGCTAACATCCATGCACTAATTCACATGAATTCTACATAGTAATGATTATTTATTTTTGTGTTTTAACTTTATAAGGTGACTCTTTTTGCAAGAGGAGAAGCACCAATTATTCAACAAATTCCTGGTGAATCAGATGCTAATTTGCTGATTTTTCCTCCAAAGTATGCTACAGATTTCATCAACAAATTCCTGGAGAAGCACCAAAGTATGCTAATCTTGACTAAATTAAGATTTCATCAACTTCAATGGGTAGTTGTGTAGTACGTCCTCTGTCCCTCTCAATTTGCACCACTTTTCATTTTTATTTGTCCCACTCATTTTGCACCCTTGGCAGTGGTCACACTTTCTCTCTTTTAATCTCATTCTCAAACTTATTATTTCTTTCATTTCAATCATCCACTTATTTTTTGTCTTATTCTCCAACTCAATTCCCCTTTTCACTAAATTTCACCCAACTCATTTTGGATGCATTCTCATAAGGACGGAGAAGTATTAATCTTTTCTAATTACGATTGATGAATGTTCTTATGTGCAATAATCGTTTCTCCTAATTCATAGATCCTGCACTTAAAAGCTGTAAGGTGACAGACAAGCTTTGGACTTCGTCAAGAGCAATCTCGCTGCACAAGGTTTTGATGCTGTTTATGACATAAATGGTAGGTTGTTCTTATGTTATGTACAAACTCTTTGTTCAATGCTTGATGAGAAAGTGGTTCATCATCTCAAATTTCATTGCAATTTGATAAGGATACGAGCAACTGTTCTTGATTCCATGTCCTTGGCTGTTCTTAATGGGACATTTACTTCAAGATTGGGATTAGAAGAGAAGGAAGAAAGAAGACAGAAGAGAGAGAAGAGAAGAGAATTAAGGCTGAATTCTTATTATGATCATCCAAAACAGTATTACAAGTCTTTTAAACAACTAAAGAATAACAACTTTACATGAAAAGACTACAATACCCTTAATCTATAACAGAATATATAGGGCAGATGCACTGGGGGTGGTTAGTTGTATATCACCTCATAAGGAGTCAAATGTGTGGATGTGTGAAAATGGGTATTATACCACCACTCAGCTAAGGATAACCATTTAAATCATTCCGTTGGTTCATCCCTACACATGCGCCTAAAATACATTTCTAGGCACTTGTTGACAATCTCAGTTTGCCCATCACTTTGAGGATGGTAGGCAGAGGACATACTTAGCTGAGTGCATTGTAACACAAATAGGGATTTTCAAAATAAACTCATGAAACCAGGATCCTTATCACTAACTATACTCTTGGGCCACCTATGTAGCTTGAAGACATTGTCTAAGTAGCTTTGAGCTTTCATGTAATGCAATAAAAGGGTGGCTTAAAGCCATAAAGTGAACACTTTTGCTAAGTCTACCTTTAACCACAAAGATAACATCTTTGCCACAAGATTTGGGTAATCCAGTAATAAAGCCATGGAGATATCTTGCCATACCTCTGTAGGAATGGGGATAGGCTGGAGAAGACAAGGGTAAGCCACCAACTCATTCATGGCAGCTTGATACACAAAACATTCTCTGATATATTTCTTGATGTCCTTCACTATATGTTTCCAAATAGAAAATCCTTTTTATTCTCATAACAGTAACATCCCTCCCTAAATGTCCAGCTTCTATACTAGCATGGTGCCATGCCATAATAGCCTTCCTTAAATCTGCATCAGGATCTCTTGCTGTGTAGTGTTTGACCTCCATTCCATCATTTAGGTGTTGTCTGATATGTATCATATGGGGATCCATTTCATAGCTTATTCTAATTTTGTCTTCCAGATCAGATGATATTGAAGATATTGCAAGGCATAGGATTTCAGCTCCTTTGACTCTAGAAAGGGCTTCAACAGCCACATTTTCCTTCCCACTTTTATAGCAAATTCATAATCATAGCCCATCAACTTAGCAAGCTAAAACTATTGAAAAGGGGTGGAAATCTTTTGTGCATTAGCCACTGAAGGCTTTTATGAGCAGTTCTAATGATGAAATGATTGCTCATAAGATACTGCTCTTGTTTTTGTACTGCAAAAACTCAAAAATCATAGTGAAATCAGGTAAAGCTAGGACAAGGGTACTAACCAAGGCCTGTTTGAGTGTCACAAAAGCCTTCTGAGCTGGATCATTCAGTTGTATTGTCTCTTTTTGAGCAAGTCTTTTAAAGGTCTACTTTTCTCTTCATAACTTCTAATGAACCTCTTGTAGTAACCTGCAAGCCCTAGAAAACTCCTAAGCTCCTTTACATTAGTTGTAAAAGGCCAATTCATAAGTGCTTCAACCTTCCTAGGGTTAGTTTCCTCACCCATGGCAGAGATATAATGCCCTAAGTATTTAATTTTGTCTATTTGGTATGCATTTGATGATGTCTCATTATGCTAAATACATAGTGTAAATGCTTATAATGTTCATCTACAGACTTGCTATAAAATAATAGGAGTATATCATCAAAGAAGATTATGACACATTTTCTTAGTAAAGGTTTGAATACCTGATTTATCCAATTTTGAAAGAAAGCTGGTGCATTAGTCAAGCCAAAGGGCATGGCAAGACACTCATAGTGCCCTATTTGAGTCTTGAAGGCAGCCTTAAAAAATCAAAACTATGCATCCTTAATTGGTTTACTCTGCCCTAAAATTAATCTTGTTAAAATCTTGAGACCCTCCTAGCTCATCTATAAGTTCTTCCAACACAGGGATAGGAAACTTATTCTTTATAGTGTATTGATTAAGTTGTATGTAGTCTACACATAGTCTCCAACTCCCATCTTTCTTGCTAACCAGAGCAACAAGTGATGCATAAGGACTATGCCTATGTTGAATGATGCCCCTATCTATCATTTCTTGTATCAATTGTTCAATCACATCTCTAGCTTTAAAGGATACCTATTATGGTCTGATATTGATGGGTCTGGTATGGAACTGTCAATTATGAACCCGACCCGCTAAACCCAAAAAACCCGACCCGCAAAAAGCGAGTTTTGAACAAATATTTTAAAAAAGTGACCCGTTTAACCCGCTTTTTTTAACCCGCAAAAAATGGGTCAAAAACGGGTCGGGTCGGGTTGGACCCGTCGGGTTTCAACCCTTAAAATTTATTCATTTCATTTCACTATTTCAGCCTCATATCATTCCTCAGCCAGTCAGCCGGCCCTAATCTGCAGTTCTCCTTCCTTCTTCTTCATCCTCAGCCTTCCTTCTTCTTCATCATCTCCGTTCCCAGTCATCATCAGCCCTAAATCTATGGGACGTCGAGCTTCAAGTAGTAGCCACCGCCGCCCTCTGTTCCCACGAAAAGGGTGTTCGCCATTACCTCTTGGACAATTCTTTTCTTCTTCATCATCTCCCACTCCTCAAGAAGGTAATTTGAAGTACCAATTTCATTTGTTTACTTGTTGACTTGTAGTTAATTTTAGTTTGCGTATTCGGATTCTGGCAATTTCAGTATGAATCGATGTTTTCTTCGAATTCCTCGCGAATTTCTCGGCGTGTAGGTTCCAGTTTCTTCGTTGGTCCTCCTAAGATCGCTTTCCTGTTCCTCACTCGCCGTCATCTTCCTCTTGACTTTTTCTGGGGTAGCTTCTTCGAGGTTTTTGTTTTTCGAAGAAATTGTTTAAATTTAGTTATATTTTGGTGCTTGGTTTTTGTTGTTTGATCTTATTTTGGTAGCTTTCCTGTTTGTTTTTGTTGTGCCCATTAATAAAATTGTTCTGGATTGTAAGTAAATATTTGCATATCCCATATTTGCTGAGCCATGTTTGCTGATTCAGAGCCATGTCGATTATTGCTAAAACATAGGCACATCCGCACATCCCATGTAATTTTGAAATATAGTAGTGATGTGTAAATCTGAAATTATCTTTCTGAATGCCCAAAATATTCAGTGGACATTTGTTGGAGAAGCAAATTTGGTTAAACTTTTTTACTGAATCCTTTTTCTTTAAAATCTTGCAGAGAATTTGGGTTCAAAACTTACTGATTTCATAGCCAATATGATGTAGTTATGATGTTCTTGTATCCTGGAACCAACTATTGAATATTTTTGGCTTTGTGACCTAGGTGTTGTAAAGGTGTTTTATTATTTGGTTTATTTAAGCATAACATAAAACAAATCTGAAACATTTATAAACATACTAATGCACAAAGGTGAAACTAATATTTGTGATTTTGCTTCATTTTGTTTTGCGGTATGGTGTTCAAAAGTGGTATTGATTCTTAAATTTAAGTGTAATGTTGCAAGCTAAATTTAAGTGTAATGTAGAAATTTGCTAATAAATGAAGAGAGGGATTGAATTATAGTTTCAACCTTTGCATAAAATTGATCGTAACCCTAGGAAGCAAACAATTAAAATTGATCAACATCTGCATAAATCAAACTTCAAAGGCAAATGATGACACTTTTAGACCCAAATGCTAATATAATGAACCTGTAATCTACATTGTTTTGTAGGTGTTGAGCCAAATGATGATAGTAACAATCCTGGAACAGATGGAAGTTATGGAACAGATGTTGAGACTCCTAACATTGGGCAAGAAGCTACTCCAACATTCGGAACTCGCAAGAGAAAATGGACATCAGATTGTTGGGACCATTACAATACTTTCGATGGTGATGAATTCGCTGATAAGAGGCCAAGAGCTTACTGTAAGTATTGTAATAAAGGACCAATCTTTGCCGACTCAATGTATGGTACTACTAATTTTAGACGTCACACTGAATCTTGTCAAGCTCGTGATAATTGTGATACGCGTCAAATGCTCTTAGATAAAAAAGCTAAGACTGTTTTGAAATACAATCCTATTGAGTACAAACAAAAGGTTGCTTTGGCTATCATTAGGCATGGATATAGTTACACTTTTGCTGAGCATGAAGGGAATAGGGATATCCATACATATTTAAATGAAAATTGTAAACCAATATGTCGAAATACAGCTTGGAATTGGACTATTAAAATTCATCAAAGGGAGAGAATACAATTAAAAAAGGCATTACATGTTATCCCTGGAAAGATTTGCTTGACATCGGATATGTGGTCCTCAATTGTTGGTCAAGGATACCTTTCTTTAACTGCTCATTACATAGATGAGAATTGGAAGTTGCACAACAAGATACTTAATTTTTGTCATGTTCCTCCTCCTCATAATGCTCAAGTGTTACATGATACTATTCTTGATAATCTGAAAAAATGGGGAATACATAAGAAAATATTTTCCATTACTTTAGATAATGCTAGATGCAATGATAATATGCAAGACTTGTTGGCAGATAGTCTTTCTGTTTTTGGTAGCTTGCCATGTGATGGTGAATATTTTCATGTTCGTTGTGGTGCTCATGTGTTGAACTTGATTGTTCAAGATGGATTGAAATGTGTTAGTGATTCTTTGAGTAAAATTAGGCAATTGGTTAGACATTGGACTTCTTCAGAATCTAGGAAAATGAAATTTGCTGAATGTGTTTCTGGAGTTGGTTTGGATTGTTCTAGAGGTCTTTTGTTGGATTGTCCAACGAGGTGGAATTCTACATTCATGATGATTCAAAGGGCTTTGGTATACAAAGTTGTTTTCTCTAGGTTAGGAAGATCGGATACATCAACTTCTACTTTAACTGAGGAAGAATGGTCTAGACTTGCGAAAATTTGTGATCTACTTAGGCCATTTGACCTTATTACCAAGCAATTTTCGGGAAGGAATTATCCAACAGCAAACTTGTATTTGATGAATGTCTGGTCAATTGAGTCTCTCATATTGAGTTATTGTAATATTGAGGATGAGTCGATAAGCAATATGGCGAAGGGCATGAAGGCTAAATTTGATAAGTATTGGGAAAACTATAGCATGATTCTTTTCATGGCTGTCATTTTAGATCCTCGCTTAAAACTTCAATATGTGAAGTTTTGTTTTGTGCAATTAGATGGTAGAAGTGCTGAATATAAGACTGAGAAAGTGAAAGAAAGTCTCTTCAAGCTTTTTGAAGAGTATTCACAAGTTGATATTTCTCCCCTTGGTTGTACTAGAGTTGGAAGCGGGAATGCAAGTCTTGCTGTAAGTTTTATTCTTAACCTTTTGATATTATGTTGTACTTAAATTTGCTATTCAATAATTATTAATAGAAGTTCTCTTGTTTTGTAGGCGTTTTCATCTTATGAGAATTCTTATTCTCAAGGTAGAACACAACTAGATAACTACTTAGGTGAGCATAAGTTGGATCCTTTGTCGGATTTGGATGTTCTTGGTTGGTGGAAGGATAATGCTAAAAGGTTTCCACAAGTTGCAAGTATGGCAAGAGATTTGTTAAGTATTCCAATTACTATTGTTGCTTCCGAGTCGAGTTTTAGCTTGGGAAGTAGGATACTAACAAAATGGAGAGCTTCCTTACTACCGGAGAGTGCCGAGACTTTGGTCACAACCCGAAGTTGGCTATATGGATATGATGTTGAAAATGGTAATTTGTCTTTCTTTTTTTGCATTTTGAGAAATAAAGAGATTCATAGCTAATTAAATAGTTCGTTTTTTATTTTTGTGAAGATAACAATTCTCTTGAAGACGGTGTTGAAATTCCGATTTTGTGGGAACCAAACAAAGAACCTCAAGTTATCGGCGTAGAAGAGAGCGGAGTTGAAATTCTTGAAGATGATGATTTTTAGTAAATGTTGTCTTAGATTATTAAATAGTAGACTATGAACAAGTTTATTAAATTGTAATTGTCATACTTTGTTGAACTAATTTTATTTTCTGTTTCATGCAACTTTTGATATGTACTCTATATAAGTTACAATTTTATCGTAATAGGTACATATTAATATATTATCGTAATAGGTACATATACATATTAATATATTATCATTGATGTAGCAGGAGCGGCACTCTAGATACATAATTAACATTAATAATTATACTTAAGATAAATAATGCGGAAGTGTAAAACGCCGAACTGCTAAAAACCATTTAAACTAAAATTGTTCAAAACATAAGTAAAAAAAAAATATCTTACAACTGAGAAAATATAAAATAAGGTTTACTTAAATACGATAAAAAAATATAAGTACAATATAGTCATCAAGTAAAATCATTGAAGCTAAGTCCTCGATAGAATAATTAAAGTTGCAGCCTGGATCGAAACCTGAGCTAAATTTTCCTGCAAAATACTGTCATCCATAATACGGATGACAGTCGATTAATTCGGTCAGCGATAAAGCCGAGTACAATTTTCTCAACAAGCTTATGATGCGATAGTTAAATTATGCTTACAAAATAATCATCAAACACAATATAGAAGGTTATTACTCATTATTAACCTTTACTAAGCCATTAAGTTACATTCTCAATACTTGTAGAAATTCATTACTGCTACTAAATACTTGGTAACCTTAATGCTTATTTAATCAAGTTCCTCATAGCTTTACCATCATAGCACATCACAAGATCACAACAATAATGACAACTGATATATGTAAGGGTCTGGTTAGGTGAGGACCGTAGTCCTAAACCCTAACTGTGGTGGGAGTCGTCACTCCTCTCAATACTGTTATGCTCGAGACTTCACAGGATGGGTTTTTCTCGGACCCCCTGTCTGACACCGCATTTTACGTGCCGGCTAACACGGACACCGGGATTTTACATGCCGGTCCATGGTTCGACGTTACCTTACTATCAGAGTCATACAATCAATATCATGCAATATCAAACAAGACTCTAAACCGAAATAGTTTACATTCTTATAAGTCAAACTTCCACTAGTCAATTTTTTGACAATTCTACCCTTTTAATAGAAACAAATTACTAGTATCCAATAAATTAATTTTAATTAAATAACAAATTTTCGTAACTATACTAAGATTCCTGAGGCTAAACTAAGTCATTATTGTGTCATAAATAATCATAACAGTCAAGGGTAATATTTCTAAGTACTTAATAACATATTTTATCAAATAACCAGTAAAATAGTAAAACGGATCTATCATCACTATAAAAATAACACAATCCGACAAATTATTAAGGGTCCAAAATATATATGAAATGAGTTTTCAAGAAAAACAATGCTAAGCATTTTAACAAATTTGTTTGACTATTTTACCAATAAACCGATTAAAAATTTATCAAAACACCAAGATGATATGGAATCATTTTAAACACATAAGTTTATTTAACTAGTAAAATTCATATATATTTATATTATCATATTAATCAAAAATTTCCATATATATGACTTTTTTTTCGAGTGTCCCAAAAGTATTATTGTTTTGACGAAAATATCACTAAACTGGATATGACTTTAATATTACCATAAAAAGTTTAAATGACTAAAATAAAATCATGTTGATCATGCTTTTATATTATCGAGTAACCATAAATAAATATCACATAACGAGAGAGTTAAGAAAATGTGTATCATTTTCCTCCGAAGGTGGTGCTAAACCAAGTAAGAGAATAATAATAGGAAAATAAGAACTTTAAAGAAATAAGCTCCAAAAGAGAAAGTCTTCAAGGCTCCAAGCTTCAAAGAAGTAGATCTTCAATTACCCAAAAAAAAATGATATCCAAGCTCCAAAAGATAATACTTGACTTTTCAAAAGTTGATGATTATTGGCATAAGAAGTGATAAGATCAAGCTCCATCTTCATTTGATTCTTCAACAAATAAAAAGGGTATAAAGTTAGTAAGATGTTAATGAAGTGAAGATATAAGAAAGAATGGTAGAAAGATTTGATGATGGGGGTGCAAGTGATCTCATGGCTAAGGAGGGTATTTATAATGGGTTTTGGGCAACTTTTTAGTTCATAAGATTGTATGAAAAAGAAGGTTAACTTGTGTAAGTGATTTAGAGTGTGTAAGTGAATGTGTAAGAGTTGGAGTGTGTAAGTGGATGTGTAAGAGTTTGGAGTGTAGAAGAAGGTTAACTTGTGTAAGGAAATGGTGATAGCTTGTGTAAGTGATGAACATTATGGATTGATGTAGAAAGGATACTGATTCATCAAATTTTTGTTCTAGTTTATGCTAGTGAAATGTTTTAGATTAATTGGAAAGTATGATTAAGGTTTGATTATGAAAATATGATAGTTTACTTAGAAAATTTTAGTTAAAACTATACTTAAAGTTAATAAAAATATAGTTAATTTTTAGGTATAAAATAATTAAATCAAAGTTGTAAAGTTAAAATGATAAGTAGTAAAGTTAGTTTAAGGAAACGAAATTGAAACGTAACGTTTTAATAAAACCGTAAATATAACATTAAAATTTTACTTTTCGTAGTATAAAATAATAAAATAAAATTTTAGTACTTATAAAGAAATTTAAGAATATATATATATTTTTAAGTTTAATATTTGGAAGAAATTACAAAAATCGGAATAAGGTTTAGGAATTCGAAAAGAAATTTCGGAATAATTAATCGGAAGATTAAGATTAAGAAATTTGAGCCTGTTACAACTCTTTCCCCCTTTAGATAGTTTCGTCCCGAAACTAGGACTTACCAAAAAGGTTAGGATAACGCTCTCTCATGTCGACCTCTTTTTCCCAAGTCGCCTCTTCAACCCCGTGGTTTGACCACAAAACCTTGACCAATGGAATCCTCGAATTTCTCAACTCTTTTACTCGGGTATCTAAGATCTTGATTGGTCGTTCCTCATACACCAAAGACTCTTCAATCAAAAGCGGCTCGTGAGCTAGAACATGAGACGGATCATAAACATACTTCCTCAACTGTGAAACATGGAACACATTATGAACTTTTGCTAAACTTGGAGGTAACGTCAACTCATAAGAAACTTCCCCGACTCTCCTTAGGATCTCAAAAGGTCCAATAAATTTTGGACTCAACTTTCCTCGAACTCCAAAACGCTGGACACCTCTTGTAGGTGAAACCTTTAGGAAAACCTTGTCGCCAACCTCAAATTGCAACATCTTTCGACGATTATCAGCATAACTCTTTTGTCGGCTCTGTGCTGCTCTCATGTTCTGTTGAAGAATCTTCAGCGCATCAATGGATTCCTGAATCACATCTGGACCTTCGGGAATGGTCCTATCCATCAAATCCCAACACAGAGGTACTCGACACTTCCTTCCATAAAGAGCTTCATACGGTGCCATCCTAATACTAGATTGGAAACTGTTGTTGTAGGCGAACTCCACCATCGGTAATTTATCTTCACAAGAACCCTCAAAGTCCAACACACAACATCTCAAAAGATCCTCGAAAGTCTGAATAGTTCTCTCAGTCTGACCATCAGTCGCAGGATGAAAAGCAGTACTTAAGCACAACTTACTCCCAAAAGCTTCCTGCAACTTTTCCCAAAACCTCGATAAAAACTTCGGATCCCTATCCAAAACAATAGTCCTCGGAACACCATGAAGTCTGACAATCTCTCGGACATAGGCATCTGCTAATTGCTTGGCCCCCCAAGTATTCTTCATTGGCACAAATCTAGCGACCTTGGTCAATCTATCAACAATGACCCAAATAACATCATTCCCTCGCTGGGTCCTTGGCAGCCCTACCACAAAGTCCATAGAAATCGAGTCCCACTTCCAATCTGGGACAGGCAACGGTTGAAGCAACCCTGAACTCTTTTGTCTCTCGAACTTTACCCTCTGACAGACTCGGCACTTAGACACAAAATCAGAGACATCTTTCTTTAGACCTTTCCACCAAAATATCTCTCTTATCTCCTCAATCATCTTATCTCGACCTGGATGCAAATGAAATAAACTTTGATGACCTTCCTTTAGAATCTCATCCTTCAATTCAATTAAACTCGTTAGTCGTTATTACTAAATTAGCTTTTTTTTATTAAATATAAATATTTTTAAAAAATATGGATATTTGACAATTTAATTTTGAGTTTTTTTTGTGTTATTTACGGTATTCTAGTTTTTTTATTGAAATTTTTTTCTTAGCAAATTTTTTGGGAAGTTGCTATTTATTTTTTACCTTGTTAAGTTTAACAAAATTTTACTGTTTTATTTGAATCAATTAATCAATGTAATAAAAGTGTAATAAAATATAATGTCATGTAATTGAATGAAATCAACTTTATCTTATTTAGTTCAATAAGTACAACAATTAACTAATTTGTTTATTTCATATGGCAAATCTTTGTATTTTCCAATCTTTTAATTAATCGTATGATTAAAAAGAAATTTTAGAGGTGTTTGACAAACTTTTGAATTCTGATAGATATTTGATTTAACCGGTTGATTTTGAACAAACTTTTAAGAGTAGCTTATTAAAAATAATTGATTTATAGCTATAATATGTTTGGAAAATTTCATGTGCTAACTCTGAATTTTCGGCTTTTTCACGTGGTAGACAAACATTTTTTAATCTATATAGTGACTTTTACCTTTCAATGTTTCCACGTGGTAGACTAAAGAAGAGTTTTTTTTTTGTTAACTTTATACTATTTTTACCCAATATGATGACATTTTTTTTCAAAAAAACAAACATCGTAATCACCCTAAATGACCACATATTTTGAAATTCAGTCAAAATAAGTACTTAATTTAACTAAAAATTAAATATTTTGTCTACCACATAAAAAAATTGGAAGCTCAACATCATCACGCGAATTTTAAAAAATATTTGTGAAATAGCAAAATATACGGCGTCACTACATGAAATTTCCGAATGTATTTAAACCAAATAATTTTTTTTTTAAGATAATAATTTATTAAATAAAAACGACTTGGCTATAAAACTGCATAAAGCTATTTTATTTTTGCCAAAGTAAACAAAAAATTACCAATGGACTATTTTACCGAACACGTTGAAAAAGTTGCACAAAAATAATGAGTAGACACAGCGAGATAAGTAAAGGACAATGGTAGTTATGAGTTGGCCAAATTATGTGTGAGGACGAAGCAACACAACTATCAAACATATATACTCTATGCTCAATTTTCAACGAATTTACCGGCCGGGACTGGAGTTTACTACTATCACAACACGTGCGGCTACACCCATGTTTTTACAATTACACCGTAATAAAATACACCCACGTGCCAAAACGTTTGGAAGCGTTGTTATCGCGATAGAAGGGGCGGGAATAAAAATTGACAAATTTTATAAAGACTCTATCCAATTTTTAAAATTATGATATTTTTTTAACAACTTTGCATTTTTAAGTATTTAACATATACTAGGTAATTTAATGTTAAGACCTCTAATTTTTCGAGACCCTGTGCGGTTAAACATATTGAACATACTCAGAACCTCCATAAAGGATAGCAAAATAGACAAATAGATACGGTATTCACTTTATATACTTGTCATGATATCCACCTAAAATTTTCATATCAACCTAAATTTTTCATATTCACTCATGGCCAACTATTTAAACTCATCCTTGCCCAGTATGGTCAATTGGGTATATATGCCTGTTTATACTCGCTTCACATTTACTTCAAGTTCACGTTATATATCCCATATAAAACTTTATGAATATAAATACATATATATAATGCAGATGACTATAGGTGAAGTGGGTGAGTACGGGGCAAGACAGGTAGATATAGATGTATATAACGTTATACTCACGATAAGCTATAATAGCCTAACGGATAAGACTTTTCATATTTATATAATCACCCACTAATCACCATATTCATTCACATATCCGCCTCGATTGCGAAGCAAACCCGTATAAGTTTAGCCATCCTCGGTTGCTACAACTATTTAACGTTAAGATTAGTTGGATAAAAACTTTTTTTACAATTGTTTAGAATCCGAAAATCCTAAAACCCTAATCATTTATATACCACCGTCCACCGCTTTCTCTAACCCTCTTTCTTTCTCCGCAACCTTTCTTTCTCAAATTACTTTTGTCTTCCGCCATTAATTTCCACCTTTTCTTTGGTTGAAGCTCTAGGTTTATAATTGTATTTTGTATACTTTTTTTGTTCTTTTCTTTTTATAATTATTTTAATTTTTTTGTCAGTGTTGATGAATTAGTACTGTACTATTGCTTTTGATCAAATTTTGGTGGTATTTTTTGGGGACGGAATCATGGATCTTCCTAGTTTGGTTGTTATTCTTCGTGCTGCACTTAGTCCTAATCCTGATGAACGCAAAGCTGCTGAAGATAGCCTCAATCAGGTGAATTTTATGAATTTTTTTCTTGTTACTATATGCTATATTTGTTTTTTTTTTCAATCAATTTGATCAACAGGTTTGTCCAGTTGCGCTGTTGGTTGATCCAATACTTGGTTTTATTAATTTCAATAGTTTGATACTTTGTAATTTTTTTTTTTTTTTGCTTATATTCGTATTAGTTTGATTAATGCTGTTTGCTACTAAGCTATAGTAATTGGAAACAAAAAAAACAAAATTCAACTAGGTTGATTATTTATTTATTTATTTTTATCAAATGGCAGTTTCAGTATACGCTCCAGCATACTGTCAGGATATTACATATTATAGTTGATGGGAATTGCGATATGGCCGTGCGGCAGGTTGCTAGTATTCATTTCAAGAACTTCATTGGCAAGAATTGGTCACCTCATGACCCCGGTTTGTGTTTCTATGCTTGTGCTGATTGACCTGCTCCCATAACACAGTTTTGACAATGTATGCAAATGCTTTGATTTTAGACGAGCAATCTAAGATCTCTCCGGCTGACAAAGAAATGGTGAGGGAGAACATACTTGGGTTTGTAACTCAAGTTCCACCACTTTTGAGGTGCGATGCTTGCTGAAGCATTTTCTCACTGAAGGATCATTATTGAATCTCTATATATTTAGTAGCCTAAGTTAGATTCTTATGATGCTGTTATGGTTGCCTTTTGTAGGGTGCAGCTGGGTGAGTGCTTGAAAACAATTATCCACGCTGACTACCCTGAGCAGTGGCCTGGCCTTCTCCTCTGGGTGAAGCATAATTTACAAGATCAACAGGTTTTTGGTGCTCTCTTCGTTTTGCGAATTCTCGCTAGAAAGTTTGAGTACGTACTTAATTCTTTTGACTCGTGTAGATGTTGTAGTGACCCGCAAGTTGGTTGTTTATGGTAATCGTCATTATTTCTTCATGTGTAATTCTTCATAAAAGCTGTCCTATGATTGTTGTTTCTCTCTGTTTTTCTTAATTATTATTGTTAATAGTCTCAATGTGAAGCTTGCTAAATGTGATTGCTCGGTATGGTTCAATGTAATGACATTTCTCTGGTGGTGGGGAGGGGGTGTGGAGAAGTTGTTATGATGATACTTTGATTTGCTGTCGTCCATCGATAATTCCTGAATTCTGATATATTGACATAAGGAATCTAGATCCAAGAGAATGAACATAAAGAAATTGTGTACTAGAGAGAGTAGTTTTTAGGAAGCAAATCTCTTTTCCCTATACTCTGTGCTAGAGTTTTGTCAAAATATGGTGCAACTTGAAGTTGTTTACCTTGAAAACTTTTCCATTTATTGACTTTTGACATATGGAGTGGCTTTTTTGACATTCAATACCCTTGATTTTGTAATACCTATTATTTGTTTGTAAGCTTTTAGTGATTTGAATAATGACATGAATCAGATGCTGAAGCATTTTGAAATTTTCCAAGTTGGACACTGCGTGTTATTAAAATTCGGCTGTTATTATGTCATGGTCACTTTGTTACATATCTCGATCTTGAATATTATTCTTTTGCATGTGATTTAAGTCACATTGAGACATTAATTATTAATTGATTCGATTAAAATCCTTTAGTAAATAGACATATTATAAACTTTACTTTAAAAATTGCTTTGACAACTTTTAGATATGATGAATTTATTACATTGCCACTAGGCTTACTAAGCATGGCCAGGATATGGGGGTTGGCAAATTTACCCTTTTGATAACAAAGAGACTGTGTGTTGATACTTGATTGCTTCACACATAAAAAGCGCACGTTTTTTGATGAACCATATTAGTTGGAATGTTCCATTGAACTACAGAGCTGTGAATCTTGGTCTGCAGCAACAGAAATAGACAATGTAATACCTTGATAATGACCTATATAAATAAGTGTTATTGAATATTTATTTGCACCCTGAATCAAGACTTCTGTTTTTACACTAAAAAATATGTGAAGATGAAATTAAATTCTAGGAATAAGTTATATGAGTAACGTTTTATTTTGATTGTTTTCTTGGTTTTAAAATCAGTTGTGCTTTTTATGTTTTTGATTTTTCATGTTGATTAATCATTAGTTTACCAATTGTTCTGGCCACTTATGCAGTATTTCTGATTTGAGCTATGCTATCTTCAGAAGAAACATTATTTTTTTGTCTATGACTATAGGGTATGTAATTTGAATTGTAGGCTCCCCACATTGCCCGTGGCAATCATCACTCTGAATTGTCTACGCATGTTTATTTATCGGTTTAAGGTCCCTAAATTTTCATATCAGTTTAGATGGAAAATTATTGATCGACAACTTTTCAATCTGTATGTATCCTTGTAGCAGAAAAACTTATTTATAAATGGGAGGAAGTATAGTTTACTGCTTCTCTTGCCAAGGTGATGACAATGATAAAGATTGCTCTGATACGCTTATTTGCCTGAATTGAGATTCGTAATTTTGGGGCAAGCCTGTGTAAGCCTCATGGTTTATTTGGTAACCAAAATTTTATGACTTTGTGTTAACTGGGGCACATGACTAGAGAACCAGGATGATTCAAATGTTCATCTAATATTAGTCCTTTTTCGTGTTATATATTTTTTCTTTGTAATAGCTGGTCATATAGATTTGTTTTGATAAGGTTATGGTAGAAATAGTTGGTAACAAATATACAGTGTAGGCTGTGTGTGCATGTGACTTCATTTCTCAGTGCATTAGCAGATTCTTTATGATCTTCACCTTCAGCTCTATTAAATTTCTTAGTGTTGGTGTTGCAACAAAAGTGTTTTTTGAATTTCCTATTACATATTTGTGAATTTGAGATCCAAGCAAATTAGACTCAACCTGTTTTTCTTTTATCTGTTCAATGGAGCAGTAGCAAGTGAGTACTCCCTTTTATCCCTGCTCTGATAAATATTTTTTGTGCAGGTTCAAGTCAGATGAAGAGAGGACACCTGTTTATTTAATTGTCGAGGAGACATTTCCTCATCTGCTCAATATTTTCAACAAGCTTGTCCAAATCCCCAATCCTTTAGTGGAAGTGGCAGAACTGATAAAGCTAATTTGTAAAATATTTTGGTCATCAATCTATGTATGTTTGTGCACTAAGAAAAGCTAAATGCGAGTTTTAATTATCGGCTACCATTAATCTCTTGTTTTTGTTGGATAGTATCTTGTTGTTTCTTTCTTGTTGAGGTGGATCGCATGTTGAATGGGGCCACCATTATTTTTAAAACTCACAATAGTTCAAAGTTTTAATGTTCTTTTTCAGTTGGAGATACCCAAACAACTATTTGAACCCAACTTGTTCAATGCTTGGATGGTCCTTTTCCTAAACGTTTTAGAGAGGCCTGTTCCATTAGAAGGCCAGCCTGTCGATCCAGAACAAAGGAAATCATGGGGTTGGTGGAAAGTAAAAAAGTGGACTGTTCATATCCTAAATCGGTTGTATACAAGGTAGTTTATATGTTTTAAAACTTGTATTTTCCTAGTTTCGGAATTATTTGACATCTTTGATATCCATAGATTGAGAAAACATTGTAGTTGAATGTAGATCGATAATCTATTTGGTAATTTGTTGCGTTTTGAAAAATTTCTGCAGATTTGGAGATATGAGGCTTAAAAATCCAGAGAATAAAGATTTTGCGCAGATGTTTCAGAAGCATTATGCAGGAAAGATATTGGAGTGTCATTTAAATTTGTTAAATGTGATCCGTGCTGGCGGCTATTTACCTGACAGAGTTATCAACCTTATTCTGCAATATCTAAGCAATAGGTGTGTAGTCCTATTGATTTTTTTGGACTTTTTCTGTTAGAAGTTTATATAGAAACTTGACATAGATCTCATTATCTTTCTTTGATATAAACTTTTCATTGTTTATTTTATAATATAATATAATATTGGCATTCATCCAAGCAGAGAATCTGCTCCATAGTACTTGCTTGCGGTCCAAAAATGTAGCTCATGTATTTTTAACTTAGCGCCCTTTATAATTTATACTGCCTTTTATTCAGATCTAATGTCTCATTTGTTTTTTTGGCACTATTCACTCATCACTTTTAGTTTTTATTTTATCTTCAATTTATAAGTTAAGACATAGTCAAGTGGGATTTTCTATGATTCGTCTCAATGTAAATTTTATTAATATCAACTTTTTGTAACTTTTAACTACGCACGATTAGAGATATTTAGAATTGAAATAGTGCATCGACAAGTGTGCAAAATCAAATGGGACATTAAATTATAATAGGGGGGGGGGGTAATATATAATGTAATAGGTGATTAAATATCACAAAATCAAGTGAAGTTCATTGTTAAATAATTAGAAGTTAAACCTAAGTTTTGAGGTTAAATGTTCATGTACACTATGAATTTAATAATGTTTTTTAACCACATAATTTCTAAGGGTTCTTGTCTTCCAAGACACTGATGCAACACTTCTTGTCTTCCAAGGCACTCATGCAACCTTTATTGTCAACTTCACAGCCTCCAAACGTTCAAGGCCCAAGCTATTGATTTTTCTCAATTAAAAACGAAGACTTCGAATTTGACTTGTTTTTATATGATTATTATGCTAGCGTATTGATCATTTGACTATATTTATTTTCCTAATGTATTAGCTATTTGGGGCCTTGTAATTCATAATCGTTCCTATACATACCCACTGGTGATGCAAAAGCTCTAATTGCCTCTACCATTCTAGTGAATGTGCCCTTATTTGAATTGGATTATTTATATTTGGTCTACGACAAAGCGTTCCTTAAAAAGTTCATATTTCGAGGTTCTTTTTGAGGCTTTTTGAGAGGGGTGAGGAGGAGGATGCACCGAGTGCTTGTTCCATTTATTTCTTATATTTATTTAAGTAAAATTTAACGTAATCATGATTAGGCACAAGTCAATCATGCTGAAATACTCTTTTGATGAATCATATTAATCTTGACTGTGGGCCTCTCTTCTAATTAATTTAGATTTCTTGTTTTCTTTTTGACTTAATATTCATCATATGGATGCGATAGGTAAAATTGGAAGCTGCACTTGCATTTGTACAATTATGTTTAATATTAGGACGTGCCATTTTGCTATGTCGAAGTGCTTGTCTAGTATTTACATTTTCAATGTGAGTCTAATTATTTACTTCTATGTTGTTCTATTTGACAGTGTCTCAAAGTCTAGTATGTACCAGTTGTTGCAACCACGACTTGACGTTCTTCTTTTTGAAGTAATTTTCCCCCTCATGTGTTTCAACGACAATGATCAAAGACTTTGGGATGAGGACCCTCATGAGTATGTTAGGAAAGGTTATGGTGAGTTATATCCACTTTTGGCTGGTCCCCATGGCTCACTTTTGTTTATTAGTGGATATGACACAGATGGTATGTACCTTTTGTTGTTTATCAGATATTATTGAGGATCTATACAGTCCAAGGACTGCTGCAATGGACTTTGTGAGTGAGCTAGTCAGAAAACGTGGAAAGGAAAACCTGCAAAAGTTCCTTGAGTTTGTTGTTGAGATTCTCAAGAGGTATTTTGACCCTTTATTCATTGTTTGTTCTTGGATTTGACAGTTATATCACAATTGCTCTAATGATTCTTGCCACTGCCAGGTATGATGCAACTCCAGTGGAACACAAACCTTATCGGCAGAAAGATGGAGCCCTTCTGGCTATAGGTGCACTTTGTGATAAATTGAAACAAACTGCACCATACAAATCTGAATTGGAACGCATGTTAGTGCAACATGTTTTTTCCGAGTTCAACAGTCCTGCTGGTCACCTAAGAGCTAAGGTTTGTTGATTTGTTGTTCCCTGCTACTTAGAATTATAGATGATCTTTAAAATGGTTCATGCTGCAGTGCTAGAGGGATGATGCAAGATGCAAAACTGAATTTCTGTGGCAGATCACTCACTATCTAGGCTATAAAGTTTTGCACTGCTGGCTTTTAATGTGAAGGGATAATACATTTTTTGTTTGTACATTTCACTTGTATTTGAGTTTTAACTTCCCAATTTTCAAGTAGACTTTTATGTTATTCTTTGACTTTGTTTATTATTATCTACTGACAAGCAATTCATTTATGTTCATATATAGTAGCCTAGCTGGTCTTTGCAGATTTAAAATATGACATGGGTGATATGCATTCTGTAAAAATATTCTCCGTATTGCTCTAGTGTATACAATTTTTGTTTTATTTGATATAAATAAGTAAATCTCCCCTTTGAGTCTCTGCAACAGTAATTTTATTAGAGACAAGTTTCCACATGCACATATTTCTGTGTCTTACGTTTTGCCTTTTTCGCTATTTTCAACTCTGGTCAAGTTATATGATCTCTAAATTTTTTTTTCATTGATTGTTTCTAAACTTATATTCTATAATCATTGTGTTTTTTCTTGTAATGCCAGGCGGCTTGGGTTGCTGGCCAATATGCCCACATTAACTTTTCTGACCAGAACAATTTCCGTAAAGCACTTCACAGTGTGGTGGCTGGTCTGCGTGATCCAGAGCTTCCTGTCCGAGTTGATTCAGTCTTTGCACTACGTTCATTTGTTGAAGCTTGCAAAGGTTTTTGTTGCTTGGTTGCTAGAGTCCCTTATTTTTATTTTCTATATTCACATATGTTCACTTGAATGGGCCATATGGAAGAATGAATTCATTAAATTTCACTCTTGTATGCAGATTTGGGGGAGATACGGCCCATTCTACCGCAATTACTTGATGGTAGATAAATATAAATACATGATTCATTTTGTGTTGTACTTTAAAGCAATTTTTCTCATCGGCTTCTATCTTTCTAGAATTTTTCAAACTCATGAACGAAGTAGAAAATGAAGACCTTGTGTTCACTCTGGAAACGATTGTTGACAAGTTTGGGGAAGAGATGGCACCATACGCTTTTGGATTATGCCAGAATTTGGTAGTGCTCTTTGTAATTTGTTTTGACTAATTATGTATCATTTGTTTGTGTTTCTGAACACTCCACCTTGTCTTGTCAGGCTGCTGCATTCTGGAAATGTATGAGTACCGCTGAAGCTGATGAAGAGGGTGATGATCCAGGTGGTGCATTGGCTGCTGTTGGTTGTTTGCGTGCTATTAGCACTATTCTTGAATCTGTCAGCAGGCTCCCTCACCTCTTTTCTCAAATTGAGCCTACCCTTTTGCCTATCATGCGGAGAATGTTAACTACAGATGGTCAAGGTATGGATTTTGTCCAGCAAAATTATTTGTCATGAGTTTCTTATATGTTTTTAAAATTTTTGGGGTGGGATAGGCAGTGATGTTTTCTAGGATAATGCTGATAAATTTAATGATCTCCGTTGTGAATTATAAATGGAGTGATTATTATGAATGCCTATTAGTTGACTCCGTCACTGACGAGTGAAGTATTATTTCTAAATATATCTTGATGAGTATGGATGTTTGGGGAAATATCGTCAGATCAGTTGAGAATCGATCTCGCGTTTGCAAATAGCACTATCCTATTCCTTTGTGGAAAATTTTTTAGCCTTTGAAGTGATCTGTTATCCAGTTTATGTGAGAATACCTTTTTATATTGCTCTTTGAGAGATACATATAGTTTGGCACTTAGTTGGTATTTGAGCAATTAGTTAACCATTATGTTGAAACAAGGCCGCATCACCGTGTGACAACTGTATTGTTGAGGTTTTTGAGATTACTGCAACCAAATAATAGGCTGGGACAACCTTCTTACTGATTAGTGATAAGTGATAAGTGATAGCTAAAATAGTTAGTAGAGTGGGTTTGCTAATTATAACGGTAAGCAAATCACTTAATGTTTCTGATTTCGGTGTTCTTTTCAGAGGTCTTTGAAGAAGTTTTGGAGATTGTGTCTTACATGACATTCTTTTCTCCAACAATTTCTCTGGAGATGTGGAGTCTTTGGCCATTGATGATGGAGGCACTGTCAGATTGGGCTATTGATTTCTTTCCAAGTAAGTGTTGTAGGTTTGTGGTTTTTCAGTTTTATTTTTTTTTGTTTCTCCCCTTTGCGTAAGTTCATGGAGGAACGTGTCCTTTCTGTACATTTAACTTGAACTGGCCTACCACTATAAGTCTATACCAGTAACTAATGTATACTATGTGCATGTAAATGGATAGACTCCAAGTTTGTTTCTCTCCCCCCACTACCCACCAAGAAAAGAATCTAAGCTTGAATATGGTCTACATAATGTAGAGAGTTTGCAGGTGATTGAGAACTTTGACTATCAAATCTGTTATAGTGACCAAAATGTTTAATTACCACGTGTCTGTTATCTAGCTTGCCTTATACTAGGCATGGCTCTGTACCTGTTATAGTTATTTGTAGTCAGCTTGGTTAAATAATTCATTAGCGGATTAAGATGCTGTTGCTGAGCTCTAGGATTGTGATTACATGCCCGCTTATTCTACTTGGCTCCTGCAAATATCTGCTTTTAGAGAGTCAAATCATCTGTATGCTGTTTGTTTCAGTGTTTTCTGGTCGTTTTTGAAAGTTAAAAATTTCATTCTATTGGGAACTACCCAACAAAGCTAAAGAGGGCATTTTTTGTTCTAGGGGTATAAGGAAGACATACCTTCTTGAAAGGCTTCCAGTTCTGAAACCTGTGAAACTATTTTTCACATAGCATAAACGGAGGAACTTTCCTGTTCCCTAATAGCAATAGACTAGGAAGATAATGTCAACTAGGTTACTGCAGAGAAAGCTCTAAATTAAAAACCTTTCAAGTGTATTCCAGGAAGCTTTCTGGCAGGATAAATCCAACCTTGTTACAAAAAGAACATAATGCAGCGTAATTATCTAACTTTGAAATTTGGAAAACCTGATGCTCAGTGCTCTTCTTGAAGTTCAGTGATTCCTGTTGATAACCATAGTAATTATAAATTCGACTTTTAAATTCATGCTGCCATTGTTGATTTTCTCATATAAACACATCCCTTGCAATTTGCAAAACTGGTCCCATGTTTTTATTTAGAGTGCATAATTTTAATTTTTTTTCCGAGGCTCTTACTCGGTTAAGTAAGACTGTATGATTGCTAATCATGTATTTGCTTAGACCTTTTGTTTCTAAAGGGTTTTACTGCTCTATTGAAAAATTATATGGTGGGATAACAACTAGCAAGTGCAAAAATAATTGGAAATAGCTGTTAGTTCTTGTTTTCTCATGCTTTAAACAAGGTTCTCCGATCTGGAGGGATATGATGTCTTTCTTGGTTGGTTATTTTCAATCATCTTTTCCCCATGGATTGATTTATCTTAATTGATCTATTAGTTTTCAAAATGACTGATGAAAAGATACACATTGTCTGGAACTATCCACAGGAAATTTTTCCTGTCCTTAAAGATATGTTTTTACCTATGTTAAATTCATAAAAATGACATGTAGTTCCTTTTACTGCTTAACTGCTTGTGTTTGTTTATCCTGCAATCTATAGAGTTGTTGGTGGTATAGATGGGGACTTTGCTAATTTATGGATATTTTATGCAGACATCCTGGTACCTTTGGATAATTACGTATCACGTAGCACTGCTCATTTTCTTACATGCAAAGATCCAGACTACCAACAAAGTCTATGGAAAATGATATCAACTGTGAGTTTCTGTTTTCCCAGGTTAATTTGTTTGGGTTTATGTAGCCGGCTCCATATTGTTGAGATTAAGGCTTTTACATTGTTGTATAGTTGATGACGGGCTGAAACTATTTTTTAGATAATGGCTGATAACAATCTTGAGGATGGCGATATTGAGCCTGCACCAAAGCTTATGGAAGTTGTTTTCCAAAACTGCCGAGGTCAAGTTGATCACTGGGTTGAGCCATATTTACGGATAACTGTTGAGCGTCTGCGTAGAGCTGAGAAACCCTATTTGAAATGCCTTCTAATTCAAGTGGTATGTTTTACTTGCACGAGCCTTTTGGCATTAAGGCTTTGTCATTTTAATAGTTGGCATTAAGTGCATTCTTTAATGGCATCGTAAAGCAGTTATTTTCAATTCAGTTAGGAAGAAACATATATTATTTGCTCTTTGTTCTATTAGTAGGTTTGAAGAGCCTTAGTACAGTGTGAATATTCCCTCAATTAGTGTTTGTGCAAGCTTATTTCTAGAGCTGCTGCTCCATTTTCTGTTGGTGTCTACATTCTTTAGTCACTTTGTATTTGTAGGGGATTGACATTGCTTTTGAGATAGCAATTCATGTGGCACTCCCTTACAGATATTATGTTATACATAGCTTTGTATCTGATAAAGAATATTTCTCACTTTCTTGCAGATCGCTAATGCTCTTTATTACAACCCAACTTTAGCACTCGGGATACTCCATCAGCTTGGTGTTTCTGCAGAAATATTTAATCTTTGGTTCCAAATGATACAACAAGTAAAAAAGAGTGGCGTGCGTGTTAACTTTAAAAGGTGCCTCTCTTTCTCTCGATCAATTGGCACTTTTTATATAGTTCTTTTTCTTAAGTTATATCAGTCATTTTCTTATTAAATTGATAGGTAATCTCTCATCTGTTTTTTAGGGAGCATGATAAGAAAGTGTGCTGTTTGGGTTTGACATCACTGTTATCACTTCCTGCTGATCAACTACCTGTGGAAGCACTTGGACGCATATTTAGGGTTACACTCGAACTGCTTATTGCATACAAGGAGCAGGTTGCAGGTACACATCTGATATGTTTTTATCCCATAATTTAATTTTGAATGAGGATATTGTATCCGAGGAATAGGTCGTAGGTTACAGGTATGCTGTTATGCTTTAAACTTGTAATTTCAATTTTCACTAATAATATTTTACCCATTCCTCTATTACAGAAGCTGCAAAGGAGGATGATGTTGAAGATGATGATGACATGGATGGTTTTCAATCTGATGATGAAGATGAAGGTGATGGCTCTGACAAAGAAATGGGAGTTGACGAGGATGAAGGAGATGAGGCGGATAGCAATCATTTGAGTCGTCTAGCAGCACGGGTGAGTAGTTGTTTGTTTTGAGAAGTTTCGTGTGTTGAGCCAGGACTAAAAATATCATGTTAGTGTACTTTGTTAGTATGACTCAAGACTTTTGCCCCCCTTGAGGTGCTTAAGTCACTTGCTTTCAAAAGTAGAAGTGATATGACACAGTTATTTGAGAATGGCAAACTATTCTGTAATATGTTGCAGTCTTTGGCTGTGCTACCCCAAACCATAAGGTAAGCTGTTGGTATTGGACAATACTCTGATTGTTGAAGACAATTTCAAAAAGTGTATTTCTCTGAAGTGTACTTGTTTTCTCATTGGGACCTAGGGCTTACACTATCTAAGGCACATTAGCATGTTTCTCACTGAACACAAGTGTTCAATGGGGTGGGTCGTAGTGGGTTGGGGCAGTTTCTTAACAGCTCGGGTCGGGTTGAATCAATCCAAATAATTAGCAGGTCGGTCTGAAGTCCATTTGCCTGGAACGACCCATTTATTTGTTTAATATATTATTTCAACTTCCCATATATACCGTGAAAGCCTTGGAAAAAAAACAGTTAATGTCAAGTTATGCAATGTTAACTTTCACAATATTTCTTCATGGTTGAAAGCACAAATCGGCATGAATATGTTATAAATTGTCCAAATAGAATCAAAATACCAATATTGTGGATGAAAAATTACCGTGAATAATACAAACTTTTGTTAATTACCTTACAATTACTAACTTTATTTTAACCATGAATAATACCACTTTGGGATGTGTTTTTCTGGAATAATACCAATTTTTGTTCAACCATTAATTTATTTTTAATTTTTTGTCAAATAGCCTATTATAAACAAAAGTTAGTATTATTTTAGACAAACATCCCATAAGTTATTATTCATGGTTAATCAAACGTTGGTATTATTGTAGGGAAATCAGTGAATTTTCATAGTAATTTTTCCTATTTTGAATTGTCTACAAAAATTAGAATCACTATATCTCTAAGTTATATACTTAAAAGTGAAGTTCCAATACTATTGTAATTGCAATGCAGTGCCGTTATACTATAAAACTTAGTGGAGATATGAAGCCTGTTCAATAATAAATAGAACTTTGTGTATACCACGAAGACGACCTGGTAAAAGCCCGACCCTTTTTGAAAATTAATGGGATTGGAACTTATAAAACGGGTTGGGTCACAGGCTTTTAGTGGGGCCGCACCCCATTGAACATTTTTGTTGCTGAGTAAGGTTAATAAATTGGTGTGTTGCTAAATATAAAATTTATGTTTCTGCTTTGATCTTTAAACGCTAGTCTACAACCTAAACTTTAAACGTTTGGGTAAGGAGCCTAATTGTAGACTGTAGGCCCGCTAGACAGAAAAACAGTAGTTAAAAATGGTTTTGTTTCTTTCTTGCCATTGTATTATAAATCTGGGGTGGCTTGCCGGCGTCGGGAAGAAGGTTGACATTTTTAGGTTTTTTGGTTTTAAGGAGAGAGTGGGAAATAAAAGAGCTATTAAAAACTCATCTTTTCCAGTTGGAAACGAAGCAGTAGGGTTGATTTTTGACTTCACTGATGATGTCACTGATGAATGTCAGCGCAAAAGGACTGGGTCTCTGATGCATTTCTTAATTTCACTTAGAGGGTAACCCAAGTCATTTTAAACCCAAGATCTTTTGCAAATTTGAGAATTTTATTTACTCATTTTTATAGTTTTGAACCCTTTATTTCTCAAATTCACATACCAATTTTATTATTTCCCGACTGAATTTTCCTATAATCTACCCAATTCAGCTAATTTCAGGAAATTTTTTCTCAACCATTTATGCTCATTCTTGTTAATAGTGGAAGGCCCAACTAATTTAATCCACCTTGAGGGCAAGGTGGAACTTCAAGCGGTTGGTAATGTTATGAATCGGGTCAAAGGGTCCAAAGGCATTATTGATATTTTACTATCAGTTAGTATTTCAATTTTGTTAGTTAGAATATCTGTATTTCAGTATCTGTTTGTTGGGCTTAGGATATATAAAGAGCCAGCCTTGTAATAATGAGTTAGCTTTTGGGAATTGGATTAATAAGAATTGGGGTTAGATGCGGACTCGAATTTCCCATTAATGTGTGTTTACTATCTGGTTGTGGTTACTGTCTTGGCCGGTTCGTTACAAAAAGCCTTATAGAGCCTTAAATTACCTATCTTGGGATGATATACCTTTCTCGGGAAAGGGTTGACACATCTGTAAGGTTCTAGGTAAGTTTTCTACACTTCGAAGTAAGTTTAATTTTATTTGTAATTATGGAATTTGTATAGAGTCCTCTACTTGAATGTTCATCAACTTGATTATGCAAAGTTGGCTCATGGACTTGGTTCTCCTTAGAGTATTGACGTTTTAAAACTAGTGTTTACATTGGATCATCTGGTCTTGTGTTTGTTGTTCTTGATTTTCCCTTTTGATCTTCTGGTGATAAGCACAACATCAACAACTACAATTGCAAAGCCCTAATCCCAATAACCTGGATCCTTTGATGAATATGATAAGCATTTGAGTTGATTCACAATTCTGCAGTATCCACTTTACACAAAAAAGCAGGTCTTTCTTTAAATTTCATGCGACTTGTGGTAGTACTTGGCTCTTACTGTTCGTTAACCTCGTCTGAAGAGTACGTGCTGATTACTCTGCTTGCACGTAATAAATGAATTGCACATATCATCCGTTGCTTTTCTTTCATATTATGTTGATGTGTTCTATATGAATGGGCTAAACCCAACAAAGCTCAAGCTGCTACAATCTGATTTAAACTTTAAAAATTTCTAAGAGCTTTCTAATGGGATACCTTAAATCTAGTGGGTATGGATTTTCTTGGAAGACTGGACTTTTAAGGTTGATATTCTCTTCCCAGGGAATTGTGTTGCTGCTGATGTGCATTAGTATGGTTGAAGAGATGCTTTGAACCTCTGCATAACCTTAGTATAGTAAGAGTTCTGGTCTTGCTATTGCTTTGAAAAATGAATGCTTTTTTTTCTGAACCCAAATTTTCTGATGAACTAAAAAAAGTTGGATCAACTAAGTATCTTTTACAAAGAGTGGTTACGCATTGGTTGCCGCAGACACCAAGTTGTTGACTGACTAGTATATACCATAAAAAATTTGAACCTGCAATTTATATTTGGAAAACATTGATATAGATCAACTTTCTCATTAATTAATTATTCATGGGTGTACAACATCATTAATGAGAAAGTTATTTTAGTGACAGCGGAACACATTATTTACCTTTCACACTGTTTCTTCTGCAATAACTGTAGGTATCATTGACCATATTTTGAAGAAACCTGGTTTGGTGTCTCTTTGTTTTTGTGTTGGATATTTATAATACCCTAACCCTAAATAAGCATTATTATTAAAAATCGCCTCCCAGACTCCAGGTAGCAATAGAGGTTTTTAGAACTCTTTTTTTTTCTTTTTTCTCTAGTTTGTGGGTTGTTTCTGATCATTTCTTATTTTCTGCTACTGATTTATTTTTTTTTTCTGGGGTTTGGATTGGGTTATCTGATTGTTTGAAAATTTACTTTTGTAGGCTAAAGCATTCAGACCTACTGATGAGGAGGATGATGATTCTGATGATGATTATAGTGATGATGATGATGACGACTTGCAATCTCCTATTGATGAGGTTGATCCTTTCATTTTGTTTGTTGATACAGTCAAAGGTGAGAAACACGGCAAATTTGAAGCGAACTGAAGAATGTAATTATTCGTCTATATTTGGTATCATTGTTTGCTTGCTACTGACTCCCTCTTTTATTGTAGTTATGCAAGCCTCAGATCCATTGAGGTTCCAAAACTTAACTCAAACCCTTGAGTTCCAATATCAAGCTCTAGCCAATGGAGTTGCTCAGCATGCTGATCAAAGACGAGTGGAGATTGAGAAAGAGAAAATGGAGAAGGCGGCAGTTGCTTCTTAATGATACCATAGTAACGGGAAGAAGCAAGTGGTTACTTTGCGTTTTCTCGGCAGTTTCAGTTATATGCCAATTTTCTGTGTGTGATTATTCATTGTCGTGGATTGAGGCAATAAAGGAGGGTGAATGTGAAGTCAGTTTTGTGCTAGAATTACTAAAATTCATTTGTTTTTTTGTTGCTGTTGGAAAGATATGAAGAAGCTTAGAAAGTCTCACATATACCTCTGGGGCGGGCAGGCGATTTTAAATCGTTGCATGTAGTAGTGCCACCTTCAGGAGTCACGGCTGTCATCCTGTCATGGTTTGTGTCATCCCCTTCCGGGATTTTACGTTTAGTGAATATTTGATTGATCAGCTCTTATGGCTGAAAGCGGAGGATGCTTACAGGGTGCATAAACGCATTCTTTATGTATTTATTAGGAATTAATTAGGGCGTCCAAGTTTGGTTGTATACACAATTTAGTGTCAAATACTGTATCTTTTTGGAATTGGGTCAGCACTCAGGACCATATTGATTGGGGGTGGTCTCCTTTTTTGTGGGAGATTTCTCAGTTTTGGCAATATATGCAGCAGGTTAAGGTCACTTGCTCATTTTTTGTATCATATATTAAATTCGTTGAGTTTCAATTTTTGCGGCTTTATCTCTTTAATGCGTCTTTGTAAAACTGAAATTGTCGGTTTTGCTATACAACAATAATAATCAAAAGTTATTTTGAAACCATTTATGAAGTCTTAAAAAAAGGACACTCTCTTTATACTACATTAATTAAAGAGCTGAGCTTAAGCAACTTATTTTAGTGATTGTTTGTAATATAAGATGGCAAAATTTCATAGGTTATTTCTCTCTTAATTAATTAATCATTTCTTGTGCTATGTACGTTTTTAATATTTTCTTAAGTATAACGATAAATTTAAGAAAATAATTTTTGAACTCATATTATGTACTTTTCAAATTAAATAATTAAATTATATTCAAGATAGTTAATGATTTGCCCTAGGGTAAAAGTATTATGTTCTTTACAATTCGTTGATTAAACAAAATTATACTCCTTCCTATTCAGCTTATGTGTCCCATTTCCTTTTATGGTCAAGTCATCTTAATTGTTCTATTTCTATTTTTGATATGGGTTTTTGACTTTTATGTCCTTAGTAGCTTTATCTTATTTTCAATTATACCCTCCATTACCCATACTAATTTTCTTTTCTTACATTAAAAAACCCATAATACCACTCTCTTTCCTACCCTTAGGGTCCCACTTTTGACTCTCCTTAAAATCCGTGAAAAGTCAAATGAGAATCCTAAGGTGAATACGAGGAAGTAGTTTTTAATAATGTATCAAGTATTTTGTTATTTTTAGTTTTTATATAAAAAGAATGTATGATTTCGTTCTATAATATGTAAAGTCAATGTTGAAATCATCATATCATTGTGAGGGAAGATTTTTAATGATAATATAACATATTAGTATAGAAATTTGTGTACTGCACGAAATGTTATAACATAAATTTATACAATAATATAAGTTTTAATTATTGATCCAATAACGTATTATCGTTAACTTATTTGAATATTTACATTCAAATATACTTATAATAATATTATGATAATTACAAAATAGAGAACTAGATATTAATAATTATGCAAATAATACATATATAATTTATGCATTAACTTCAAGAAACGATAATTAAATATTTCCTCCTATTTTTTTACTTGTCCCATTTTCTTATTGGGTAAGTTCACCTTAATTGTCTCATTTTCTTTTTTGGCATTGATTTTTTTTACCAAATTACCCTCATTTTACATGTATAATTACAAAAATGCCCCCACTTATACAACTAATCTAATGTAATTAATTTATTAACCCTGATTACCCCCTTACTCATTCCTTCCCTTTCCATTTCTTAAATGTTCATGATTAGGGATGGCAATGGGTACTGGACCCGACCCGGATCCGTGGATCCGTATCCGTTTTCACGGATCTGGGTCCTAAAAATATAGACCCGTCGGATCCGGGTCGGATCCGGATCCTTTTATATTTCACGGGTCCGGATCCGGATCTGAGAAAAATACCCAGACTCGGACCCGCGGATCTGGAGGACCCGCTTTTTTTTTATTATTTTTTTTATATCTAAAATATATTAACATATTACACACATTACCCAGATTGAATTAGAATCCCTAAAATAATACCCTCTGCCATTTGCCCGTCTCCCTCCCAAACTCCCAACTCCAATCCCAACTCGCACAGTCACACAGTCTCTCTTCCAGACTCCCTCCCTTTGCCAGCGGCCCAGTGCCATTCATCAATCATCACCCTCGACTCCTCGAGCCTTGACAGTCGACCGGCCCAGCCTCCTCACTCCCTCCCTACTCCTCCTCAGCGCCATTGAAGGTAATGAACCCTAATTTTTTTTTCCTACAATACTTTTGATTTATGTTGAGTAGTAGATATATGTTGATTTATTTGAGTTTAGTGGTTGATTTATGTTGAGTTTAGTGGTAATTTTTGATTTATGTTGAGTAATTTTTTATTTATTTGAGTTTAGTGGTTGATTTATGTTGATTTATTTGAGTTTAGTGGTTGATTTATGTTGATTTATTTGAGTTTAGTGGTTGATTTATGTTGATTTTAGTGGTAAATTTTGATTTGTGTTGAGTAGTTTTTTATTTATTTGAGTTTAGTGGTTGATTTATGTTGATTTATTTGAGTTTAGTGGTTGACTTATGTTGATTTATTTGAGTTTAGTGGTTGATTTATGTTGAGTTCAATGGTAATTTTTGATTTATGTTGAGTTCAATGGTAATTGATGACTAGTAAATTTATCACAGTGTATTGTTGAGTAAATGGATAATCAAAATGATGGACTTAATGGTGCTTCTAGTCAACATATTGAGCATCATATTCATGAATCATATGGGGAATTTGAGGGTAATGTTGATGTTGAGAATGAATCTACTAAACAAAGTAGTGCTAAAAGTAAGAAATTAACTTCAGATGCATGGACTTATTTTGACCTTGTACATGTGAATGGTGTACAAATGGAAAAATGTCAGACTTGTAAGAAAACACTTTCCTACAAAGGGAGTAGTGGAGCTTCACATCTTCTTAAACATGCTAAAAAACATGTTCAGGTAGACATTTAAACCTTGCATCTAATCAATCACAATTAAAAGTGAAAAGAGAAATCAATGGATCTACTTACGTAGCAGTTAATCAAAAGCCAAAGAAAGTGGTTTTTGATCAAGAAGTATAAAGGAAAGAATTGATGAAAATGGTGGTAATGCATGAGTATCCTTTATCAATGGTTGACCACATTGGTTTTAGAAACTTTGTGAGGAGTTTAAATGACAACTTTAAGATGATTTCGAGAAACACATTGAAAAATGATGTGATAAAAACATACAACACCGAGCGTAATGAGGGTAGAATTGCAATAACAACGAAGATGGTGAGGATGTGGAAATAATGGACAATCTTGATATGGTATTTATTTTGCGTTATAAATTTATAATCTTATATTCTTATATTTAAATTTTTAAAAATTGCATCTATTAATTAATTTTTTTTGGTTTGTAGGATATTGACGATGTTAGTGTTGAAGAATTTTGACAAATTGGGAACATTGGATGATTAAGAACATGAATGATTGACGAAGTTATTTTGAATGTGTTTGTTAGATATTTTGAAGACAATTTTAAGTTGTATAATATTTTTTTGGGTGATTCATTGTGAAATTATATATATTATTAACATTAGTCTATAAATATCGCTTTATTGCAATCTAAACACATTAAAAAAATTAAAACTGGACCCGTTTTGGACCCGGATCCGGTACTGGATCCGCAGTATTCGTGGATCGGATCTGGGTCTTGCAAAACTGGACCTGGTCCAGATCCGACCCGTTGCCATCCCTATTCATGATTCACCTACCTCAGTAAAACCCTTTTTCTTAAATGTTCATCTTCCTTCTGGCATATCTCTTCATCTTCATCCTTAAGGTTTCTTCATCTTCCTCCTTTAACCCATAAAAACTTTTTCATCCACTTCATTTTTGTTCTTCATCTTCATCTTAACATATGGGTTTGTATGTCCCTCTCTCTCCTCTGATCTGGGTTTGTTCATCAAGTTCTTCATCTTCCTCAAATGGGTTTGTACAATTTTACTTCTCTCTTCATTGATCTGGGTTTGTTCATCTGGATCTATCTTTCCTCATGACTTGTGATGATTTCGTTTTTTGTTGCTTGATTTTATGCATGTTTGTGGTCTGTGATGATTTTGAGACCTCTTTTTTGCCCTATGATATTTTAGTTTTGAGGGCAAAATTTTGATTCTTAGCTACTAAAAATCCCTAAATTAAATCTTTTGCCACCAATCTAAGATTTTGAGTTCATAAGGCCACCAAACTTAAAGTTTAGGAGGCTATGTTCCTTGTCGGATTTAGGAGGCAACTGATTAGTTTTGTGGGTTCCCTATGATGAGAACGATTTGTTCTCTAAGAGACATGCAAATGATTTTATTATTAAGCCATCAATTTACTGTTAATACTTTTCTTTTGTTGTTGGTTCAGCTGTTAGTTCATTTGTTGCTTCTGTTGTTGGGAAAAGTAAATGCCAAACTGGATTCTGTTGTTAGTTCAATTGAAATTTTGGTTCATTGTTTTGTTCATTATGAAATTTTCTTTCTAAGTATACGCCAAACTGGGTTTTGTTCATTGTGAAATTTTGGTTCGTTTTGAAATTCTTTGCTTCTGTTTTCTTTTGTTCATTATATTATGAAATTTTTTGCTTCTGTTTTGGTAAAAGTATTTAGATTTTTATGGCTTTATTTAAAATCAAATTTGTTTTCGTTGTAGCTAATTTATCAAATTTAAATGCTAAATGCATATTCTCTTTGTTTTCAAATCTGAAATCAATGAAAGATTGAATATCCGTATGCCACAGAAGGTTGTTCATTATCTATAGCCATCCAGAAAATGTTGAAGAAATCAAGGAAGAGTTGAAGAATTAGTTTGGTTTAATTTTTTGAATGTCTAATTTACATTATGTAATTTTTATAATTTTAATGAAGAATAATTGTAGTAGTTTAATTAAATATTCTAATTTTTTAATTTAAATGAAATGGAAAAAAATTTTCAAATTTTGCCACCAAATTTGAATGAATTGAATACAGATACTTTAATTAGAAAAGAGGAGGGAAAGATTAGTATTTAATCCAATCTATTAATATACCCTAACTACCACCTTTTAAGTGGTCCCTACACTACTCTTAAAATGCGTGTCAAATTCAAATGAGACAAGTGAAGAGAATAAGAGGGAGTAATATATAGAGTAAATAACTCAAGATATAATGTTAAATAAGATTTAGAGGTTTTGAAAAACCTCATTATATACAACATTTTCAGTACGAGACTAATTTCACCATTATTATCATATATAATAATTTTCAGTCATTTTCTACTAATCACTCTAGAAACTGTGACATTAAATCTTTTGTGACTAAAATTAAGCTTAGGTAGGAACAAACCAACATGTGATTATGACTATCATTGTTCTTATAATCATCATGGCAAAATACAAACATACAAGAAATTGTCTTCTTTGGAGAGCAACTGAGATTTTAGAGCTATTCGAAGGTGAAATCCTTGGAATGAAAACCTTATTACCAATCTTAGATTCGGACATAACAGTTATTTTTATACCTCAATTGCCCAAATGATTAATTAATAAGCATGTCCCCATTGCATAGCCGGGTGAATTATCCATGTTCCCGAGCATCATTATTGGAGCACCAACATTGAACAATAACTTATGGTTAGGAACTCCCAGTGCACGTGTTGAGTTGAGAAACTCAATTAAAATGCATCGTCAATGCTACCATAGTTATCGTCAAATTTTGAAATCGCATTTGAACTCAAGTACAACCTCTTTTCTCCTAGAAAAAGTGACAAAACATATGCATGACTTTATCAACAATTTCATTTTTTGGTAATAGTCTTGCCCTATCGTAAAGTACAATTAGCCTCCATGAATCCATGATAATTTGAATAGACAATTGCAACCATTGGATCAGATGCATCATTATCAATATATCTTCAAGTATGTTAATAGTAGCCTTTTCATCTTTACGTCCTCCAAGATTTCATCCTCAACTGCAGATTTCAATCTGCAAATTCTAATAGTTTATCAACATTGGTTAATCCTGATCACAATCTCATGTTCTTCGTAAGACGTAATACCTTTCAATTATTTCAAACTTTTGAAAAATTGAGTGCCATACAGAAAATATCTCGTCTTATACCCTTTGGGACATAAAACTTGCCTAAAATCACCACCTAACACAATAACTTTACCTTGCCTCTAAAGCTTAATTTGGATGGCTTACCTTTAGGAAAAAAATGGCATTGCGTAACTTCCTGTCTAGGGCTTTAAAGCAGTACTTGTGAGTCATTGGAGCTTCATCCTAGATGATAAGCTTGTTCTTAGAAGTAGCTTTGCCAACTAATTGTTAAGTTTAATGCCTCAACGCTTTCAATCTTCAGTAACATTAATAGGTATTACAAATCTTGATTGTGCGATCTCCCCTTTGGAAGTAACAAAGATGATAAGCTTAGTTCTTGGAGGGCAACATGATGTACAATTACCCTTTGATCTTAGACATGCAGTTAATATCCTACAGATAAATATCCTACTAGTTTCACTTTGTCCATACAAAAAATTTACCCCTCCTTTTACCGCTTTCAATGATTCTGGTAATTTCATCGATGTCAAGATATGCTCTTCAGTCATTAGTTGGAAATAACTCAAGCAATTCAGTTTTCAAGGAATCCTAGTTAATTAAGCTCCTCTAAGATTAGCTTATTATGACCATCTTTGACGAGCATATCACTTGGGCACATCTAAGGACATATTCATCAAAGAGCTTCTATTCTTTTCAAGCATATCTTACACATCTTTAGCACAACAACTTTTATTCCATTTATTATCCTATACATAGGCCTTGATATGCTACTGAACATCAACAACATTGCAAATAATTTTCTCAAATAAATTATCAGCCCATGACAAAGTTAATGAATTCTTTATTGGCCTTATAGTAGGCCCATGACAAAGTTAAGTAAGATCTCAAATAATAACGCTTGCCCCAACCTGGTGTAATGTGATACAATCTTGCTATTGAGAATACTTAACTTCTTGGGAATTCATTGTATAAAGATTCTTGGCATCATCGTATCATTTTTTCACCCGACCCAGATATTAAATTACCAAAGCCATAAAACATTGATATCTAATTCAACGGCCTAATATTAAATAATCGATTAGGTAATCATCACTGAACACAACAATATGTTCAACCGACAAATGAAAAATAAGCCTTTCCACTAATAGAATTTGATGATAAATCACAAATTCTAAGATGCGGCAAGAAACTTCACTTGCGGACGCATATCTACAATTATAGTATTCATGAATTTCATTAATGCCTTCATCGTCTTCATTTTCTCTTTGTGCTCCTGATAAATGTGCTGTAATTTTATCTTGTCCCTTGTTGGTGTACTTGAAAAGGTCTTTGATTGCGTGAGATTAATTGCACCAATCGACATTTATATGTGGATTATGTGGACTGTATTTCAAAAGCAAAGATGGTTGTACAGGACAACATATCTTCAAAACTAAAGATGGTTGTACCAGGCAAAATATATGTTGTCTAGTTCAATACCATTCTTGACTACAATTACACCAATCTAATCTCTTGTAACAGGGATAACCATCTTAATCGACAAAATGTTTCATCATTAAACCTTTAAGGAAATGATTTGAACCCTTTTCGTCGTGCATGTAAGGTGATTTGGGTTCAAAGATCCACACGTGCCATGGATGACTAAATATGTCACCAATGCATAAAATGAAGGGTTCTCCCCCTTGTCATGCATCTCAATAGATATAATGGATATTTCATGATATACCACTGATTTTCTTCAAAATTCACCATATACCACACAAAATTTTCAAATTCACCATATACCATTGAGTTTACGTCCGTTAGCACAGGATACCATTAATGACAACTGCCGTCAGTGTGCCGTTTGTGGTAAATTACCAGTATGCCCTTACGCATTCAACTGGCGCCATTGTTAGGCTTGACTTCCCCAAACACAGCGTATTTGTTCAAAAAAATGATCCTCCATCTTTCTTCTTCTCCATTCAAGAAACTTTGTATTCGTATATATTGATCTAAAACCCTTAAAATCCATCAAAAATCCTTAAAATCCTTAAAATCTATTTGTGTAAAGTGAATTGCAAGTTTGTGAAGTGATTTAGAACCCAAACACAAGTGGTCGTGACTGAATTTCGCACAAAGTTTGCTAATTCGGTGGATTAAGCATACGCAAGGTACCTATCCTTATCCATTTGCATTTCGAGTTCTGATTTTGTATTTTTTTTGCAAAATTGAGTTAAGGTTAGAGTTAAGTGTGATAAGTTGCATGCGAATTTGAATTATGCTAAAGTGATGTGTTTTTGTTTTTTATGTAATTTATAATTTGGATTGTGATGTAATGTTTTGTTGGTAAACATTGTTGTTAGGATGAGTTTATTGTGGTTGTTAGTTCGTGCTCTAGGGGGTACTTTTGATGTGAGGGTGGATGACACTGATAAGACCAATTTGATGGAGTTAATTGAGTATATGTTTGAGGATTCAGTGAAACATAATGTATATCTCCCTAAATACTTCACCCTGTTTGTCACTAAACCTAGAACAAATCGTAAGTTAGAGTTAGTTGATGATGGGGCAATGTTAAAAATGTGGGAGTGGAATGAAGGGAATAGTGAAATTGAAGTGTTTATAGAAGAGACAGAAACACTATCCCTTGTGTTTCAGTCTGCAGAAGCTAGTTGGGCAAAAACTTTGAAGAACAGGGCTGAAAATATTAGGCTAATGGAGGAAGAGAACAGAAGGATGGCAGAGGAAGCAGAAGCTGAGGAGCAGCTTTTGACCCAGCAGGCATATACTGTGGCTGTAGAGGTCCCTGTTTTAAATGTTGATGATGATGGGATTGAATATGTAAGAGTGTTTGCTACCCCAGCAGCAGATGAGGTTTTCCCAGGAGATTCACAACCTCAATCCTCACAACCTCAACCCTCACAACCTCAATCCCCACAGCCTCAACCCTCACAACCCCAACCCTCACAACCTCAATCCCCACAGCCTCAACCCTCACAACCTCAATCCTCACAACGTCAATCCCCACAGCCTCAACCCTCACAACCTCAATCCTCACAACGTCAATCCCCACAGCCTCAACCCTCACAACCTCAATCCTCACAACGTCAATCCCCACAGCCTCAACCCTCACAACCTCAATCCTCACAACGTCAACCATCTCAACCAAGTAACCCTCCAAGAAGGAAAAAGATTACTCTAAAGAAGAAGAAAATACCCCCTGCACAGTCAACCCAACAGCAGCCTAGCCAAGCAACCCAGCCCAAAGAACAAACCAGACTTAAACCCAAAGAGTGGAGGGTGCCTAGAAGCACTGCTGTTAAGTTTGGCCTTGATGTTGGCAAGAAAACTGCAGCAGGGAGACATATCAACACTAGGGGCAAGAAAACCCAAAGAGAGATTGAAGAAATTGATGTTGAGTCTGATGCCTGGCCTTCTGATGATAGTGAAGATGGTGATTATGAAGCTTCTGATGTTGAGGATGATTCTGATATGGAGTTGGACAGTGAGGATGAGTACATTGTGAGAGAAGAAGATGATCGTGATAATATGTTGAAATACACGAAGATGGTCGAATGCAACAAGAGGGGGGTGAATTGTTGTGTATCTAACTTTATTTCGTTTTTCTTCTAATTTGCGGAATTTTAACAAACAAAATAAAGTTTAAACGTAAAAAGCAAAAGATAAAAAGGAGACAAAGATTTTACGTGGAAACCTTCTTGGCCTAATAAGAAGGAAAACCACGACCCCCCGGGATTTCAAAATTCTCACTATGTTTCACGCAATTAAATACAATTACATAAAACAGTTTGCTTCACTTGAAGCTTCTCTACTCTAGGCCTAATTCTCTTTCTCTACTTTCTCCTTCTCTTTCTCTTCTTACGCTTCTCTTCTCTATTCCCTTAGGCTTCTCATAAGTCTAATTACAACAAATCATTCAATAACCCTTACAAGGCCAATTCTTAAGAAGATTAAAATTAAGTAGTTGCTCAAGAAAAATATAATGAATTAATTGGCATTAAAATAACTTTGAATATTTTTCTTAATTGATCTCCCTTAATGGACACTCTTAATGCCTACTTCGCTTGAGCGTATCTTCCCTCGTTTATAAAGGGAACAACCATCAGTGCACTCAACCCACGATTTCCATGTAGTGCACTCACTCCATGACTTCCATTTACTTACTTGCTCCCAAAGAAATTTGGGAAGTTATTGAAAGTAGAGGTGGAAAATGACTGCGGTTCTCTTATACGGTTAATAGTACATGAGTCACTAGGAAGATCCTAATTTATAGGAGACTTGTTCAAAGTACAGAATAAATCTCTTGGATGTCCGAATTTATAGGAGACTAATTCAAAGTGAGGAATAAGTCTTCTCCATATTTTTAGGCGTTTAAAAAAAAAACTTTTTGCCAATTAATAAATTAATTAAATTAAGCAACTAATTTAAACTTTTAACCTTTTACATTAACCGAAAACAGAAAACGTAATTTTTGTAACTTCCAGTCAATGTCTTCTTCAGACCTGTATCGTGGGGAACAGCGCACTGTCTCCATCTACAACTTTCGTCAGGACTTTAACTCTAGGAACAGTAAACTGACTTTTAAAGCGATTGTCCAACTTCTTGGATATTTGAGACATGTACAACTTCCACGAACCAAGTCATAGGCTTCATCAACGATTAACACAATCGGATTTTTACCTACAAAACAATCTCTAAAATATGTTTGTATATTTAAAAGTGAAGTCATCATCAAAACCTTAAGAGCCAAAAAATTCCTCCTTTTTGATGATGACAAACTTTATAAACAAACTTAAGTATACTAGAGTAAAGCAAATATTTGAAGAGTATGTTAGAGATTAAAACAACTCTTCTTAACTTAGTAAATATAGTTTACCAAGCATATCAAAAACCAACTTACTCTATAAAACATAATATCAAATATGTTTTAAAATTTTCAAAAATAATTAAACTAAGAAGAACTAATATAAAATAGACTAACAAAAAGTATTAAGTATTTTCAAGGGAAACAACTTTAAAACAGTTAAACCAAAACAAACAATTAACCAAAATATCCATAATGTTAAAAACAACACAGATGATAAATTTAGCATAAACATAATTAGCAGCATGATAATTAGCACACAACACATTATCTCCTAGCAGCATGATAATTAGCACACAACACATTATCTCCCATAATTGAATCAATATGAATCAATTGAGATATGTAACTGTCAATTCACACAGTTCCTCTTAAGTTTGTGCATTCTCTTCCCCTTTTTGTCATCAATCAAAAATAAATAAGGAATATCAATCCTCAACACAAAACATATAGAATTTTCAGTGATGAAATCAAGAAACAATAATAAAAGTAAGTGCCATGAACAATAATCAAACCTGCATATAGTTAGTTGTCACAGACCATTAATAAAAGCAAAGAAAAGTAGCAAATGTTCAACGTAACAACAACAATGTACCCCAGATGGTACAAAGTAAAAAGTGAAATTGTTTGTGAAATGCAACAGCCATTCAAATCTTAAAAAAAATAGGGAGAGGGTTCAAGGGGCAGTCTCTTCTTCATCCACATATTCGGTCTGCACTTCTACTGTATCCAACTTTGCACCAAGACGATTCTCCATCATGGTAAGTTGATCAACAATTGAAGCGAGTGAGACACGAACTTCATCTTGAAAAGCACTGAATTGAGACTGTAGGTCAATGAGCTTGGAGAGAACAGAATGTGAGGAAGCTGTAGAGATAGGATCAGCACAACCAATACCAGGAGATGATGGAAATGGTGGTGGTGCAAAGTGAATAGGTGATGGAGGTGGTGATGGAGAGTGATTTGGTGGTGGAGTGGTTGGCTTGGGAGAGAGAGGTTCATTTGAAGTAGGCTCAGGAATGGTTTCAGTGATATCATCAACCAATGCAGCCTTTTGTTTTGAAGCAAGCCTCTTACTCTTCCTTTGAACTGCTTTACCCTTCCTCCTTAATGCAATCACAACCTCTTCATCACTGGAATCAAGACAGAGATCATGAGGCACTTCTTCTCTAAAGCTTCTTCCTCTCCTTGTTCCCCATCTTTTCTTGCCCCCTCTTCCTGTTCCCCTTCTTTTCCTTCTTCAGTGGGAACAGGCCCTTGTTCTGCCTCCTCTACTTCCTCTTCCTTTTCTTTTTCATTTTCTTTTTCGTCTTCATTTTCTTTTTCTATTTTTTCTTCTTTTTCTCTTTCTTCTCCTTTTTCCTTCTTTATTTTTACTTCTTTTTCAATTTCTTCTTCTTCTTCATCTATTTCCTCCTCATCAGAACCTACATCAATTATTTCTTCTGATTCATTTATTAACACCCCTTCATCATTTAGTTTGAGATGCAAATTCTTCAGACATCTTGCACCAATTTTCATATTGGGTCCCATTGGGAACTCCAGCCCATCCAATAGTACCCCAACCTTGCGTAAAATCCATGTTAACAGCCCCCCATAGCCAACAACATTCTTTTTCTCAATGCAGTCAGATAAATGTGATATCATCAAAGATGGAAAATTTATTTTTATTTGATTATCCATGCAATAAATCAAGGTTGCATCACGTAGACTCACCTCACTCCTCTTGGAGTTTCGGGGCAAAATGAATCTTCGTGCAACATTGTAAAGTAATTTATGCATTGGAGACAAGATATTGTGACTGATTTTACCCTTCTTTTGTGCAACCCCTAAAAACTTAAAAATCGTTTTTTCATTTATGCCTGAAAAAACTATCTTTGCACCAACACAATATGTATCAAACCCAACATTTGGAACATTGAACCATTCCCCCAACAATGCGCTATTAAACTCTAATTTTATGTTCCTAACCATACTAGAACACATTCCACAGTCATTGGAAAAGTTTGAAATAAATTCTCGCATAATGTTTGGGAAAATGGGATTACAACTAAATTCAGTCATCAAAACCTCCCATTCTTGAAATTTTAAAATAGTATGAAGTTGATGAAAGTGTGTAGAGTCATACCAGTACTTATCTACCCCAAATCCGACGGACATTTCCTTTGCAATCTCTTCAGCACTGTTAGGATTAACTTGCTTCAAACGCTTGACCGCTTTGGAGGATGATTCACTTTTTGGTGAGAATATTTTTCGTTTTGTTCCAACATTTTCAGTAGTTTCTTGGGATGGTGATGGTGCAGCGTTCAGTAATGGGGGTGGATGAACAATTTTTAAGGGTTTTGGCTGGATGTTTTGGTGGGATGTAGAGGCTTTCTTTCCTGATTTAGAAGTTTTCTTGCTTGATTTTGGTGTTTTCATGTTTGAATTTTGAATGATTGAGAGAAGAGGAAGAACGGTTTCTTGAGACGGTTTTGAGAAGGGAAGATGATAGTTTGAGTGATTTGATGTGGTAGGGCTTTTTAAAGATGGCTGACGGTTACCTCACGTCCCATCTCATCAATGCCATTCATCATGGCTTTTGATATGGAAGGATTGAGTGGAGTTGGGATTGAATTTTGGATTAAACCGTTTCCCTTAAAATTTTTATTTATTTAAGTTTAAAATGGCTAAACATTTTTCAAACAATATGTTAATATAATTTATGATATCAAAATAAAATACGAAATTAAAATAAAGTAATTTAAAAAAATGAATTATGATATTATGAAATATTATAAAGAAAATAACGAACATATTGCTTTGGTCTGATCAAATTAACAACATGCAAACAAGAGAATGTTCATAGTACAAACTTTATTACGTGTTTACCTGATCCATGCAATAATTGATTCTCAATCAAAATATTGAGGTTGATTCCTGACCCTCTTTTTTTTTTCATGATGCTTCATTGGGAATTTTATGCAACCATCTTTAGTGGAGCTTGATCATACCAAGTTCCAATCTCATCTTTTCATATTGTTCCCTTGGAAGCGGTTTGGTCAGAATGTCTGCAACTTGTTCATTTGTATTGACATGCTTTAATACAATATTTTTATGTTCTACGTTATCCTTAAGGAAATGATGTCTAATATGTATATGTTTAGCTCGTGAATGATGCACTGGATCTTTAGATATACATATGTCACTGGTATTATCACAATAAATAGGAATACATTCAACTTTAATACCAAAATCTCTTAGTTGCTGTTTTATCCAAAGCATTTGGGAACAGCAAGCTGCTGCTGCTACGTATTCAGCTTCGGTTGTGGATAATGCAACCGTGTTTTGTTTCTTAGAACTCCATGAAACTAAACATGAGCCAAGAAATTGTACCATACCTGACGTGCTTTTTCTATTAACTAGATCACCTGCATAATCTGCATCACTAAAGCCTTTTAAATCATAAACATCACTTTTAGGATAAAATAGGGACAAGTCGTCTGTTCCCTTCAAATATCTTAAAATCCGTTTTACTGCTGTGAGATGTGATTCTTTGGGGTTGGACTGAAATCTAGCACATAAACCAACACTAAATGAAATATCGGGTCTACTTGCAGTTAGATATAATAAGGAACCTATCATGCCTCGATACATTGTTTGATCTATGTTAGTTCTTTTTAGGTCTTCATATAATCTAACATTTGTAGCCATGGGTGTATGGTTGGTTTTAGCGTTGTTTGGCCCATACTTCTTAAGAAGTTCTTTTATGTATTTTTGTTGATGAATAAAAATACCATTTTCAGTTTGTTTAATTTGTAAACCAAGGAAGAAATTTAGTTCTCCCATCATGCTCATTTCAAATTCTGTGCCCATAAGGTTGGCAAATTCTTTACATAACAAATCATTGGTTGCACCGAAAATAATATCATCTACATAAATTTGAACAACTAAAATATCATAACCTTTATTCTTAAAGAATAAGGTTTTATCGATTTTTCCTCTTACAAAGTTATTTTGAATCAAAAACTTTGATAGTCTTTCATACCATTGCCTAGGAGCTTGTTTCGAGCCATAAAGAGCTTTATCAAGCTTGTAGACATGATCAGGACAAGAGGTGTTCTCAAAACCAGGGGGTTGTTCAACAAAAACTTCTTCATCGAGAAAACCATTGAAGAAAGCACATTTCACATCCATTTGATATAACTTAAAGTTCATAAAAGCAGCAAAAGAAATTAAAATTCTAATAGCCTCTAACCTTGCAACAGGAGCAAATGTCTCAGTGTAATCAATACCTACTTGTTGATTGTACCCTTTGACTACGAGTCTTGCCTTGCTTCTTACAATTATTTTATGCTCATCTAGCTTATTCCGAAATACCCATTTCAAACCAATTACCTTCTTGCCTTTTGGTTTGGGTTCTGTTGGCCTCTTAAGGTTTTGATGATGACATCACTTTTAAATAAACAAACATATTTTTAGAGATTGTTTTGTAGGTATATATCCGATTTAGTTTGAATCGTTGATGAAGCCTATGACTTGGTTCGTGGAAGATGTACATGTCTTAATATGTCCAAGATGTTAGATAAGTGTTATAATGTTCAAAGTAGACGTACAGTCTACTGTTCCTAAATTGAACATTTTGACTGAAGTTGAAGCTGGAGACAGTACGTTGTTCCTACGTAGCAGGTCTGGAGAATAACATCGACTGGAAAATTGCGAATTAATTATTTTTTGTTTTTAAGTTGATGTAATGGTTTAAAATTAATTAAATTGCTTAATTAATTAATAAATTGGTTGGCAAATCTATTTTTAGGTTTTCTAAAAATAGCCCAAGACTTTTTCTTAATTAGATTTAGATCTCCTATTTTTTAGGATCTTATGTTTTTAATTCCTATGCTACTTTTAGCATTAAGGAAACTGATTTTTCTTTGAGCAAATAACAGCCGGACACTTTCATAATTCCACCACTTTTTGTTTTGAGAACGTGGGGGTAGTGGGAGGTATGTCTGAGGAAACTGCTGGCTGTTCCCACTATAAATAGAAGGGACTTTGCTCGAACCAAAAAGTATCCAAGAGTGTCCATTAAAGGGAGATCAATTTAAGAAAAATATTTTCTGTTTTTAAATGCCAATTACTTTATTATATTTTTCTTAAGTAATTATTTTAATTCTTATCCTCTTGAGAATTGGCCTTGTAAGGGTTGATGTGTGATTTGTTGTAATTAGACTTGTGGGAAGTCTAAGGGTATAAGAAAAGAGAAACGTGAGAAGAGAAATAGAAAGGGAAAATAGAGAAAGAGAATAAGGCCTAGAGTAGAGAAGCTTCAAGTGAAGCAAACATTGTTTTGTGTAATTATAATTGATTGCCTAAACATAGTGAGAATTTTGAAATCCCGGGGGTCGTGGTTTTTCCTTCTTATTAGGCCAAGAAGGTTTCCACGTAAAATCTTTGTCTCCTTTTTATTTCTTGCTTCTTAAGCTTAAGTTTTATTTTGTTTGATTAAAATTCCGCAAGTTAGAGCAAAAACGTAGTACAACTCAATACACAACAATTCACCCCCCCTCTTGTTGCATTTGATCATCTCTTCATATTCCAACAATTGGTATCAGAGCCCTGTTTCTCATTTAATCAGAAAACCCTGAGAGCAGTATCATGTTCCCACAGAGATGTTGAAGATGAACGAGCGCATGGAAGAGGGGTACTCCACACAAAGGCCACCCATGTTTGATGGGAAATTCTATACTTACTGGAAAAAATAGAATGGAAATCTTCATAAAGGCCGAAAACTATCAAGTTTGGAGAGTTATTGAAGTTGGAGACTTTGAGGTGACGACCATCAACTCCAATAACGAAGCTATTCCAAAACCAATCACTGAATATGAAAAAGAAGATTTTCAAAAGATGGAGATGAACGCTCTTGCTATCAAATTTCTTCACTGTGGTCTTGGACCCAATGAACACAATCGTATTATGGGTTGCAAAACTGCCAAGCAGATTTGGGACCTGCTAGAAGTTACCCATGAAGGTACCAGCGAAGTGAAGCGGTCCAAGATTGACCTCCTAATGTCCAAATATAAAAGGTTTGTGATGGAACCTAGAGAGAACATTCAAGAGATGTTCACCAGATTCACAAATATCACGAATGAATTGGTCTCTCTTGGTAAGATCATTCCCGTTGATGAACAAGTTAGAAAAATACTTAGGAGTCTTCCTCAAGACGAACGCTGGAGAGCTAAGGTCACAGCCATTCAGGAATCGAAAGATTTCACCAAGTTTAATTTGGAAGAGTTGGCTGGTTCCCTCATGACTCATGAATTGCATTTGGGAACAGCTGACAGTTCCCGTAATAAAGGACTGGCTCTGGCAGCGGATGATAGTGAAGAGTCAGAATCTGGGGAAGAGGAAGCTGCTATGTTGGCACGAAAATTCAAAAAATTCTTCAGGAACAGCAGATATGGAAATCAAAGGAATAATAAAGAAAAAGGAACTGCTAACATGAAGAAAAATTTTGAATGCCACAAATGTAAAAGTACTGACCACTTCATCAAAGATTGCCCTCTATGGAAGAATAAGAAGGGCAAGGGAAAGACAAGAGAAGCTGGAAGGATGCCTAAACAAGGAAACTTCAGAACTGATTTTCGAAAAGCTATGATCGCAGCTTGGGGTGATAGTGAAAGCGAAGCTGAAACTGAAGCGCCAATAGAGGAAGAAACCGCAAATCTGTGTCTCAAGGCATCTCATGAAGAGTCTAAGGAAAAAGAGGTAATGTCTTCTAGTCCATCTCCTAAACAACTATCTAATTTAAGTAAGAATAAATTAATCAAATTGCTGTTAGAGACACAAGAAAAGTTGAATGAAAAAACAACTAAGTGTCTCCAAATTGAGAAAGACCTTAACTTAAGTAAAGATCATATCTCATACCTAAATTCCTTTAGGATCGATGTGCAAAGTAGATTTTTTGATTTGTTAGATAAGAATATCATTTTAAAAGAACAATTGGAGAAATTAAAGCAGGATTTCATTATTCTTAACATTGAATTAAATCAAAACAAATTGCTAGGATTAAAATTGGTTGAAAATGATAAAACCACTCATCTGCGGGAACAGCTGGATTGGGAACAGTCCGCTGGTCCTGTTGTGCTGGCAGTTCCTGGATTTGGTCAATTTCTCCTGCCTCTTCTTGTATTGGCTGTTCATCTGCTGTTCCTAGATCTTGCATTTTAACTCCTTCATCATCATCTTCTAAATTTGCAAGACCTATTTTAATATTATTTGTTTCTTTTGTCACAAAATTGAGAAATACTTAAAAGATTGTGTTTTAAATTCTCGACTAAAAATACATTGTCAATGGCATGGGAACTTGACCTTCCAACCTTTCCTTTGGCGATTATCTCACCCTTCTTATTATCACCGAAGGTTACAGTTCCCCCGTCATAAGCTTCAAGTGAGAGAAATTTAGATTTGTCACCCGTCATGTACTTGGAACACCCACTGTCGAGATACCATGAGTTGTTCCCCCTCACTTGAACCTACACAGCAAATTAAGAGTTAGGTTTAGGAACCCAGTTATCCTTGGGTTCCTTGTCGATTATACATGAATCATATTTCTTGATCCATAACTGTTCGACATGAATTTTATTTGCTATGTGATGTTGTTCCCTTTTTATACAATGATATTTTAGGTGTCCAGTTTTACCACAAAAGGAACAGATTTTACTACTAGGGAGATCAACATAGACCTTTTTCTTGTTATCATTTTTAACATAACCTAGACCTTCTTTACCTTTCGGTTTAGCATTTAGAATCCATTTGGGAACTTCATTGATTTTCCCTTTTCCTTTTAAATTAAGTTGATCTTTTAGATGCTTATTTTCTCTTTCACATGATTCTAATTTTAATTTCATTTCTTGAAATTTCGTGCTAAACAAATGAGTAGATTTATCATTTTCATGCCATTTTAATCCTAGCAATTTGTTTAGATTTATTTCAATGTTAAGAGTGATGAATTCCTGCTTTATTTTCTCCAATTGCTCTTTTAACATGATATTCTGATCTAACAAATCAAAAAATCTACTTTGCACATCAATCCTAAAGGTATTTAGAAATGAAATATGATCTTTATTCAACTTAAAGTCTTCCTCTAATTGGAGACACTTAGCTGTTTTTTCTTCCAACTTCTCTTGTGTTTCCAAAAATAACTTAATTAATTTATCCTTACTTAAACTGAATAGATGTTTAGGAGAAGAACTAGAAGACATTACCTCTCTTTCTTTAGTTTCTTCATGAGATGCCATGAGACACAGATTTGCAGTTTCTTCCTCTATAGGAACTTCAGTTTCAGCTTCGCTTTCAGTGTCACCCCAAGCTGCGATCATTGCTTTACGAAAATCTGTTCTGAAGTTTCCCTTCTTTGGCATTCTTCCAGCTTCCCTTGTCTTCCCTTTGCCCTTCTCATTCTTCCATTGAGGGCAATCCTTGATGAAGTGATCAGTACTTCCACATTTGTGGCATTCAAAATTTGTCTTCAAGTTAGCAGTTCCTCTTTCCTTATTATTTCTTTGGTTTCTATATCTGCTGTTCCTGAAGAATTTTTTGAATTTACGTGCCACCATAGCAGCTTCCTCATCACCAGCTTCTGATTCTTCACTATCATCCGCTGCCAGAGCCAGTCCTTTATTTCGGGAACTGTCAGCTGTTCCCAAATGCAGTTCGTGTGTCATGAGTGAACCAGCCAGCTCTTCCAAGTTGAACTTGGTGAAATTTTTGGACTCCTGAATGGTTGTGACCTTAGCTCTCCAGCGCTCATCTTGTAGAAGACTTCACAATATTTTCCTGACTTGTTTATCAACGGGAATGATCTTACCAAGAGAGACTAATTCGTTCGTGATATTTGTGAACCTGGTGAACATCTCTTGAATGTTCTCCCTAGGTTCCATAACAAACCTTTCATATTTGGACATTAGGAGGTCAATCTTGGAGCGCTTTACTTCACTTGTACCTTCATGGGTAACTTCCAGCAGGTCCCAAATCTGCTTTGCCATTTTACACTTCATGATACGATTATGTTCATTTGGCCCAAGACCACAGTGAAGTAGCTTGATCGCAAGAGCGTTCATCTCCATCTTTTGAAAGTCTTCTTTTTCATACTCCGTGATTGGTTTTGGAATTGATTCATTGTTGGAGTTGATGGTCGTCACTTCGAAATATCCTATTTCAATTACTCTCCATACCTGGTAATTTTCGGCCTTTATAAAAATTTTCATCCTATTTTTCCAGTAGGTATAGAATTTCCCATCGAACATAGGTGACCTTTGCGTAGAGTACCCTTCTTCCATGCGTTCGTTCATCTTCAACATCTTGCCAGGGAACATGATACTGCTCTCAGGGTTTCCTGATTAAATGAGGAACAAGGCTCTGATACCAATTGTTGAAATACACGAAGATGGTCGAATGCAACAAGAGGGGGGGTGAATTGTTGTGTATCTAACTTTATTTCGTTTTTCTTCTAATTTGCGGAATTTTAACAAACAAAATAAAGTTTAAACGTAAAAAGCAAAAGATAAAAAGGAGACAAAGATTTTACGTGGAAACCTTCTTGGCCTAATAAGAAGGAAAACCACGACCCCCCGGGATTTCAAAATTCTCACTATGTTTTACGCAATTAAATACAATTACATAAAACAGTTTGCTTCACTTGAAGCTTCTCTACTCTAGGCCTAATTCTCTTTCTCTACTTTCTCCTTCTCTTTCTCTTCTTACGCTTCTCTTCTCTATTCCCTTAGGCTTCTCATAAGTCTAATTACAACAAATCACTCAATAACCCTTACAAGGCCAATTCTTAAGAAGATTAAAATTAAGTAGTTGCTCAAGAAAAATATAATGAATTAATTGGCATTAAAATAACTTTGAATATTTTTCTTAATTGATCTCCCTTAATGGACACTCTTAATGCCTACTTCGCTTGAGCGTATCTTCCCTCGTTTATAAAGGGAACAACCATCAGTGCACTCAACCCACGATTTCCATGTAGTGCACTCACTCCATGACTTCCATTTACTTACTTGCTCCCAAAGAAATTTGGGAAGTTATTGAAAGTAGAGGTGGAAAATGACTGCGGTTCTCTTGTACAGTTAATAGTACATGAGTCACTAGGAAGATCCTAATTTATAGGAGACTTGTTCAAAGTACAGAATAAATCTCTTGGATGTCCGAATTTATAGGAGACTAATTCAAAGTGAGGAATAAGTCTTTTCCATATTTTTAGGCGTTTAAAAAAAAAACTTTTTGCCAATTAATAAATTAATTAAATTAAGCAACTAATTTAAACTTTTAACCTTTTACATTAACCGAAAACAGAAAACGTAATTTTTGTAACTTCCAGTCAATGTCTTCTTCAGACCTGTATCGTGGGGAACAGCGCACTGTCTCCATCTACAACTTTCGTCAGGACTTTAACTCTAGGAACACTAAACTGACTTTTAAAGCAATTGTCCAACTTCTTGGATATTTGAGACATGTACAACTTCCACGAACTAAGTCATAGGCTTCATCAACGATTAACACAATCGGATTTTTACCTACAAAACAATCTCTAAAATATGTTTGTTTATTTAAAAGTGAAGTCATCATCAAAACCTTAAGAGCCAACATAATATACATGAGAAGACCTTTGAGGAGTACTTAGATGGGTCTCATGTGTTAGACAAAATGTACAAAAATGGTAAAATCTGGTCTCCATTACCATTTGGATCCATTGTGCTTGAGGAGTGATTGATATTTGAAACCAAAGCGCAGTTTCTAGATGTATTCAGAGATTACTGCATACAAGAGGGCTTCTCTGTTTCAGTTGACCATGTTGACAGTAAGAGGTACATAGCAAGGTGTTTGATGAGGGATTGCACTTAGAGGATTCATGCTTCAATTTTAAGGGGTAAAGTCAGTTGGGCCATAAAGAAGCTAGAAGGAGAGCACGCAACTTGTGGGAGGCTGGAAGAGAATCCTATGGTCTCTTCAGCATGGCTTTGCAGACATTTGATACAAGACTTAGAGGCAAACCTAGATGTCCAGTTGATTCATTGTAGAGGTTGTGCATGGAAAGGTACAAGATCCATGTGAAGTTGAGATTGTTATACAAAGTGAAGAGTTTAGCGAGGGAGCAATTACATGGTGGGTTTGTTGAGTCCTATCTAGCTCTTCCAAAGTATGCTGAAATGATAAAGTCCACAAATCCTGGGTCTTATGCTCTGGTTACATGGACTGACTGTTTGCAATTTAAGGCATGTTTTATATCTTTTGCAGCTCAAGTGAAAGGATTCTTAGGTGGTTGTAGACCTATCATAGGAATAGATGGTGCACATTTAAGTGGGTATTACAAAGGGGTTATGCTCACTGCAGTTGCAATAGATGGGAATAATGAGATCTTTGTGTTAGCCTATGGGATTGTTGACACAGAGAGCATAGATTCCTGGACTTATTTTTTTAGAAACTTGAGGTGCTTGTTTGCTCAGTATGAATCTCAGAAGGATGACTGGACTTTTATCAGTGACAGGATGAGGGTAAGTTTCTTATTTGTCTTTGATTTGAGATTATGTAGCTGTTTATTAACTTAGTCTTGTTTTTTAGGGGTTGAATCAGCATTGTTTGAGGTGTTCCCAAGAGCTACAAGGAGAATATGCTACCAGCATTTGTACTCAAATTGCAAGGCTGCAGGATGGAGTGGGGCAGCATTTCATAAGATGTTTTGGATTGCGGCAAATGCCTACAATGAGTACGTTTTTGAAAAAGCTATGTCCAAGATAAAAGATTTTGATGCAGCAGCATATGACTATCTCAAAAATGTAGAAGAGCAGTGGAGTGTGCACATGTTTGACAGGACAGTTTGTTGTGATCATAACACAACAAACTTCGTGGAGTCATTCAATGCAATAACAAAGGCCAATAGGGACATGCCTGTGTTGACATTGCTGGAAGGTAATTTGTGTCCCTGTTTTGCTTATTTAAATGCAAAAAATTGTTGTTGCTTACTGTCATTTTTTTTTTTTGGTTTTTTGAATAATTAAGATGTCAGGAATTGGTGCATGAAAAGGATGGGTTCCAAGTTCGATATAGCAGTAAGCATGAAACCTAATGATCTAACAGAGCATGCATAGGGGGTGCTGGCGACTAGGACTGATGATTCTAGGTTCTGCCATGTCACGGCAGCTGGTGGTGGAGAGTTTGAGGTGGGGGATGGCCATGTCAAGTTCCCTGTCACCCTTGGAAATATGACTTGTGGGTGTGGGAAATGGCAAGGATCAGGGATCCCTTGCAAGCACGGGCTAAGGGTCATTTACAACCAGAGACTTGATCCTAGGGACTTTGTCTCACCTTTCTACAAGGGGGCTGCTTACAAACTCACTTATAGAGATCACATCCACCCCATGGCTGATCCAACTCACTGGCCTTCACTAGATGTGCCAGAAATTGCACCACCCCAAGGGAAAAGAAATGCTGGCAGACCACCTAAGCAAAACAGAAGAGCTGCTCATGAGGCAAAAAAAGGAAAGAGGCATAAGAATAACAAATGAAGCCTATACAAAGAACTAGGCCACAATGCAGTGACATGCAAGGCAAAAAAGGCATCATCAAAGAAGACAACACATGCAGCTTCCTCTTCACAGCAAGGCAACACTAGGGGGAAGAGAAAGGCTGCTACTTAGCATTGTTTAGTGTCATTTTTTTGGTGAACATTGTTTATTGTCAAGTTGTATTTGAACAACATGTTAACTACTTGGTTTGTATGACACTTCTTTTGTTTATCATAATTCCAACGGGTATATTTTAAAAAAATATGGTATTTGATGAAAATAAAAAAAGTAAATGGTATATGGTGAATTATTAATTTACCACAAACGGCACACTGACGGTAGTTGTCATTAATGGTATCCTGTGCTAACGGACGTAAACTCAATGGTATATGGTGAATTAGAAAATTTCGTGTGGTATATGGTGAATTTCGAAGAAACTCAGTGGTATATCATGAAATATCCGTAGATATAAATTTGTCATTATTGACTGGATTAGAAATCTTATCATTTCAATGCTGGAACAATACTATATATACATGTGTAAGCCCTTTTTGAAGGAAAAATAACAAGAATAATCCAACCTTTACTCGATTTGCTTACAATAATCTAAACTATTGATTAACAATATTGTTGTGTAAATTTACAATAATCCAACTCTTATCATTAGGTCACTCACCCAAAAATATTGTTGTGCAAATTGTGACCTATTTTTATAGGTAAATTAACAAAAAATAATATAAAAAATAATAAAAAAATAAAAATAAGCAAACCCATTCCCCTTCTCACACACTCTGCCACCGTTTCTCCCTTCCACCCCACTACCACCTTTACCTCCCCACTAGCTTCAGGCCCTCAGTTCCGACGTGGCCTAAACATCACCACCACAATTCAAAGTAAGGTTGTTGGTTTGGAAGTAGATGAGTGATTGTGGTGGACATGCAAACAATTTCAGCTTCATCACCTTCAATATCATCATCTTCATCATCCAAATAAAGGCCACCCATGAATGGTAAGGAGAAGGGATGGGATGGTAGGTTGGGAGGGGCAGCAAAATGGGTTAGAGTGGTGCAAGTTGGGGAGGGAGAGAAAGAGGGGATGCGGTGGGGGAAGGGGAGGGGTTTGGGTAGTTTTTTTATGGTTTTTTAATTAACTTTTTCATGGCTACCAGTCACTATGGAATGCTCTTGAAAAATATAACTCAAAGTTTGGATTATTAATGGTTAATCAATAGTTAGAATTATTGTAGGAATATCGAGTAAAGATTAGATTATTCATGGTAGTTTTTCCTTTTTTGAAATTCAATACTATAAACTATTGAAAAAAAAAATTTATACATTAAAAATTAATATGAACATTTAAAATGGATTAATTGGATTATTTTTTTTACAAGCAATTACTCTTTCAAACCAATTTTCTTTCTTTAAATTCTTAACCAAATCGTCTAGTTCTATTATACAAATTGAAACATTATATATGGCTGATCTTCTAGACGCAAACCTTTGGAATTGACAAAATAGGTAATCTCAGGCCACTTTGGGTTACACGTAAATGTAATGAATACATTTGGATATCTATATGTCTTGCATATACCCATATCACATTGATAACTTTAGATACATAAGAAAAATTTCCTACATGTTTGAAGCTCACTAATGCATTGCAGTCTGCCATCACGACCCTCAACAATTATGTCACATTTTTCAACAATATTTCCTATGTCTCCAACAATTAATGTGACAACTTTAGATACATAAGGAACATTTCCTATGTGTACGTTATCTTATAATTAATTTTCATTCTAATACAAAATGAGAATTGATTTTTAATCCAACATTTTCTAAAAAAGATTTAAAAATTGTTTATAGAGTTAACATTATTAGGAAAAACAATTCTACAATTTAATAACTTTTAATTGGGACTACCATCTTACATCGTCAAGATCTAATAACCATAACACAGGAGTATTAGACATTTCCCACTCTTCCTATCTAATTCTATTAACTACTACATTTTAAAAAATAAATTAAACCATTTTACACTTGTCTTTCTTTACATCTATTATTATGAATTTCTTATTCTTCTTTATAATATTTTTCAATCTTTAGACATTTTCTATCTACAAATTACAAACAACAATTATACTTCAAACATCATGTTAGTAAAGGAAGTTTGATAGGAACATACAATTATATTCTAGGCTTGTTTCACAAGGTAATTCTCAATGTCCATCTAATTAGGGTTATCCCATTAGTATTATGTGCTAAGTGATAAATAATGTGTTTATATGAGAAACGTGATTTTATATGATATTATACTTTTTATATTTTTATCGTCAAAATGACATTTACACTATTTTGTTACATATTAATTTATAATATTATTATTTTGATGAAAGTTATATTATTATTTTAATAATGATTTAAAATGCGATTGAATTTGGAGAAAAATATTTATGATATTAATTCCTGTTGCCACTAATTGATATTAAAATGGTAAATTGAAAAATGAGATAACAATTGAATATATTGAGATATATTTTTGTTGGGAAATTTATGATAATAAATAATGTATGTTTGATTATATGTTTGTATGCTCGCGACTAATTATTAAAATATATTAAATCACGTAAAGTGAAACACGTGGGAAATAAATCTCTTATATTTGTTGTGATCCAAGTATAAGGGTGATGAACAGGTTGCCTTGTTTGGTTAGTATAGCTGCCGATATGTATTATTATTTCTGCTACTTGATACAATGTTTGGTCTTTCTTCTATTTGTTGTGATCCAAGTAGAAGGGGTGTGCACACACGGGTTACCTAAGTATGCTGGCCTTGATGAATTATTTGGGGTGACGACCCTTGATGAAGTAGGTATAGGAGTAAAGCTTCGGCCTACTAGCGTTCTCGTTCTCTCAAATTAATAATTGAATACATGCATTGTCATCATTAACTATCAAATTAATTAATTGATTTATGTGATATTATATTGTTTACACAAATTTCTTTTTAACTCAACGATATGTTATTTTCTAAAATTATTTTCAACTCGATTATAATTTATGTTTCTTAATGTATTTTCTGTAACACCTCGTTAAATTATCGATTAAAAATAATTTTAATTATTAATAATTAATTAGTCGATTAAATATATTAAATAATTATTTGCGTATGCCTTTATTGCGCACGTGTTTTGTCGCGTAAAAAGTTTATCGCGTAACGATAACAACTAAACCGAACAATAAAGTAATTAAATAAAATTTTAAAAAAAAGAAAAAAAAAAGAAAAATCACAAAGGTTGCCTGGTTGCTTGGGATGAATTAGGGGATTTGTAACTCCTCCCTAAAAGCCCAATTAAGTAGCATTAAGGCTAGCTAATTAACGGGAGATTTAAATGTGCTTAATTAGGCTTTGAAGGGTCAAAAGACATTTGAAATTCACTGAAAAATTCAGAAATTTTCTTTACCATTTTAGATCCATTTTTTTAACCATTTTAAAGAAAAAGAGAAAAAAGTGAGAAAAAAATCTTGAGTGTTGTTTTGGGTGTTCGATTGGGCAATTTAATCCGTAATCCTTGAAAATTGTAAGTCCTTGATTATTATACAAAATTTAAATTTGTTAAAAAAATGTTGTTCATGATTTAATTCTTTAACAAAATTTAATTTGTTAGAAGAATTATATTCATGTGTTAAGTTTATATAGTTTTTTTTTATGATTTATAATTCTTTAACAAAATTTAATTTGTTAGAAGAATTATATTCATGTGTTAAGTTTATATAGTTTTTTTTTATGATATATAATTCTTTAACAAAATTTAATTTGTTAGAAAAATTATATTCATGTGTTAAGTTTATATAGTTTTTTTTTATGATTTATAATTCTTTAACAAAATTTAATTTGTTAGAAGAATTATATTCATGTGTTAAGTTTATATTTTTTTTTATGATTTGTAATTCTTTAACAAAATTTAATTTGTTAGAAGAATTATATTCATGTGTTAAGTTTATATATATTTCTGTTATGATTTATAATTCTTTAACTAAATTTAATTTGTTGGAAGAATTATATTCAGGTGTTACCTTTATATGGTTTATTATGATTCATATTCATGTTTAGTTTTTCATGAGTTCATAACTTTTTAACAAAATTTAATTGTTAGAAGGGTTGTATTCATACATTTAGATTGATAAAGTTTTTGTTTTATAAAATCCTAATTCTTTAACAAAATCATAATTTGTTTGACGAGTTTATGGATGAGTATTTATTTATAAATTATTTATGTTTCGTTAGCAAAATTTCGATTTACTAAAGAAGTCGTGTTCATGATTTTATTTTTATGCATAAAGGAAATATATATATATATATATATATATATATATATATATATATATATATATATATATATATATATATATATATATATATATATATATATATATATATACATACATATGTATATATATATATATATATATGTATATATATATATATATATATATATATATATATATATATATATATATATATATATATATATATATATATATATATATATATACATATGTATATATATATATATATACATATGTATATATATATATATATATATATATATATATATATATATATATATATATATATATATATATATATATATATATATATATTACATATATATATATATATATATATATATTTATATATATATATATATATATATATATATATATATATATATATATATATATATATATATATATATATATGTATATATATTTATATTATATATATATATATATATATATATATATATATATATATATATATATATATATATATATATATATATATATATATATATATATACATATATATATATATATACATATATATGTATATATATATATATATATATGTATATATATATATATATATATATATATATATATATATATATATATATATATATGTATATATATATATATATATATATATATATATATATATATATATATATATATATATATATATATATATATATATATATATATGTATATATATATATATATATGTATATATATATATATATATATATATGTATATATATATATATATATGTATATATATATATATATATATATATATATATATATATATATATATGTATATATATATATATATATATATGTATATATGTATATATATATATATATATATATATATGTATATATATATATATATATATATATATATATATATATATATATATATATATATATATATATATATGTATATATATATATATATATATATATATATATGTATATATATATATATATATATATATATATATATATATATATATATATATATATATATATATATATATATATATATATATATATATATATATATACATATATATATATATATATATATATATATATATATGTATATATATATATATGTATATATATACATATATATACATATATATACATATATATATATATATATATATATATATATATATATATATATATATATATATATATATATATATATATATATATATATATATATATATATATATATATATATATATATATATATATATATATATATATATATATATATATATATATAATGAGTGATAGAAATATCTTAATATAATTATTTATATTTTTTTTTATGTTGTCTTTAATTATGTGTTGAGATTTGTGTATGTGTGGGTACTCATATTTTGATTATTTCATTATTAAGAATGATTCGTGGTAGTATGTGATACAAATATTTAAATGAAATAAAAAAAAATTCAAAAAAAAAATCAGGACAGTAGGTGTGCCTCGACGGGCGTGCCTCAAACCTCGACATTCAAGTGCGTTTTGTTTGTCGCTTCATTCACCGATTGCATTAAAGGTCACTTAAATGCTAAAATTAGTTTAAAATAGTAAATGGGCGCTAAAAATTATGAAATTTGGTACCCAACATAATTGATGCCTTCCGGACGCAGTGGTAAAGTTGGATTTTTTGTTTGAATTTTCGAAAAACTGTCCAAAAAGGCCAATAAAGTTTCTGGTTGGATTTTAAAATTTAGAAGTTATTGAGATTAATATTTAATCATTTAAAATTATGAATTTTAGTGACGCCTTGATAGTATAAAGTGGATTAGTTGTGGAAACACGTACTAATACGTGATTTTTGTATGTGTGGTTGTGTTTAGGACCTCGATTCATAAGGGGTTGAGATTCCTTTTGTTGCGTGCTTTACCGTTCTTTTAAGGTACACGCTCAGACCATATTATTTAATTGGAAATGTACATTGATGTTGTACTCATTCTATGATGTGATTTTGTGTATCACTTAAGGCTTTGACACCAAAAATAATTGGAAAAGAGTTTAACTTGAAAATTTAAGGATGGTTATGTTGGTTATCCATTTGAGGTTATTATACTGGATTGGAATTATTATTATTCATCGTTCCCATGGCAATTTAGTTTGGATCATTACAGTCACCATGGGGGTATGCATACTTTACCTTTGACGACCCGAATAGGACGGGGAACGTCTTAGGCCGGAGGTTGCCTCGGGATTAGCTCTCCCATGCGTATTCCTCCAAACTTTTATATTACACTGGCGACTCGAACTGGACGGGCAACGACATGAGTTAGGAATTGGAAAGACAATAATGACATCTTAAATGTCAGAGCCTTTGCATGTTAGGATGAACTCATTGTTCGTATGTAACCTGTATAATGCATTGTATGAAGTCTCTGACGTGTGCTAGTTTATGTTCTTTGAACTTGCTATGATGTGGTCTTTCGACAACTAGCAGGTCAATTTGCAGGCGGGAATAGTGTGTGAGGACTCCAACTTAGAACCTGTAAATGAGCTGACAGTCGTATTCGATCTATGATATTTTTTTTTTCGTTGAACTTGTTTATTTATCTTGGAAAGTGCGTTTATAATTTAAACTAGAATATGGTTTTGAAGAGGCCCTTAGGCTCTCAAGTTGTAACTTTAAGACTTTCGTTGATTTGTTGTTGCTATCTTTATTTGCTTATTTCTTTATCACTAGAACGTCATCGATCCTATATACAGTTTAACTTAAATGTCCGACGTGTGACTCGGAATTTATATTTACATATAATTATCCGGTTCACTTTAAATCGGACTTTTACGTTTTCAAACTAAATTATTTTACGGGATGAAGTTGTAATTACTCAATTTCCTGATTTTGGGAGTTTTTTTCCCTTATTATTCTTGCATTTTTATTTTTGTAGGTCACTGATGGTGTGGAGATCATAGAGTGAGGTTCACTTAGAAAATTAAATTTAATTAGTAGTCATGTCTCAGTTAAAATTTCACTTTTAGTTGTAACAATTGTTTAGTACTTAAATTGTATAATTTATTTTATAGTTGTTTAGCCTTATATTTATTTCCTTATCAGAAATAGATGTGGCGGTAATGCTCCCACGGTTAGGTTTTAGTTTATTTTTTGCATAAAAATTCTTTTTAAAGTTGGACCTAATTATGGGGGTGTTACAATTTCCTCCACAAAGGTACTTGGGTTGAAACTTGGAAATTCACAATGTGATACAAACAACACAACACACCCTTAGTACTTAGGGTATTTAAGGTATGTCACTTAATGACAAAGTGTTCGGTGAATTATAAACTTGGAAAATTCTAACAAGAAGTTTACAACTCCTTTGGAAAGAACATAAGTAAGAGAGAAGTAAGGATAAAAAATTCAAGAATTAGGTGTGTAACATCCTTTCCCAAACCCCTATTTATACTTCAAGTATACCAAGGGGTCATGGCACATTCAATCACCCCAACATAGTGGTCATCAATTAATACCATTATAACTATGGAATTCATGAGCATTTCCTCTTCATTATGCCATTGTAATATCAGAATTGATATGGAATAAGTAAAGGAATCCAATACACTTAATTCAAAGAAAACGTAAAGACACAACGGTCTGATCAGAACAAAAAGTCGAGTCGGCTTTTGTCCCAACTACAGGAAACTCAACTCGGCTTTTCCTGCTGGACAACAATTGTTTCCAGTACCTAAAGTCGAGTCGGCTTTTCTTGCTGACTCGATTTTCTAATTTTCTTTTGTCCTATCCTTTGAATCCCGTTGAACTTTATTTTTAATACATTTTGTCCTATTATTATTTGTAGTACTTGGTGATAAGATACACTAAATATCCAACATAATTAGGGTCCGTTTGATTCAGTGAGCAGGATTGGAATGGTATGGAACCCCATACCAAGATGGTATGGATTCGGAACCCCATACCAGACTAAAACTGTTTGGTTCAATCCTGTAATAGATATTCAATCTATTCACACTGTTTGGTTCAATTATGGAATGGATTCTCTGTCTAGTTTATATATATATATATATATAGATACATACATACATTTCTGTGACGCTCTTCACATTGTGGCTTTCCTTGCAATTTCAATTTCCGGATAAGCACGGCAAAAGTTATACTACCTCCCTTCCGAATATTGAAAATACTTAGCACCGTACACATCATTGTTTTATTTCTTAATTTATGAATTATTTTTTAATTTATAACTTAAAACATGCGAAATTCCACCGTGGTAGCATCGAACTTTCCTAAAACACGAGTCATAGTATTGCATCCAATTTATGCACTGTATAATTGTCGTAAAGATCAACATCCAAAAAGATACTGAAAATAAGAGCATTTCTTCAATAGTCCATTCCACCTTTTTGGTCAGTGTAACATAATTCACCATTTAATTCGCTTTTTGAATTCGCGATTCGCTCAAAATAACCCTAAAATAACTCAAAGTTGACCATAATTCGCTTTTTTTGATCAGCAATTCGCAAGGACATTATTGAATCATGTGACTATGGTCACAACAAGACTTAATGGAAAGCTAGTAATTGTCCATTTACGAAAACAAAATAATAAGGGCATGTTTGGTTGGTTCATTTTTAATGGTATGGAATGGTATCACAACCATTCCAATGTTTGGTTAGGCATTTTTACATTGGAATGTCATACCCTTTGAATTCTCATCCCATTCCATTCCTTAGAATTCCATACCCTCCTACCCCTTAACGTTATTCAAGAAAAAGATAGACTAAGAAATGAGAGAGTTAAATGAAAACCGATTCGAAAACATTGTAGGAGGAAAATGTTATTTGATCAATTGTTTCAAACAAGAGCGGATTTTCCATCATTAATTAAATCCTATCTATTAGAATGCTGTAAAGGCATAAAGCTATTTTTATGTCACCAAGAAATCGGGAATATTTTTTTTTAGTTTTATTTTATTTTTATTTTTATTTTTATTTTAACCTGCCTTCATTCTTTACTCCGACGTTTCCGTCCACCATTATCAGTTTCTGAAGACCTTGAGATGAAGAACGATTAACCCAAATTCAATCAATTTCCAACCAAATTGAAAAAATACTCTTGCCATTTGAGGCAAAATGGCGATTCATTCATCCCTGAAGGTGATCTTGCTTTTCCTTGTCGTCGTTGGTTTTCCCTCCGTTCTTGCAGTTCCCGCTAATAATCCTTCCAGCTGCGACAATGATCCAAAATTGGTTAGTTTATATTTCTATTTCTGTTTTGTTCTTTTGAGCATTTGGCTTTGATCATCACTTGCTTCTGGGAATTTCAAATTAATTATGTCAATTTTTGCATTTTTTATCTGGAATTTATTTGACTTAATTATCAATTGAAATATAGTTAATTTCCTTTATTGATGAATACCTATTAATTCTTTGAATTGCTACAAAGATTTTGATGAACCTTAAATTTACATGTATGGTGTATTTTTCGGTCTAGGCTTTGGTGAATTACTGGATTGATGGTGTTGAAAAAGGGATCTTCGGTGCAGTAACTGCAACATTTGGTCCTTACCCTCCTATGAAGAAGAGAAGTCCTAGATTACCACTTGTGCTTATGAATCCTTTAACTGGCTGCGGTAACTTGTCTTCGAAGGTCAGTCTTCCTTTACATTTATTTTAGCTAAAGAATTGTTTCTGTTCACCTTCTTTTTATTTCCAGGGGGAATGGAAATCGAATTGGTTTGTATGGAGCATTTTTTTTCTTTGTTAACCAAGGAATAAAATCTTATGCTTCACGATGCCTTGGATTTCTATGTATTGATTTGTTCTTTGTTACCCTCTATCACGAATGATTTTCCCTTCCGCAGCCAGTTGTGAGATGAGTGCATTGTGAAACGCTTGATTGTCAGAATGGATCAAGTTGAATGTGAATTGCTGGCACTTAAAGCACACATCTAATATTTTATATTGGTGCTTGTAAGTTTATGCTGTCGAGTTTGACAATGTAATAAGATATGGTCGGCTTCACTTGCGAAGTTTGGAGTGTTGCTCTCCTAGTCGCCGTAAGAGGACAATTAATTTTAACTTCTGTTAGTCTTGTCCTTGGCATGCATTGCCTATTTCAATGTTATCATGATTGCACTTTAATGTTAGCGATACCTTGCCTCTTGGAGATATAAGGAACTTAAATATTGATGAACTATAGAATCAATATAGCGACAAAGGAATTCCCATCATCTCCTTGTTTTTGATTTTTATGGGTGATTAATTGCTACCATTTTTCTAATTTCATAGGTATTCAATGGTATAAAATGGAGGTCATGCTTTTTAGCTATAAAAAGATCTTAGTGTTAATACAGATGACCAAGATGGAGCATTGTTTTCATATGTTGCAATAAGTCTTCATTCGATTGCATGTAACTTATAATATGAAGTTTAATTTGCACTTTTTTTATTTCTGCGCCTTTGTGGCTCCTTGTCTTGGATTAATATGTTTGCATCATTTTTTGGTTGAATTTTACCTTTTCTCCTTAGCAATGACTTTAGTCTTTAATGTTTGAGATGTTTGGTAAAATGACTATAATGTAGTTTGTATAGAAAAGTTGGATAGGGGTACAAGTTTCTATAGATATTTAGTAGAACGATTAGAATGTAATTTGTATAGTAATCTACTAAATTAGAGAATGGAGATCGAAAAATCGATAGATTTTGTAACACCCTCTAAATTAAATCCATACAACTTAAAGATTTTTGTTTATTTAAAACAAAATTTAACTTAGAGAGTGTTAAGAACCACTACGGACGACAAAAGAAATATAACCAAGTTAAAATTATTTATCTAGAAATAGAAGGAAAAGTATTTAAATTACAACTCAATTGAAAGTTCTTAATAGTGACATAAAAAAATGACAGACTTAAAAATATTTTAGGCGTTTATTCTAAGCATTCTCACTCAAGATCCCCCTAGAACAACCTGCAAAATAAGATGGGAAAAACAAGAGAATAACGTACACAAAAATCAGTATAAAATTGAATCTGACGTTAAACTAACATGGAAAAATGAAAATAGTTAAAATGAAAGTCATTCTCCAACCAACTTAATTTATACTTTAACTAATTGTGATCATATCATCTTCTTGAACTTCAAACAATATTGTCTATCAACCCACATTTTGCTTGAATTGAAAGTTAAATGATCAATGTTGATCAAATTGTATCGAATCAAAACTATTTTTTAATTTGTTATTTGTTACTTTTTATATAAATGAAGACGTGTACAACGGATTATATTATGAGTTCTATCTTTCTATAAAATATTAGTGATTTATCCAACTTCAAATCAAATTAGTACTTAATTGTCTATTACATTTAGTGAATCTTGCTGGTAGCATGTTATTAATACGATCTAATAGATTACTAATCTAGCTCATTCTTAACCAAAACTCAATTTAAATCGATATTCAACCCGATTCAACAAGAAATACAACTTGAAATCGAATATTACCCGACTCTATTAATAAACTAGCCAAATTTACATTTTACTCACAATATTATTAACTGACGATGACTATGACCTTTAAAGCGTTCTTACCTGGGACGTCATTCGGTTTGGAGCGGGGAATGGGAACGGGAACAAGGAATGCAACTAAATTGACTCGGGAGCGATTGGTTACAAGATACATTATGTATAAAAAGTATATTTAAAAACAAAATTAAAATTAAAATGGTTCTTTTTCTTTAAGAAATTGTTTTTAAGTTAATTTTTTTTTATTTTCTAGGTTTAATCTCGTTTTTCCTCCTTTCTTTTTTCTTTAATTTGTATATCAAGGCGAAAATACCCTTTGAAAAGGTCTTCTACACCGGGACCTCACCTTGAGCGAGTTGGGTTGTGTTTCGTGGTGATTGGGGGGAACGTTCCCGGATCGCGAAACGTGGCTGCGTTCCACGTTCCATGTAACTATGCCTTAAAGCTCTTACCTAACCAAATTTGACTCAAATCGACTCCAAATCAAACTGAAGTTCCACCAACCCTTGAACCTCGACCGAACCAAAATAAACTAAAAAAATAACCTAATGCACAACTTTAGTTGTCGGACAGACTTAGACCGGAGGCTTATTCACATGTAGGCCTTATTCTTTGGGTCCCAAGGGAGGCATTTCATTTGTGGGCTTCCAATTATACGTCTATATGGGCTTCATTGTTAAGCTTTTCTTTACTTGCTCATTACTCTACAAAAAGATAACTTTTGTTGTTTACCATTCACATGAATTTTCAATCTTCACGAAACTCTATAAGCTAAGATTTAGCCATCAATTATTCATCTCGATGTTGAACTCCTAAAATTGAACCTTTTTTTTTTTGAAATCAAATCAGAATCTCGATCAGCCACTTTTCATGCGTTGAATTGCAATCCTGAATTTGATCTTGGACTTAATCTTGAGTTTTGACTTGGGCTTGTAGAACTTGAATTTTAGGACTTGAAAGAATTTGGGGTTTGGGCATGAATAGTTAAATTGGAGTTCATCATAGGCTGGGCGTTTTGCTTCCCTCTTTCAGACCCCTGGACATGATTTAGAACTTGGACTTGTATCTCTTAAGTCTTCATGATGATGTTTGTCTGTCTTGGTCTTGGCCTGTTTCTTCACGCCTCATTCTTTGCTACTATCAAAATTACATTTTCCAAAATTGGAAAGATAAAACTCAAATATGTTATTACCCTAAATAGCCATGGTGGCTTTGTTGTAAATGAAAACTGCTTGGAATCAAACAAAAACAAAACAAGATTTTAAGTATCTAGACTGGATCCCACTGGATTTACATATAAAATCTAATGAACATCAAAGACAAAATCCTACGAGTGATCAATGGTGAGACAAAGGTTGGACCTCCGGAACAAGATTCAAAGTTGGGGTGATCGGATTGCTAGCAAGTGTATCTCCTAAGATTGGAGAATTATTGGGTGAGAATTCCTTGTGCACTAGGGAATTTAGAAGGGTTTTTTATGGGCTATGAAGAAGTTTAGTCCTCCAAGCAACAAGGGGCGTTGGAGTTTGACTCCTCAGTAGATGGAAATCTACTAGGTTGGTGCTGTGGAGGAACATTGGTTAAAATTCTTGTTCCGGCATGATATTGCGGGGATACACGTCAAAGGTGGTTAGCTTGCCTCACCTAAGAACACCAGTCTGCCATTTTCTAAAAGTGGTTTCATGAGAATGAGATGGAACTTTAGATAGACCTAATAATCTGCAAGATGAATATGATGTTTTTTATTTTGAATCATGTAGGTCAGCAGAAGAATGTATTTAAGAGAAGGAAGAATCTTGTATCTAAGAGAAGGAAATTTGAATTTTGCGAGCAATCAGCTTGTGTTAATTGAACGAAGAATATCTTAATCACATTTTTATCTGTTTTGGTTATTTCTTGTCAACATTTGTGTTTTCCTTGGCCTTGGGGATGGTTTAGTTTCCAGCGTGTTAAGCCAAAGTTGTATGGCAAAAAAAGAAAGCAGGAGGTTACCGGAGATGGATAATGGATCGAGTTTGCTACACTTTAAGGCATTGGATCTTTAAAGATGAACATGTTTTATGTAGAGTTTATGTTCCATTGAAGGTTGTTGTATTGTTGGTGGCTTGGTGCCTATGTTGCATGTCTAGTAGGACCTCCATTTTGGACTCACGAGATAGTTAGCATACCTGCATGAGGGAATGATAGTTTTCCATAATATTTTGCTTCTTTTTTTTATGTTATACCTGTTTGGTTTATTTTAACTTCTCTTTTATATCTTGTCCTTCAAAAAAAGGGGTTTCTTCCCATTGTTTTGGGTTTGTTACTATCTACCTCTCGCTTTCCCCTCGTGATAATTTTCCAAATAATTTAAAACTTTAAAAATTTAAGATTCTAAGTTTATTTTTATTTTTCGCTTACAAGGTACTTGGGATAAACTGTTAGGGACCACAGTCCTGTGATGTTTTTTTTTTGTGGTTTTGGTTTTTAAGAGATTGAATGTTGTTCACTATATATTATTCCGTTGGTGTGTTGCTTGATGTATAATTAGTGTAACTATTGGAACAGGCATGAGGATGACTAATTTAAGACGAGAGTGTATATATATATTACTGAATACCAGTTACCGACCAAAGCTTATGTGCTTTACAGATTGTAGAAATGTAAAACTGTTTTCTAGTCGAAATGTGAAATATGATGTGTTTGTCCGTTATGTTAACTTCTTGGAGCTTTACTTTGCTTAGACTGAATAATGTGCTTGTCTTCACTACAGGTGAGTGAATCAATTGCACTGTCTACTCGTGGTGACTGTGAGTATGCAGTAAAGGCAAGAGTAGCTCAATCTGGAGGTGCAGCAGCGTTGGTAATAGTAAATAACGAAGAAGGTTTAGTTTTTGCATTCTAGCTTTTAAGGTGTTGATCTACATTATATTTTCATAATATTGTGTTCTAATGTTCTCTACTCTACACCATGTTTGTCCTATTTGACCTGTGAAGATGAGAGGAACCATTGTTAAAAGTAAAACTTACTTGATGAAAAATACTCCCTCTGTCATTCGTTCTTAATCAGTATCACGTTTCATTTTAGTCATTCCATTTAGGCCTGTTAAACAGATCAGGTTGGGTCGGGTTCGAGTTCGGATCATATATAAACAGGTCAGAAAACCCTTGACCGAAACCCAACTCATTTAGTTAATTAGGTCGAAAATCACAACCTTGACCTGACCTACAACAGATCAGATTGACCAGATTTCGACCTACTTATATAATTTTTTTGTTTTAATTTTAAGGTTTTTAACGTTGATTAAATCTAATTTTTAGGCTTTAATTTTAAATTTATGTTTTTTTGTTGTTTATTTTGTATTTACTATGAAAAATAAGAAAATGTCAAGTGAACTAAGTTTAGCTTATACTTATTGATTTAACTCGAAATTATCACATTTAATTAAACGGGTTATACAGGTTTTTTCAGGTTTAAAATTTTGATCTGAACCTAACCCATTTAATAAACAGATTAGGTCGGGTCGACCCATTTAATTAATTGGGTCAAAAGTCTCAACCCAAACTCACTTATTTCGAGTTATGTTCAGGTTGGGTTAGCAGGACGGGTCAACTTTTGCCAGCCCTAATTCCATTAAATTTGCACCATTTTTTTTGGCAATGGTCCTACTCGTCTTTTAACCTTTTCTATAAACTTATTCTTTCTCCATCTAACCACTCATTTTTAATGTCCACTTGCCTTTTTGTCTTATTCTTCAATCCAATTTCTCTTTCCACTAATTTTCACCCAAAAAGCAAGTGGTGCTAATTGAGAGGGATAAAGGAAGTACCTTAAGTGGCAACAATACACTAAGAAAAATTGATAACTAGGATATTCCACTTGAGATACAAAATGGAAAGGAGAGCAGGTAGGAGTGTGTATTATACCTAACATAGAAACCTTGTACCACAGAAGTAGCCATGTTCTGTGTTCCCTGAACGACCGTACAAAATTGTCAGCGAAGTGTGACCTAAATTTCTCAAGACAAAATACCGTTCAATTAATGTTGTAAGGTTTCCCGGCCTAGATGAAAGGAAAGAGAAGTGAGGAAAGAAAGAGATAGATCTTAGAAAACCGACAATATGCCTAAAAACATGATCTTTTAAGCATAAAAATCAATTTAATTTTTCTATTGTTCAGTGTAACACAATTCGCCATATAATTCGTATTTTGATTTCGGGATTCATTGAAAATGGTCTAAAAATGGGCCCATAACTGTCCATTATTTGCCTTTTTTATTCATGATTTGAGAAGAAATTAGCGAAATGATGTTGTTTTGTACCCAAGCGATCCCAAGTAACTCTAGGTTGCGTTCCACACTTCCGTTCCATTCATACCTATAGCAAATATGTATAATCTCACAATTTCTTAAAGTTTCCAGATTAACGACTTTAGTTGTTTTTATCTAAATTAATATCGATTTTTTAACTTTGAGATGATTAATGCCTACTCTAGGAAGGTTCTTTCATAACATTCTAGAGCTGATTATATTTGATTTTTCGTCAAAAAATATTTTTTTATGATATGAAATAAATTAAGTTAAATTGCAGTTTTATAAAATTTATAAAAATTTCATCCACCATTTTTTTTTGTAACTATACCTTAGAGTCTTGATAATATTGTAGAAGGTCAAATACAACACGCATTGGAACCTTTGTTCAGTTGAAAGAAAAGATGCTTCCTTTGTTCGTTTGAGAAAAAGCGGTGAATATTCTTTTGGTTGAAACAATTCCAAAATTAGAATTAGGTGTTTTAGCACGCGTGGAACCTTTTATTATGTATCGATGAAAATCAGACTGTTGGGCATACCATGACAAAGTCACTTCGTCAATGTGGTGAGTTATATCCGAGTTAGGATTGTCAATATCTTGCTTAGTCGTGTAAATCACTACACATTTCGATTTCCTTGTGCGAATTTGATATCGTCACCATGTCTTTTCTTTCATATTGTTTGTAATCGGTAATTAATTTTTGTGACCAATGCGGAACTTTTTTTTCTTATTTTGTTTATTCTTTTTGAAATTTGTTGAGTAAATGCATATGTTGTGGTTGTATCAATTAAAAAATGAAAAATCTTTATTTTCTGAACTAATATGTTCTTGTTCGGAAAATAATTTTTTCTTTTTTTTTTGATTGAAAGTCGAGTCTCCATCAAAACAACATTCCATTAAGCGGATGTCATTAAGTAGCTCCCATCTAGGGTGGGTCGGATGTACGCAAGCTTATCCTTGTTAATGATAAAACTAACAAAGAAGTTGTTTCCGGTTGACCCTTGGTAACAAACATTATGTGCAACCACATCAATAAAAGTGCACATGATTTAATGAGCCATTTTACTTTAGTCCATTATAATTCGAAATCAAAGAACTATAAATCTTTGGCCCGATAGAAGATCAATTAAAGTTACTAAAATTATATCTTCTATTTTTAACTGAATTATTTTGCTCCAATTATTTCAATCCTGCAGATTTGGCTGATGTGACTTGTCTTTCAAATGAAACTGATTTGAACTTTACTATTCCCACTGTCATGATCCTAAAATCTGGAGGAGAAATTCTAAACAAGGCTGTGGATGCGGGGAAAAGAGGTATTTTTTTTGTAATATTTAATGAATGAAAATGTAAAGATTTTCTCCTGAAAAAGAAGAATTGTTGTTTGGAAGGGAAAGATCTAGCCTTTGGAGAATTGGAGTTGCAGGTCAGATATTCTTCTTTTCTGATACTTTTCTTGGGTTCTTTGTTTTCAGTGGAGCTGCAAATATACTTGCAAAGACGATCAATTATTGATCTCACTAATAGCATAATATGGGTGATTTCTGTTGCAACACTAATTGTTGCATCAGTCTGGATTGATTTAAGTGGACATGAGGAGAGTAATGAAGAATATGATGAACTGTCAGCAAAGGTTTATCATCTAATTTGAACAACCAAAATTTCCAATGTCTTGAGGTGTTTTAATTGCTATGTTGATTTAATATTTAGTCTGCTTTTAGTTAACTTATGTTACATTGTGTTTGGCTTATTCTCTTTATTGTAGTTGGATGCAAGTTTTCTGTCTTCCTTTGGATTTGGAATGTCAAGAATGAGAACTTACTCTAAAATGCCGTGTATTTATATATTTTATTCTTTTTCCTTGCAATCAGGCTTCACACATGTTAAAGTCCATTTTTCACTTGAAGTTTGGTTGGTATATTATTAATAGGGATTTAGTGAAATTAAAAACCAAGGCTTTCAATTACACGAAAACTTATGATATATTGAGCACTTTCTTATTTTTGAATCTCTTCCCTTGAGTGATTTACAGCTTGATATTTTCCCTGAGATGTATGTGTGTCAGGTTCAGCCGTTCAGAAGATATTTGCAATATTTAGTCAATCATAAATATATTTTTTATAATATGGGTAAGGATGCTTATGTCCAACTCCCTTACCCCACATAGGCAGAAGCCACTAAGTGGTGTTAGGGTAATAAATGTCGTTGTATCATTCCATAGATATATCCAAAGTTGACAGTGTGAGCATCCTTGCCCATGTTATAAATAGATGTATGTAAAATATCATATTCTTGTCAACTTTGGCGAGTCTCTTCTTCTTACTCTTTGAGTTTGATGTCATCCATTATTTTCAGTGGTTGCTTATAGTGGACAATGAGGTGGTTGATAGCATTAGACGGGTCATGGTAAGAAGGATGGTTCTTTTGAAACTTTTTTGAGAAGACTTAAGATTAGTTGGAGTTTTATGGATTAGTTATTGAGCAACCTAAAATGTGGGTTTAACTCAAGGAGATGGCACCAAGAGTATCTTTCATGATATTTCATCGTTGTTTTTGTTGGCTAATATGCCAGGTTGTCATCTTGCTATGGGCAGGGTGCTTGTGTAGCTTTTGGTCACCTTAAGGCAAAAGTAAATCAAGCCTTCTAGCAGCAAGGTATAAGGGCTCTTGCCCACTACCCCAATCACCTCCATGAACCGCAAGCAAAGTTTTTTGAAGTACCAATGTACCCAGATTGTTCCCCTTTTTGGTCAGAATAAGAGGTTTCTAAAGACCTATAGCATACTTGTTCCTTTCAAAACTCTCCTTTTGGTAAATCAGAAACGATTTTTTGGTAGATTCTAGGTTTAGGAACGATTTTTTTGATACGAAGAGAACAGTTTGCAAAGTTTGGCTCGGACTTGAGCCTTGTCTATCACTTTTGTCCTTGCTTTTTCAAACTGAGATCCTGATGGAGATTGATTTTGTTTGAAGTTGATATATAGGGTAATTTGTCTGTCTATCAATCTGTTTATCTATTTATTTTATAATATATTTACCATTTTTGAGCAGGAAGCATCCACAGCCAAGGACGAGGGTGAGAAGGATGTACTTGATATAAATGTAGTTGGGGCAATGGTGTTTGTCATTGCGGCTTCTGCCTTCCTGCTCCTGCTATTTTTTTTTATGTCATCATGGTTTGTCTTTGTGTTGATTATCATGTTCGTCATAGGAGGTTCTGAGGTAAGTTTTAATATTTTAAAATTCTCACATATGTTGTTGACTGGTAGAGTAACTCTCTGGCTGGGGCTGGATCATGTTTCATTATTAGTTACTGTCTGTGTTTTTTCTTGTTCTCGTTCTTTAGGAATCTTGGCATTATACATGAGTGACCAAAGACTATCTTTTGTGAATTTCTGATGTATAAGAACAAAAATATCCTTCCGGGTCTTGATAGATTCATCTCAACAAGTGTTCAGAAAATTAAACTTTTAAATTTTTGTTAATACATAAATGAAGATAGTAAAGATAAAATGTACATTGGCAAATGTAACAGTGCAAATAGCATGAAAAAAAACTTGATGGAGTGTGTCCTTAGTCCTTACCTCATATAGATGTTTGTTTTGTCTTCACTAAGGAGAAATTTATGTTTATAAAATGTATGAATTTAGCTATACTTGCTTTATGTAAGTAAGTGTATAATAAAAATATGTGAAACATATAAATTTTTAATTTTATGTACTCCCTTGATTTCTATGAATTTTCTCGTTTACTCAACAAAGTTGTTGCATTTGCTAGTTAATGGGACAAACTCATGGGGGTAGAGGGATTAGTGATGAAGCAATGAGAGTCATACAACAACGTTTAAAAAGCAAAAGAACAAAAAAAGAATTATGTTTTCGAGAATATATGTAGATAATAAATGCATATGAACTTTAAGTCCATTTTTGATGGAGCAAAGAACCATAGTTTTGTGGTAGTGGTTGGCTAATTATTTTAGTTATGCTTCTTGTTTATGAAGGGTCAACTGTATTTTTAATTATTAGATAACGTTGTTATTATCAAAAGGGTAAGGCGTCTCGTTCCTTATACTCTATGGTGGTGGGGGCGCTTTAGTTGGACAATGAAATGATAATGGAATATTCACATATGAGTTGAGTATTACTTCCTCCAATTCACTATAACTGTCCCCTTTGGGTCGGGCACAAGAATTAAGAAATGGAGGGGACCACATAAAGTGGTACTCCCATGTAGTATTTGGCCATTTTTTAATTAAGACAATTAAAAACTAATATTTCCCTCTTTTTTAGATGATTACTTCATTTTTCTGTTCTGAAACTGGGTTTTCTTCATGGGTTTTCTTCATTTTCTGTTCTGAAACTAAGTTCTTCATTAGAATATAAAATTAAAAAGACTACATCTTGAAATCCCGTGAACAATGGTATAATGATCTGGAAAGGGGGGGGGGATCCCAGAAGATAAAAATCGAGATCTAGAGAGAAAAAGGGGAAGTTTTAATCATCATAAACTCTTTAAAAAAAATAAATGCTTACTCCTTTGCGAAGAAATTAATGGAATTTAAATTTCTGTGGAAGATCTAGCTAAGGGGAAGGAAAAATTGCGGGAAAGAAGAGGAAGAGAGAATAGAAGATATGGAGGGATGAAGGAGAAAGGTTGGGGTGATGATGCCAAGAATGAGAAGAGATGAAGATTTATGGCCATTTGAAAAAACCAAAGGAAGAAGAAAGGATGAAAAACACTTAAAACAAAAGAAAATTTGTTCGAATTAGGATAATAGCCTCGGTTTTAGGGCTTGAAAACCTAGATGAACAAAAATCCGATTTTAGGGCATAACAGATGGATACTTCACAATTGAGAGATGAGAGATGAAGATGATGATGAAGGTCAGCGATGAAGTTCAAGAGAAATGAAGATGAAGATGAAGATGAAGATGAACTAGGGTTTCAAAGAGGGGGATGGGATAAATGAGAGAAGGGGGTAAACAAGAAGGGGGATGGGTGGGTGGGTAGGGTTAAATAAAAGGAAGGGAATAGTTAGTAGTAATTAGGTTTAGGTTTGCTAATAATATTGAGATTAAGTTATAAACTTAGGATATTTTTATAATTATATATGATTATGAGGACATTTTGGTAAAAAATCTATGCCTTAAAATGGAAAAGGGACAATTACAGTGAATTGGAGGGAGTATATATCCATTTTAAAGATATGTATTTACATATCAAATTTGTTATGTTTATTAAAAAAAAAAGTTTACACAATCCTCTTATTTTTTGTGGAGGGAAAGTTGATTTGCAATCAAGTGGTAATGGGGGAAACATCTCTTTTTCATGGATAAAGTCGTTCACATACGACCCTCTGAACTTGCCTTGAAGGAAGTCGTTTATTTGTATTAAGGCAATATAATGTTTTTGTAAACCCGATTTACTACATTGTTGAAGTGGAGTGTCGTTTATTTTTATTCTATTTTCATTCAGAGGATGTGGGATGTTGTTAGCTTAGGGTTGAGATAAACTTGGGATAATTGGGTTTAGACGTTTTAGTTTAAGGGAAGATAGGAAGTATTTAGGACTTTCCACAAGAATAAAAGAAGTTTATAAAAATGAAAGTTTGTATTGTTAAATACAAACAAATAATAGGGAACAACCTTTTTTTTCTTTTGAAAAGGCATTTTTTCTTTTTCCCCCCTTGGATGTACAAACAAAATGCCTTAGTGTTTGTAATAAACAACAAAAATTATGCTTTATTCGCTTCAATCTAATACCAATCTACCTCTAAGAAAATCAATTGTAATGATCATCACATATATTCGTTTCTAGTTGATTTTCATGCAAATCCCAATTCGTTATGTCATTCTTTGGCCAATCTATTTCTCTTTTAAGATCCTCAAAGTATTTTGGTTGCTTACACTTACTCGAGCCTAATCATTTGTGGGATCCGAGAGAGATCGATGTTTTGATGTAGATTAAATTTTTCACTTTTGTGTCTAGCAGTACATTTTATAATAATACAATATTTATACCATCTATGCTTGTATTTGCTGCTATGATTGAGCTTTTCTTTTATGATATATTGGTTAAAATTATAAAATATTGAACGTGATGTGCTTTGCTCATTTTACAATATTCATGTGTATAGGGAATTTATTATTGTATTTCAAGTCTTTTGCTAAGGTAATGGCTTTCCCATTTTTTTCTTTATAGTTCTTTATCTTTTAAATCTTGACTTTGTCTATTGTTTGAATATTTATTAATGATTTGATGTTTCTAAGCAGAAGGTGTAGAAAATCCAGAGAACTACATATTAAATTACCTTTAGTTGGGGAAGTTTATTTTATTCATTCATTGGTGTGGTTGGCTGGACTTGGCTTCGCTATCTTTTGGATGGTTACTCGAAAAGAATCATACTCATGGATTGGTCAAGATATTCTTGTAAGTCCTTGAATAGTTTAAATGCTCTTTTTTTAGTTTCATGTTTGCGCTGTTGCGCGTGGGACAACATTAAATTGCTTTAATTGTGAGGCTTTTACTTTTGGTTTACTAAGGTTTACACTTGATTGATAAAAAGTAGACGACTTTCTCTTAGGATGCCTCTCATAAGTTTTTTCTTTTCTTTTTTAAATACATAGAGTTTTATGGTTTTAGTATGTCTTTTATAACATGGATACCTCGAAAATGATTTTGGCTTTTAGGTTTTGGCAATAAGGCCATATTCTTTTCTTTGGTTGTACCTATATATTTCACAAATTAATTTTGATGTTCTTAACTCTTATAACAATTTTATAGGTCCAAAATCAGGGGCACAACCTCTTAAACTTGCATAGGTGCTAATGACATTGTGGTAATGTAATATAATTATATAGGTCCAAAATTAATGCTCACTTTTGTAAGTCTTATCATTATTTTTAAATAATTATATTTTCTTAACACTTGTCCGTCCTCAATGGAGTCGAAGATTTCTAGTTTGATTTGAGATTATGTGGCCTATAGTATATTGGTTCATCAAATCATGTACACTTTATTCATGTGAATTTGAAGATGATGTCTGCTATCAAGGGTGGTTAATTTAAAACCATTTTGTTATCATTGAGTACATCCGATCTCCGAAGGGTAAGGTTGCATACATCTGACCTCCGAACACTATTTAGGAGGGACTCGTCTAATCTCATTAATGCGTAATGTTTATATTTATTTTTAACACTTCAAAACATATAACAAGATTTTTTTTAAAAATTATTATACCTTTACACTATAAAAATAGATATAAGTATTTAGTACATATTATGGTAGAATAAAAGCAAATTTGAAATTTTACCTTAAAAAACCTCATACCTTAGACCTTTCTTGAAGTAAAAAATCATAAACAATGTTGGTAAAAATTGTTTTTTCAACATGACTCCAAACCTTTAAAAAGGCTCGTGGCTACGCAAAATCAAATTCATAGCATTGTACGCATCACTTAGAGTATATAACACGATCACCTGCTCTTGGTTTGGGTTCTTTTGAAACTTATTCCTTTCTTGCAGGGGTTTTCCTTGGTTATTCAAATTGAATTCCACAGTCTTTGTCGTACATTTACATTAAAACTTCTCTAGCAAGTTTTAAATTGCTCTTGGTGTGCACCCATTCAATGATTTAAAGCACTTTTTTTGCTTCAACTATAACTAAATTCCTGTTGCCTTCTTCCTTTGTCTATTACTCTTATGTATGATAAAAAGTTTTTGAACAAAGTTAATTTAAGCTTCATGTCTTTATTCATCCTATTTGGGAATTACACAAATGTGAGTTTTCAAAGTTACAAATTTGATTTTTCGCTGAAAATTTGGTTTGTACATAAATGTGGTGATTGGGAAGCATTCAATTGCATAGCATCACATTCTTCCATTTTCATATAATTAAATGATTTCGAAGAAATGTTATAGCGTGCAAATAGTTGAAATTGTTCACCTTATGGTTGAATTGCGATTACTTTTTTTGACCTTTGGCATAAAATTCTTTGGAAATACATCACATTCCTTTCTTTTTAATTCCAATGTACTATGTCTTTTCAGGGTATTTGTTTTATGATTCGAGTTTTGCAGATTATTCGATTGCCCAACATTAAGGTGCAAATAACTTCCTTTATCACATACTCTCCATATGGAATACAATAGTGACCAATTTCTAGTGTATTCACAGGTTGCAACAGTTCTATTGATTGGTGCCTTCTTTTATGATATATTTTGGGTCTTCATATCACCATTTATATTCCACGAAAGCGTCATGGTTGCGGTGAGACTATTCATAATTCATTAGTGGCCATGTATTATTATTGTTGGTACTTAATGTATCATCTGTTTTTGTGTCTTTCTTTGCTCTGAGTTATTTATGCTGTATTATTTGTGATACTTCGTTGTCACTTGAACTAATGTTTAAGATTAATTTTCTTCATTTGGGAAAAGAAAGGAACTAATAAAAAATTAAAAGAAAGTAATGTGAAACAACTAGTTATACTTGTTTGGTAAATAACATGTATCAAAGCAAACCTACGATGTCGTCCTTTGTACTGAAGTTCTCCATTTTACCTTAAGTATATGTGTTAGATTATCCACACTCGGATATGGTTATTGCACTTGGACACGTTATTTTGTACCAAGTTAGGAACTCATATACTTACGCGTAATATGACCTCTTGAGTTTAGGTGACATAGTTTTCGTACCGTTGCTACTGCAAAATAAGTCATCATTCTTCTTTCCACTCAATTAATTTATTGCTATACTACCTCATCCCCAATTACCAGATTGTGTAAAAACAAAGTCGTATCTTATCGTATCGGTCGTATCGTAAAGGTTTTGAATTCACCTCATCGATATTACCTATATTGTAAAGGTGTTAAAAAAACTGAAATTTTGGCCGTTTCAAGCAATATTTCATGGTTTAGGCCGAAATTTAGCGATACGATGACCGTATCAACCCCGTTACTGTATTGCCGAACCGTTATTATACTTTTGCACCGTAGTCATTGATGATCCTTTAAAAGCACCCTTGTCGCATACACAACCTTATTCTTACACCACAACATGTGGTCTCAATAACCCTTGTTGCTTGGTAATCTTACACTTTGGAACAAAACATCTTGCTTGCTACTACTTAGGAACAAAAAATCTTGCTTGCTAGACACTCCAATTGATTGGCTAAGAGCACCCTTTGTTCTTAGCCACAAAATTTATGTTCCTAGACTTAGGAAATAGGGCACCAGTCTTGTATCTTTAGTTTGTTAAGGCCACACTCGATTGTACCCTCAAGTGCTTGGTTTCTTACACTCACTTAGGTGTAAGCATTTGTGAGGAAAGTTTATTTTGAGTAAAGAAGAGAGCTTAAAGTGTTCGTTTAGAATATTCTAGATTAGGGGCTAATTGGTATGAGCAAAGACACATTAAGGAGGTTAGAATTCTGCCACACGTTATACTCCTTTAACCTCTGTCGTTGTCGCCAATACACATTGCTTTATATATGGTTAATATTGAATAAAATATCTCCGAATTTTAATCTTACATGTTCGATTTCGACTGAAATTAAGTCAAAATAAGGCTATTTATGCGTAAAAAAGCCAAAAGTATCTCTTAGATGTGCGATTATTTGTTAGCTGCATGAGAACTTGTATTTAAATTGTTGTTGGCTTCTTGGCTATTTTCGGCAAGATTTAGCTATAAGATTATTAATTTGTGTTTTTTTAAGATATTAATATGTGTTTTTAAAAGGTAATTTTAGTAGTTTTTGTTTTGCAAAATAGTGTCTCAAAGGCTACTTTTGTCAACTTTGGCAATACACAACCTCAAATGTAAAACTATCCCTGTCACTACTCATTGAACATTGCTATTTTAAATTAGTAGTGACTTGACTCAAATTAAACTATTAAAAGCTCTCCCAAACAATAACGCTGAACACACCATATTTTCATATACTCAGTTGTGGTGGTAACAATTGCTTGTGGTAGTACGTGTAGGTTGTAGCATTGTTGAATCAGAAATTTGGAAGGTTATACTAGAGGTCAAGTCGGTAGATTAGTTGGACAATTTGTGGTGGTTAGTGGTTGTTATTAAACGATTAGATGAGTTTTAAATGGTAGCAGCAAGGGGTGAACCAATTTTTTGGCATTGATGGTGGAGGATGGGTTTAAATTTAAGGCATAGAAATCTATTCTAGATCTTTAAAACTTCGTTCCATATAGAGGAACTTCATCTCAAGTTTGAAGTTGGAAGGTGACATTGTATTCAAATTTTAAGATGATTTTTGACACTAGTTTTTTATTGTTTAAAAATATTATGGTGCTTGGGAATGGAAATTACTTAAGTAACTAGGATTTGCAAAAGTTTCATTAGTCAAGAAATGTTATAGTGAACCCTTGAGTGAGATAACTTTGACAAGACGTTCTTGGGGATTAGTATTAGGACTTCAATCAAGCTCAACTAATTTAGAAAGTAAGAGAGATCAATATATTTTAGCATTGTTCATGATGGGAGCACTGTGTTATCTACATACATGGGCACCGTAAATCACTTATGCGTTGAAATTACCTCCTATTTGTAACTAATAATGCAGTATTGTTGCTAGCTTTTAATAAGTCCAATGCACCATTACAAGTGGCATAGTTCACACACATGCATGAAGATCTTCTTCAAATATGTGACCATAATTACTTGTAACTTATATGTTCAGCAAATATAAGTCCATGCGAGTATTGTTGAATTAGAGTTTTATTGTAGAGCTAATTAGTGCTATTCCAAGGTCATTTGGAAAAGGGTTTTTCCCACTCTAGAATTTTGTGTTAGTTGAATTCACAATCTGAATTTAAGTAGTATTTTGTCACTTTTTTGTTATTTCTAAATTGTCTTAGATTTTAAGGTTTATTGTTATTAAGAGTTTTAATAAGGTTCTTTTATTTAGTGTGAAGAGAAAATTAGGTTCTAAAACAAAGAGAATAAGATTGAAATAAAAGAACGAAAACCTTATCGGTGCAACTTGGTATCATGAATTTCTCGAAAAAATCTGCGTGAAAATATTTAGTTTGAGCAGCTGAGTTCTTGTCGGCAAACTTTCTGAATTTTTCTTTAATCTGTTGAGTTAGAAGAAGAAACAATATTCTATTCACCTAATGCCATTTTTTAGTTCTTTCTTGAATTTGTTGAGTTACAAGAAGAAACTACATTTTATTAACGTAATGCCATTAGATATTGCCATCTAGGTAAGGGTTTGGAGTTGGAAGTACGTAATTTTTTCCCTTGTAAGAAGGTTTTTTCTAATTTATCCTTGATTGCAAATTCAATACCCCTCCTTTTTCTTTGATTTGTTCAACTCAAAAGAAACCTATCAAGGTCTAGAATGGTGGACTTGTACAAGTTAATAAAAGGAGGCTTAGAGGAAATGGATATTCTATGAATAATAATCATGACCATTATCGCAATCGTGTTGACATCCATGATTTTTTTCGTTGAGCGTGTCTAAGCCCGGACATGACAATGAAGAGACTTAGTAATTTCATTTTTGTTTGACTTATGACGCTCAATTGCCAAAGAAAAGAAAAAAGAAAAGATTATGGCTTTCAATTAAATCTAGTGTGACCTCCTTGGCCAATGTTTTAGTGACAATTGAGGAGGAAAATCCATGGGTGGAGCCATGGGCGGATCAATGAACTAATATATGTGCTGATTAAGTTAGTAGGAGTTTTGCTACGTGACTGCTCTGACCCGGATTCAAACCACATTAAGCACACCTTTTAAAATATTATCAACATCATTTGATTTTGTTTTAGATCTGCCCCTAGGTGGAATTGGTAAGTGTATAATTATCATCTTGTAGTTGGCACATATTATAGGAGGGGAGAAGGTAATGGTAGAGCATATGGGTGACAAGAAATATAGGGCGAGCATTAGGGTTTGTTGTACTGCAGAGTTGAAAGCATAGTGCAAAAACAAGAACTCATCACCATACCACAACCATATTCTAAAAGTTTTTGAGTTTATTGCGACCAAAATATAGGCTGCAATGACAGTATAATCATTTGCATTGGCTATGAAATCCATAACTGTGACCATAACAGAAACCGTATTTTTGCACTATGGGTGAAATTCCCCCTCATCCTGTAGACCTTTGTTTTTTATTCATAGAAAAAAATAAATTTTCCCCTTACCTTTTCCCTTTAAATCAGTTTGTTATTTGTATAAATACAAATAACGTCATCATTCCCGACTTCAAACAGTTAGGTGTAATATTTTCCGCATTACATTCCACAGTTCTAATGGTTTAGATCACTTTAAGTGAGTTGCTTATTTGAATTTATTAATGTTGAATCTCTATTAAAGTGCTTGAATTTCATCCCTGAATTAAACCCAACATGAAAATTGATATCCCTTTATTGATTGCTTTATGGTTTTTCTATCTTATTTATGTTTCTTGATTTCTTACTTTTTCGTCAAATTTGATCTCCCTTTGTTCAATTGTATCTATCTGTAGGTTGCTACTGGTAATAATAGTGGTGGAGAAAATATTCCTATGGTTCTTAGAGTTCCTAGATTTGGTGATCCGTTTGGTGGACATGATATAATTGGCTTTGGGGACATTCTTTTTCCTGGTTTACTTGTCTCATTTTGCTATAGGTATGTGTTTTAATTTGTTTTTTTGCTATGCTTATCGATGGAGACGATGTTTCCTTCCATTCTCATTGCAGCTATAGTTTGTTAATTTTAGATTATAATGAATTATAATATAACTGCTCATTAGATCATATTTCACTGATTTATATAAAGTTGTTGATGACCTTTTATATCACGATTCAAAGGTCAATCAGAAAAAACCTCTTTGTTTTTATTAAGTTAAGGTTGTTTACATTTGACCTTCAAAAACCAGCCTGAGTGGAAGTGAGTATGTAATGTATATTTTGCGAAGCTATATTGATTAACAATGTCTTGTGGGCTTTTTCTGTCATTTCAATGTTTTGCATGATTTTTAGTTGCACTGCAGAAGAAAAACAAAACAAAGTGGAATAAACTTCTAAATTCATCTTTTCCCCTACTCTCCCGACCCCATGAGTTCCTCTTTTATAATGCTTAGACTCTTGCACAAGGTATCTCTTAGTACCTTTTTTGACTTCTTCCCCAAGTCTTTACTGGACCTGACTTCCACTTATCCTCCTGTTATAACTAAGTGAACTATTGTGTAGTTCTCATAATGCCTCTTGCAAACATCATATCAGGAATCCCACATGTGCTCACCCGTCTTGTAACAGAGAGATTGAGGGTTTGGTTGATACATGGCTTTTAATGTTCTCTTTACACACAAAATAAGCCAAACTCTATAAATCAAATCAGGAGTTATAGCATAGCAGTACCATTGGCCCTGGCATCGACTAAATGCATATCATGAGAGCAAGCTATTACATTTGAGAGCATTGAATCCATTAGATCAAAATAACAGGAAGGAAATGTTGGGTTTGGGCCATATAGACTTGGTTTAGTAAGAAAGATAGGTTTGGGGGACGGGGGGTGTGTTGGGGAAAGGGGGAGATGGGTTTTATCTTTACTTCCATTTGTTTACTTTTCATTTTTTTAGAGTAGGATAATGCTTAAGCTTATATTTATATTTTCAGCACCTTTTTTTTCTCAATATAGATATGACAGAGCAAACAAAAGGAGGTTTCTCAATGGATACTTTATCTGGCTGGCAATTGGTTATGGTGTTGGTAAGTACTCCCTCCGTCCCATTGAATTTGCATTATTTCCCATTTTGGTTCGTCGCACTTAATTTGCATCATTTCTATATTTGGACAATGGCCCACCACTTTCTTTTAATCTCATCCATACATTTTAACTCTCTTTTAATTTCATCCACACAATTCATTCTCTCTGTATTTATTACTACTTTCTTAAAAATAAACTCATTCCTCTTTGATGCAATTCAAAGGGGACAGAGTAGTAGCTATAATTTGAATTCAGATTTCTGTCTACTTTAATCATCATGTGTGAAATTAATGAACAATTGCATTTATGGTTCTTTTGTTTGTTGGTATTAAATGGTGGGAATAGTAATGAAAATATGTAGTTTAGCTAGAAAAATTGCTTGACAAAGTTTGAAATTATGTATGTCCTACTCTGATAGTTTTTTTCTTCACAAAATTAATTTCCATCCATTACCACTTCGGTATTCAGTGGTATGAGAAGTTGTGAAGAAAAAACATGTTTGAGGACAAGAGCTTCATGTGACAGATTGCTTCTGTCAATGGCAACTACTATTGGAAATTTTATCTAACAGTAACAATGACAAAGAATGAGAAAAGAATTCACACAGTATTCGAGCTACTGCAGGCTCCTAATCCAATCTTCCTTTATTTCTTCTTTAACAAAAAACATAATATGTACAATATTGGTCTTATATAGGAGTCAAACACACAAGACCCATTAAGACACCTCATCAAAATATCTAAAGACAAACTATTTACATGACAGCTGTCCCTATATTTCTATTCCTCAGATAAGTCTTGAGGGCCGGTTGCCCATTCATGACAATACCCCCTGCCAAAACATTCACCTTGTCCTCAAGGTGAGAAAAAGGATAGGTGGCCAAAAATGTGGAACAGTCTTCCCAAGTAGTGTCAGAAGGAGCCAACCTCTCCCATAAGAACCAATATCTCCTTTACCTCCGAGGGTGAGAAGCGCACTTCAATGACATCTAAAGGTTGGGCAACCAACTCTAATTCCTCTGTGACTGGAGGTGCTGTGGTCGAAGATGCTGAAGCTCCAGAGGCAGCTTTCAATTGAGAGACATGGAACACAGGATGAACAAGACAATCACGAGGTAATTCCAGCTTATATGCAACGGTTCCCACTCTTAGAATGACCTTGTAGGGACCATAAAAACACAAACTCAGCTTTTGATTGGGACGTTTTGCTAAGGAACGCTGCTTATAAGGTTGTAGTTTTAAGTACACGAAGTCCGCAACCTGAAATTCAACCTCCCGACGCTTCTTGTCAGCTTGTTGCTTCATCCTCAATTGTGCCTTCATCATATTAAACTTCAAATCCTCCAACATAATATCCCGCTCTTGTAACAGTTGATCCAAAGAGTCTACAGGAGTTGATCGCTGTCCCACTCTCATAACATGCGGAGGTACACGACCGTACAAAGCTTGAAAGGGGGACATGTTGATCGACAAGTGGGGGGATGTGTTGTAACTAAATTCAGCCCAATGTATCCATTGTGCCCACTTCTTTGGCTGTCCATTTACAAAACATCGAAGGTATGTTTCGACGACCTTATTTACAATCTCCGTTTGACCGTTGGTTTGGGGATGAAACGCCGTGCTCCGCAACAATTGTGTTTGTTGAAGCCGAAAGAGTTCTCTCCAAAAGATACTCATAAAAATCTTGTCCCGATCAGAGACAATAGAAGTAGGAAAACCATGGAGCCGAACCACTTTAACAAATATTTCAGCTACTTGCAATGCCGTAAATGGGTGTTGTAATGTCAAGAAATGCCCATATTTAGTGAGTCGATCCACCACAACCAAGATAGTATCCACCCCTCCAGACCTAGGTAACCCTTCAATAAAGTCCATTGTCACATGCTCCCAAACTTGCTTTGGAATGGGTAAATTTTGCAACAACCCAGCCGGCTTTTGGTACGAGGCTTTGGTTTGTTGACACACTTGACATGCCCGCACATATTGCATCACTTGACGCCGCATGCCCTCCCAATACCATTCCCTTGCTAACCGTAAATAAGTCTTTTGCTCCCCCGTATGACCTCCATAAGGCGAATCGTGATATTCTCGCAAAAGAACCGGAATAAAAGGTGAAAATTTAGCCAACACATTACGGCCCTTGTAGAAAAGAATGTCATTCTCCAATGTAAAACCCAACGAATTTGGTTCCCCTTTTTGCAGCCCCTACCGTATGCATACCAATGTAGCATCTTTTTTGACCTCCTCTTGTAACAATTGCCAGTCGATGCCATGAGAGCTAAGTAACGCCCCAAATTCCATGACCAGTTGTGAAATTCGGGATAAAGCATCAGCCACATTATTGTGTTTGCCCGGGTTGTATTCGATCACGAAATCAAATGCCATTAACTTCATCATCCACTTTTGATAGTCACCATTAATCTCCCGTTGCTTCAACAAATGCTTTAAACTTTTTTGATCGGTGCGTACCAAGAACCGCCTACCCATCAAATAATGCTTCCATTTCAAAAGCGCAAACACAATGGCCATGAGTTCTTTCTCATATATGGACTTTCCGCTAGCTCGTAAACCCAATACCTTGCTAAAGAATGCGATGGGATGTTTTTCTTGCAACAGGACAGCCCCTAGTCCATGATGACTTGCATCGGTTTCAATTACAAACAATGCTTGAAAATTCGGCATAGCCAACACCGGCACTTGAGTCATCGTAAGCTTCACAAAGCTGTTTCAGCTTCCGTATCCCAAGAAAATGCATCTTTCTGCAGTAATTTCGTAAGCCCTTGAGCCACTCGAGCATACCCTTTGACAAAGCGCCTATAATACCCCGTGAGACCGAGAAAACCCCGTAACTCTTTAACATTTTTGGGTCTCGGCCAAGCCAACATTGCTTCTACTTTTTCATCATCCACGGCTATTCCTTCCTCCGAAATAACATGGCCCAAGTAAGCTACCTTCTTAACGCCGAACTCACATTTTTCTCCATTAACAACCATAGCATTTTCCCGCAAGCGACGTAGCACTAACTCCACATGTGCCTATGCTGCTTTTCCTCTTTCCTATATATCAATATATGATCAAAGAATACCAACATGAATTTCCTCAAGTAAGGCCGGAAAATTTCATTCATCAAAGATTGAAATGTGGATGGAGCGTTAGTTAAACCAAATGGCATTACAAGAAACTCATAATGCCCTTCGTGTGTCCTAAAAGCTGTCTTGTGAACATCTTCTTGCCGCATTCGGATTTGGTGATAACCCGATTTAAGATCTAGCTTGTTGAAAACCGTAGCACCATGTAACTCGTCTAATAACTCATCTATCATTAGTATGGGATATTTGTCCGGAAACGTGGCTTTATTCAAAGCCTTATAATCCACGCAAAAGCACCATGAACCATCTTTCTTCTTCACCAATATGATCGGACTCGAAAATGGGCTTATGGAGGGTTGTATTAATCCGGCTTTCAACATATCTTGCACCAAACGCTCGATCTCGTTCTTTTGACTGTGAGGATATCGATATGGGCGAACATTTATCGGATCCGTCCCCTCCTTTAAGGTGATAGCATGATCCTTATTTCGTGTGGGAGGTAGTGATGTAAGCGGTTGAAAAATATCATCATACTCATCAAACAAGCTCTTTTAATTAGTGGGGATTGGAGCCTCCTTCAAACAATTCTCAATTCCATTATACTCCACCAAAATTCCCCCTCCTTCCTTCTTTAACTCTTTTATCATCGCCTTTAAGGAAATTTTTGAACGTTTTAATGAAGGATCACCCACTAGCATAACAGGTCTTCCTTCCCACTTGAACTGCATTGTTTGTGTCTTCCAATTCGTCATCACCGATCCAAAGTTTCGAGCCATTGTATTCCAAGTATCACATCCGAATTTCCCAATTCCAAGGATAAGAAATCTTGCACGATCACTAACCCTTGCAAGTGCACGGTTACTCTCCTACATACTCCTTGTCCCAAGATTTCATCCCCATTAACCAAGATCACACCAAACTTCTCGCACTCCTCACAAGTAATACCCAATTTTTGCACAACTCTAGTAGAGATAAAATTGTTGGTTGCTCCAGGATCAATCATCACTATCAATTCCTCCTTCTCTACACTCCCCAACATTTTCATTGTTTTTGGATTTCTGATTCCAACCACCGAATTTAATGAAATTATGGTGTCCATTTCCTCTCCCATCAACGATTCCTCCTCAACAATGTTTCCCCTGCTTTATCCTCCTCCTCTTCGTAGCTTATGAGGACACTAAGTTCTTTCTTGCTACATTTGTGATTTACAGACCACTTGGCATCGCACTTGTAACATAATCCCTTGGCCCTCTTCTCCCTAAACTCCTTGTCCGTCAATGTCCGCAATCGATCTCCATGATAAGCCTCCCCCATGTTTCGGCTCAAGAACTGCCCCCCTGCTTTGTTTCCTCTAATTTGTTGTGGATAAAAAGGTCTAGGATTATAACTGGGATTATTATGGGGGTTATTTTGGTAATTTTGCATGGGTTGGTTTCTTGTGGTATATGGCGGGTAAATGGATGGGTTATTGGGGTATTGTTTGGCGGGTTATTTTGTGGGTAATTGGGTGGGTTATGTGGGTTAAATCTCACTGGTTCACTTCTCCTCCCCAACCAAGTTTGGGCCATAATCTTGGCCTCTATTTTCTCAGCCTAAGACATGGCTTGCCCCAAATTCATAGGGCCAAGAACCTTCAATTCAGTTTTGATTTCTTCTGTTAAACCCCTCATGAAAGCCCCCAGCATGAGACTCTCCTCCTTCCTTCCCAAATGAGTCAACCTAGTAACGAATTCCCTGTGGTACTCAGCCACCGTGCTAGTTTGCTCGATGGACAACCATTGTTCACACATCTCACCTTCGTCCCATGGTCGGAAGCGACCCAACATCAGTCGCTTAAGATCTTGCCAATTCCTCACCGTGGCGTTTTGCTCCTCCCATTCGAAACACATTTCCGCTTCTCCTTCGAAACTCACCGCTGCCGCCTCTAATTTCTCCCTTTCATTTAACTGGTAAAATGAAAAATATTTCTCGGCTTTTCGAATCCAAGAATCTAGATCTTCCCCACAAAACTTGGGTATTTCGAGTTTCCTCCGCCGCCAATTAAGTTTTTCATCTCCTGTTTACTCACCTTCGTCAGAGGGTTCCGGTACATCCCTCTTTGGCTTGACCCATTCCTCGTGAACTTCATGTGGAGTTTCATCGGTAAAAGTCGTTCGCCTCCTGCGAACCGGCTCCTCCTTTTCTCTTCTCTCTCCCATACTATCCCTTTCCTCCATTTAAATGGTCAAAATCTGGTCTGTTTTATCTTGCCTTCGAGTGAGCCTTTCTTCCAAAGCACCCATTTCTGTTTTCATCTGATTAGTAATGGCTTCTTTCAATTTTGTCAATCCCTGCTCCAAAGAATTCATGTCATCTTGAAATTACTTCTTCCACTGGAACGAACTTTGCTCTGATACCTTTGTGACAGATTGCTTCTGTCAATGGCAACTACTACTGGAAATTTTATCTAACAATAACAAATGACAAAGAATGAGACAAAGAATTCACAGTATTCGAGCTACTGCAAGCTCCTAATCCAATCTTCCTTTATTTCTTCTTTGACAAAAAACATAATATGTACAATATTGGTCTTATATAGGAGTCAAACACAAGACCCATTAAGACACCTCATCAAAATATCTAAAGACAAACTATTTACATGACAGCTGTCCCTATATTTCTATTCCTCCTTTGATAAGTCTTGAGGGCCAGTTGCCCATTCATGACACTTCATTACCTGGGAAGGAACACATTATGTCAAAATTAAACTGAACACTACCATTGCCACTATTCTAAACCATTAACCAAATGGGGCGTTAGGATTTAAAGCATGAATACTGCTCTCCTCCTTCCCTCTCTCCCCTCCCGTTCCTCAAATTAAAATTGTTACAAAAGAATAAGATGAAAACTGGATAGAAATACAAGTGATGAGAGACCAATCATAAGCTTCCTAGTGCAACCTTTTGGTAGCATTTTTACTCAACTGGGGTTCAGGCCCCTGCAGCATGTGGTTTTCTTGGCCCTCGCCCCTCCCTGTAGAAAGCACAGCATTTTTAGGACATGCTCCACATCCAGTTCTTCGATAAAGAAAAAGAAATTGATCAAAAAGTGGGAGGCAGCCCCGACCCTTAGGGTAGGACAGAGGTGCCGCCTCCCAGGGCCCGGTGTCAAGTAGGGCCCACTTATGGTTGGTTGTTCACAAGTAGTGATGGCGTATATGGCTTCTGTTGTCAAGCGGCAGTGGTCTTCTTTGCTCCCTTTTTCTTCAATCAACTGTCTTTCGACCATTTACGTAGTGCCCCTTGAAAGCAGATGAATGAAGAATAATGGTCAATAACGCTGAATTAATGATGAATGACTGTTTTCGAAGTAATTGGAGTAGGAGTACTCTAGTTTCCTTCTTTATGGTGCTTTTTTCTTTTACCCCTTCAATTTTTTTAAATAAATATTTATTGTCCATCATTAAATATTTTCATTAAACTTTAAATATTGTCTTTATCTTATCTTTTTATTTTTATTAGGATTTTTTAAAAACGGGTTATTTATACCTTTATATTTCACGGCGCCTTTTTCAGTTTGCTACATATTTTATATTTATACGTTCCATTAATTTACCTCATTTTTATTTGCAAAATGATTTCAATCTTAACATTAATATTTGTTCACACATTTTATTTCACTTTTAATATTATTCGTATAATTTATTTTTTAAAATCTTGTTAGGGTTATTCTAACCTAAACCGCAGGTGCATATGTTTAACTATCTCTTTAATTGTGTAAAATATTTTTGCATATTATTTATACCCTCTTTTATCCCTAATTTATTTTGTTCACATTGTTTCGTGCCACTTTAAGTCTAATACTATAATTAATCTTGTATAATTTTACTATGTTTGTTGTGAACGAGAAATATGAGATAATTAAACGTGCATAGGTTACACATGTGTGTTCACCCACCGTCGCTTTGTGGATGTGATTAGTCAGATATATTATCTAAAGTCGATAAACCTTTGCCCGATCTCTGGTTTGCTTGCTAATAAGGATGATATCATGTGCCCAATGATATGCACTTTTTTATTCCACAGTTATGCAGACTGTTCGTTGATTATTCTTCTATACTGGATTCATTCTCTTAAAGGATCTCACACAAAAGCGAGTAGTGTGATATTTCTCACCTAACACACAACCTTAATCCATAAAGATTTTTGAAAGCCAGAATGGATGCAAGACTCATTTTTCACCCAGTGCATTTTTTGTTTTTGTTTTAGTTTGTTTTTGTTTTTAGGTCTGAAACATGGTGAAGATTGATGGAATTAATTAATGAATTATATGATTCTTGCAGTCAATCTGATATGGGTATTTGATTTTTTTTCTTTTTGTCAAATCCTGTACTAGGGCTCGTGCTCACGTATGTGAGTCTGTATCTGATGCAGCGGGGTCAACCTGCACTCTTGTACCTCGTTCCATGTACATTAGGTAACATATATAAGTGTTGATGTTTTACGATTCCTTATCTCTTGTCATAGACTCTGAACATTCTATTTGTTTACTTCTGTTTGTATTGTTCAGGGGTGACCATTTTATTAGGTTTGTTCAGAGGTGAGCTGAAAGCCCTTTGGGATTGTGACCTTCAATCTGAAGGCAATATACAACAATCTACAGAAGCTTGAAAGTCCCTCCCGCAGTTTATAAGAACCTTGTGTCAATATCTAATATTACTCGTTAATTATTTTCACCTTTTTTACGTTTAATTTTGGAAGAGAATAAACAGTGTAATGTACATATATTTTCTCTTTCTCATTCTTGGTTAAATATCCAAGATTATAACATTTAGGAAGCGCGATCACAAAGCGCTATATGTGTGCTAATTTTGGGTCAACTTCCATTGACATTTGACTAGTGCATTTGATGAATTTGAAAGGATTAAGGATCCCTTGTTCGAATAACAAAAAAGGTGTGTTTGAGGAGAAAATATGGATTAATTTTATTAAGAATATAATTTCTTTTAAAACGGAAAAATTTGAAGAAAAAACATTTATTTTTCTTATTTTTCCCTTCTGTTTTCTTCTTAACAAACAAGGTGCACTCTCCTTCTTACCCCTCTTCTTTCCTTTTTATCCCTCTCCTTTCCTTTTTATCCCTCTCCTTATTTCTTCTTATTTCTCATAGTTTTCTTATCCACTCTTTTCACTAACCTATAACTCTTCTACATGCACTAACGCATGCAAAACAAAAGCAATTATCAAAAAAAAAAAAAAAAAAAAAAAAAAAAAAAAAAAACCAAACTCACTAAATGAACATTGAATAGCATTTTGTGGGAAATATAGCCCCACATATTTTACTCTTCTATTTAGTAGTGTGATTCCAGGTGACCCCTTAGATGTTAATTGTTTGTAGAGTTGGTCAAACCTAGCTAGCCTTCTGTCGATAATTCAAGCTAGATGAAACAAATCAAATGTACCTGATTATAATTGACACTTGACACCATTTAAAGGTAATTAAGTTTTAATTGATTCAAAATTAAACGTAATTTTTACTTTATTTTTTGCAAGTAGAATCTTATTAATCTTATTTCAAGTGAAAGGTAGGCTCATATATTAATGTGGTAAATAAAAAAATAATATTGAAAATCCATATACGAGTTTTAAATTTTTAGATTTTTAGTGGCACAAAATGACATTATTCAGCATAGTTTGAGTATGAAAAAAACACCAATTCATAGGTTGTAGAAAAGCAAAGACCAAATAATTGGCTTCCCCTTTTATAATCAATGTGTTCCAGTCTGCCATTTTCACTGCCCACGTAGTTGCATCAGCTTTCGTAAATCCAAGTTGTACGTGTTCCCAATGAATATCAAATATTTGAAGAGTATAAGCATTTAAAAAAAACACAAAACAAGCTTCAGATAAACTTATTTTCAAAAATAAGCGTTTATCTATAAACGCTCATTGCAACAAGGTTTTTGTTTAGGGCTCAAGGAAAACGCTGATGGGTCCAGCGTTTTCGTTTGAAATGAAAACACTAAAGGAAATAGTGTCTTCCCCTTTCATATTTCTGCCTCATCTCCCCCATTTTCCCATTTTAATTTTTATCTTGTTCATTTGAAATTTTATCCTCTATTTCCCTCTAATCTTCTCCTATTCTTTCCTCATTTTAAAAGAAACACAGCTAAAAAAGCTGTTAGTAGCAGCGTTTTATGGTTAAATCCAGTCAAACTTTTCCTAGAATGAATTCAAAGAAAAAAATAAATAAATAAATAAATAATTCATGAAAAATACTGATGGTAACAACGTTTTTTTTTTACTTCAGGCTTACACACTTAGTTTTGAAAATAATCTTATTGCATAATGCCTAGTTTATTGATAAATTGATGAATCTCAAGCCACCAAGCCCATCCCTTTTACGTTTCTTCTCGTTGAAAATTTGAAAAAATAAGATTATTTAACAACTTAATTCCAAAAATAAGCTCCATGAAAACTTATTTCCCAAAATAAGCGTCCGTACATCCAAGCCTAGCCTCGGAAAGAGTCGCTGTTAGTAACAGCGAAAGTGAAAAAAAAAAATTAAAAGCCCAAAGTCGCTGTTATTAACAGCGACTTAAAAAAAAATCCAAATATTTTCCTGGGCCAAGACTCACATAACAGCAAGCCCAAAGCCCATTCACTTTAACCTTCAAACAGTTATCTAATATCAGATGAACTAAAATTATCACCCGTAACACCGAGAAGGCAAACTACCATGAGATCATCGCATTTGACTACAGACAAGGCCTTTTTCAAGTTAAGACTGGACGCGGTAATAGAGGATCCGCTAAGGGTGGTAACATACAAAGCGTGGATATGAGAGAGATGAAATGCACTTGTAACAAACCCTCCATATATCACTTACCTTGTTCTCATGTTCTTGCCGTATGTATTAAACGACACTTATCCTACGAGCGTTTTGTGGACTCCTGCTACACGACCCAGAGCTATGTCAACACATATGAATCTATATTCTTGCCGTTGATTGATAAGAGGTCATGGCCTCAATACACCGGTGTTGAGGTGCTACACGATCCAGATCACATGCGTGGATTAGGAAGACCTAAGTCCAAGAGGATCACGAACGAAATGGACGAAGGATCGCGGAGACGCAACGCTTGTCGACGGTGTGGTAGTGACGGTCACAACACTAGAACTTGCACGTCAAGGTGAACAATACCTGAATTTGATTATATAAACGTTAAAGATTATCAAACAAATAAATAACATAAGTAAACAATTTAAGTATTTCTTAATTATTTTTAGAATACATAACGGTTACTTATTGTTGAATTGCAGGAGAGATGGATCTAGTAGCTCCAGGCCCGCTCGACCCTAGTGTCCTTACGATGCAGGCGAATTTGTAACATTTTGTATATATTCAACACTTGTACATATTCAGAATTTGTAACATATTGACTTTTGTGTATACTTTGTAATATATGTGTACATGTATATATTTTAATCGTATTAGCAAACGTTTATTATCGTTGCCTTGATGTTAAGTACTCAGACTTTTCGGCGATGAATCATTCCGCCAAGAATGTAGTATGAATTTAATCAAAAACAAACAACCAATCATATTCAAATAGGGATGTTGCTAATTAACGACTATTTTTCTAATTAACAACGGCTACTTTACTTCGTAAAAAAAAATAAAAAAAATAAATAAAACGACTTAAGTCGCTGTTAGTAACAGCGACTTAAGTCTTTTAATTTTTTTTTTCCTTCTTTCGCTGTTACTAACAGCGACTTATCCAAAGCTCTGGTCTGAATGTACGGACGCTTATTTTGGGAAATAAGTTTTCACGAAGCTTATTTTGGGAAATAAGTTGTTCAAATGTCTTATTTTTTTCACTTTTTCCTTCTCGGTTGACTGTAGAATCAAAATTAAGCTTTAGTGGTGGAGTAGTCCATTTGAAGTTCTCTCTCCTAACACCACTCCAAATATGTTAAAATATCAACTTAAATAGGTTAAATCATCAATACAAATAGGTTAAATATCAACTTTAATAGATTAACAACCTAACATGTTATAACATCAAGTCCAAATAGATTAACACACCAACTTTAATAGGTTTAAACACCAACTCAAATAAGTTAAAATACCTACTTTAATAGGTTTAAACACCAACTCAACTAAGTTAAAATACCTACTCCAATAGGTTAAAACACCAACTTAAAATAGGTTAACACAAGTTATAGCACGTGCATTTGTTTTTAAGTTTAGTTTTTTCTTTCTAATAATATATTAGGCCGACCTAAATAAACGCATCTCTCAAAAAGACCGTAACAATGAATAAAATGCGAATTAAAAGAGATTGGTGACTAATGACGAAAAGTAAACGGGACATTTGCAAAATACTCTTCATTTGCATGGACACATAATTTAAGGAAAGGTGGCTCAGCATATTAAACTACAATTATACTCTTCATTTTACAATTCTTAATTGAAGAGGAAAAAAAGAAAAATAGCTTTTGTACTTGCTTAAAAAAAGGTGAGCACATGTGTAATCATACAAATTCTGATTTAATTTACTTACAAAAAGGGAAATTTTTTTGATTTCACAATGATTTTTCCCCCAAAACAAGATTTTCCTACCAAAACATACACATTCCCACCAAAATTATGTATTTTCACCAAAAGTCAAAATGTTCAATTCCTTACAACCCAGCAAATCAGAATGTCTATATAAAGGCATTCTACTTCATTTTCTTCAATTCATTGTCTCCTTTTGATATCTTTTCTTCCCTTCCAAATTCTTTACAAGAGCTAGTTGGTGGGGTATGTGCTTCGCACGCGCTCCCTCAAGTTATCCTATTTTATTTAAATTAATTAATTAAAATGAAAGTTGAAGACACAAGGATAAATAATTGTAGTTGAAGACCCACAATTAAATTTATCATCAATAAACCAACACAGTTGAAAATTGAAGAAACAATCCTCATAAAAATGCAAAAGAAACAACAACAACAAGAACTAATTCCATATCTTTCTTGTAGTTTTATAAGATAGAATAATCTTAGCATTAGATTCATTCAATGCAATGATCATGTAACCCATGACCACATTATTGTTAATTATATCCCATGCTTTTCCTATTGAAGCAGACCATATGCATAGAGCTCACACTGAACTTTATGCAAAAAGTCAATCAGGTATGCAGAGAATCGAGTTTTGTAAGCAATAGAGTGGCGATCTGAACATGTTTAATAAGACTCGGAATAATGCAACTTCAAGTACAGAGAAATCACTGTGCTATCTTCAAGAAGGGAATGAAAAAGCAGAGGCCGAGTCTAGTTTGAGCAGTATCTAGAAAGAGAAGCGATACTCATACATGGGATTTTAAAAGAAACTGCTGCAATATACTGGACGACCAAGCTCTGCAACTCTTCTTTTCTTTACCTTCTACATTGATACTAATACATAGATTAGGATACATCATTCCCTTTAATGTATTGTATTTATATACATCCATCAAAAAAAAAAAAAGAGGTCAAGAAAAGATTTGTCATCTTACATCTGTAGCATTCTTATGCATCAATTGCTCCACTGTACAATGCGATTAATATTTTTTTTTTATTTACGTTTTTTTTATTATTATTAATTTTATTATTATTATTATTATTATTATTATTATTATTATTTTATTTTATTTTATTTTTTTTTAGTATTACTATTTTTTTTTTTTTGTTATTATTATTTATATTTTCATTATTATTGTAATTCATTTGTATTATTTTGTATTTAACATTTGCAGGAGTTTGAAAATGACAACGTAGATTACTCTGGTATATTTGCTACGGATAAGGAATTTATTTCCTTAAATGAATTACATAGTTGGGCCAATGCGATAGCAATAACAATTGGTTTTCAATTTACACGTGCTTCTTATTAAAAAAAAGGACGTTCTAGAATTAGTGTGTATTTAAGATGTCACCGTTATGGTAATATTAGGGGTGATTTACATAATCTAGATAATACCGCCCGACCTGGTTCTAAAAGTAGAAGTAGTCGTAAACCAAAAGAAAGACCTTCGACGGTAAGGGTGTGTCCTAGTGTACAGAGATGGTCATGTAAGGGCAAATAGGATCAATGCAGATATTCGGGAGCACATACGACAACTTAGTGCAACCGGCCTTTATTATGAATTTTATTAGAGATAATTTTCCTGGTTTTATGCTAGTATGAATCAGATATATAATAATAGGCAATGAATAAGGAGAGAAGAGATGGAGGGTAGGACTCCCCTTCAACACTGTCTTTATATGGCCACAGAACTTAATTACGTGGTCTGGACAGACTTGGATAGCGAAGGGGAATTGAGCAGACTATTAGTTGCAAATCCTATCTCTATCCAAATGATACGTACGTGGCCGTATGTTGTGCTGATAGATACAACGTACAAAACGAACAAACAAAAGTGGCCACTATGTAAAGTGATCGGAATGACGCCAACCAATCACAACTTCTTGGTTGCGTTCTGTTTGATGCGAGATGTGGCGGCGGTGTCGTATTCTTGGGTGTTGCAGGGATTCAGAGATATTTTCGGCACAGCTCAGACTTCTAGCGTCATTGTAACCGATCGAGACGAAGGTTTATCTGCAGCTATTCGTGACGTCTTCCTAGGTAAAAAGGTTTTGTTAATTAATTATTGTCGTTCTATCTATTGAATATGTCTTAATTACGTTCAATGTTGTGTTTAATGTAGATGTGCGGCATTTGTTATGCATTTGGCATATTGCAAACGACGTGGAGAACATGGTGGACAAGTTGTGTGGGGGAAAAAAAATCAACAAGGGCAAATATTCAGGAAAGGTAGATGGAACCCCTTGGTTGAAAGTTCTACAATCGGCAAATTTGAAGAGAGATGGCAAGCGATCGTGAATACGTGGTCGGTTAGGAACAAAAAGGTTGTTCGGTATTTGGCTGGAACATGGATTCCACTTAGAGAGAAATTTGTGCGTGCGTGGAAAAATGATGTTTTACACATAGGTAACCAGACTACCAGCAGAGTCGAAAGCCAGCACTCGTCTTTCAAGTATTACCTTGGTAGCGGTAATAGCTCTTTTGATACCCTGTTTAAAAGGGCACACGCACAGATGACAAATCAGCAAGCCAAGATCCGACAAGCGCTACAGGAATCCATGACTTCTGTAGCAAGGTCGTTGCGACAGCATTTCTTTAGACCTTTATATCGCCACGTATCTGTCTATGCCTTGGAGCAGTTGCGGCTTGAATATAACCGTATGTTAGAATTGGGTGGTTTTGTATTAAACAAATGCGGTTGTGTACTTCAACAAAACCATGGATTGCCGTGTGCTTGTTATTTATATATGTCTATCGGTAAACACGGTGCTTTGTATGCGGATAACATTCATCCATTCTGGAGTACTTTGAGGTACACAGAGATAGGAGATGAAACCAGCGAAGGAGTACGATACGCGAACGCCGATGACAAAGAGTACTTTCAATCTCTAGTCGATGAAGTTCTAAAATCTGATCCCGCAGTTGTACGACGAATGTCTCAGGTACTTGAGTATGAACTACACCCTGATGGAGCCGAAATACCTGAGCCTTACGCAAGTCCACCGAGAAAGGGGAGACCAAGCACAAGCGAAACCATGAAAAGAAATAAAAGTGCATTTGAATACAGTAGATCATCTTCTCGAGGTCGGGGGTCTAGCACTTCCTCCCGGGGGAGATCCAGTGGCAGATCCAGTGGTCGAGAAACGCAATCTTCAGTTGGAATTAAGTTTACTTTCAACTTATCTGATACATGACTTTCCATTCCGTTGTTTACATCACTTTGTTACATCTTATATTAACCTTATCTTCAATAATTGCAGATGATGCAGGAGGTTGTGATTTTTCAGATTTTCCATGGCTTAATCACATCCCATTCATTATTCCTCCTTACTTATTTGACTGGATTGATGTGTTAGGTGATGGTAACTATGGATTCAGAGTTATTACCGTCACAGAGTTGGGAGGCGAGGAGGCATGGCCTCTTTTATGACGTGCTATGTGTATGGAAATGCAAATGAATAGAGCGCAATACCTAAGTTTGTATTTGTCCCAGGAATCGTTAGACGATGTTATATTCAGAATAGGGTCACATGCGATGGACCTGCTCCTTATATTCACTGGATGGACGCACCGATGGCATTATACTCTGCATCTACATTTCTTAACATTGACATTGCTTATAATGTTTCAGCTAACGCTGACCCGATGTACAACTGTTTAGTTCTTCCGTTAAGGAAAGCACCGGGCGTGCAAAGTGTGAATAAAGTTATACATATATGTTGGGTGAATGGAAATCATTTTGTTCAACTTTTAATGAACGACGATTCATCCCCACTCCCGCCCATCCATCAACGTTGGAGAGAAGCAGTTGACAATTTTACCAGACATATTGAAACACATTTCACTACTTGTAACAGACTCAAAATTCTTAATTTTAATCTTCCGATTAATTATTCTGAATTTTCAAATCAAATCTCTAATCCTTTGATTATTCATTTCAAACCATCTTTAATTCCTAAATCTTTTCCGATTTTGTAATTTCTTTCAAATATTAAACTTTAAAATAGTATTTTGTTTAAAATCTTTTTATAAGCACTAAAATATTATTTTATTATTTTATAGTATGAAAAATAAAATTTTATTATTATATTCACGGTTTTGTAAAACGTTATTTTTTAACTTTCTTCCTTAAATTAACATTACTACTTAACCTTATAATTTTGATATAATTATTTTATACATAAAAATGAGTCGTATTTTTATTATTAACATTAAGTATAGTTTAAGCAAAATTTTGAATAAAGTACATATTTTCATGATCAAATTTACCCATTATTTTAAAGTATATTCACTTGTACATATTATAACAAAATTTTGATGAACCAAAATCCTTTCTATGGTAACCCATGATGTTCATCAGTTACACAAGCTATCACAATTTCCTTACACAAGCAAACCTTCTTCTACACTCCAAACTCTTACACATTCACTTACACACTCCAACTCTTACACATTCACTTACACACTCTAAATCACTTACACAAGTTAACCTTCTTCTATACTCCTAACACTATTTTTCATACAATCTAATGAACTACAAAGTTGCCCAAACCCATTATAAATACCCTCCTTAGCCATGAGATCACTTACACCACCATCATCAAATCTTTCTAACATTCTTTCTTATATTTTCACTTCATTAAAATCTTACTACATTAATACCTTTATTAATTGAAGAAATTAAAGAACATGAAGCTTAGAACACTCTTTACTTAGCTTAAATCATCATCATTATTTTGGGAGTTGGGATTAATTATCTTTGGAGCATTATTATCTATCTTGGAAGATCTTATTTCTTATTATTTTTCTAATTAGTACTTAGTACTAATCCTTGGTGTTAGTATGGTATAACTTCTTACCCTACTCTTTTTATGAAATTTTACATTATATTTACTTTATAATATGCAAAGTATGAAATATGTTGATATATTTTAGTGGAAATTAGTTTAATGAAATTATGATCAAGATTATATTAAGTATGTGTATGCTAAAAGTATTTTTAGTATGTTAATCTAATAATCTTTGAACAAGTTTAGAAAGTTGAGTGCAAAATTATATTCTAGTGATATTAAGCATGATTTATGTTATAAACTAGTGCTAGTATATTTATGAGTTATGTGTTACATTAGAAATGTTATTATATTTAAGAATTTATTTTATGTTAGAATTTTGTATTAATATGTTATGTTAGCCTTCAAACTAGTTTATAAGGTAGTAAGTTATTTTATGAACGTATTTTACTAAGTATGATTATATTAAGAATATTGTATATTATACTTTATTCTGAGATTTAAGTTTATCCTTAAAGTTATAGTAAATTTCTAAGTTATTGTGTTAAGTTTTTTATTTTTATTTTTTAGTGGTTATGTTAATTATTTAAATCTTGAATTTACTATAATAAATTAAATGAAGTTGTTTTATTAGTGAAAAAAGGCTCCGAAATACTTATAGGCATTCGACCATTATCATATTAAAAAGAAAAAGAGTTTGATTTATTTTTTTTATATTATTATAAGCTATTTGGTGATAATATTAAAATAAAATCTTAAAAGTTATTTTTGAGAAAGCTTTATAAGTTATTAAATATTGAAGTGTTTTTCTTGAATATATGAGATTTCATAATTAAAAAAAATAATAATAATAACTTTTGTGACATTTAATTATTTAGTACAAAATAATATTTTATCTGCTAACTATTTGACCAAAATTTATATAAAAAGACGTAAAAGTATTTTTAGTAAACTTGTTCTTAAACTATGTGTGAAATATTGATTTTTGTGAAATTATAAGTTTTATTTCTTTTATAACTAGAATGTTGATTTTTGCGAATCTAATAAGTTTACTTGTTTTTTCAAACTTGAAATAATTATTTTTGGTAAACTTGTTGAATTTTGAAAACTTATCCAAAGGTTGCAGTTTAACTTGAATTTTAATTAGAATGTTTGATTTTGTGAGGAGAATAAAGTTTTATTTATTTTAAAGTTGGAAATTTTGATTTTGGGGACTTATTTCAAGAGAAATAGATTTTTGTAGCTACTTGTGGAAAATACTAATTTGGAGACTATTAATAAAATATTAAGTTATTAGTGTGAATTTAGTGACCTATTAAAATAAAGTTATAAATAAAATTTAATGTGTAAAAATTAAGTAATGAACATATAAAGACGTAAAGGTGAATTAAACGTAACGATTAAGAATTATATTAAATAAATGAAGTTACCACTTAGGTTGGTCAAATTCAAATTCAAAGTCAACTTGGAGTAATAAAAATGTGATATACTTGTGTGAAGTGTATTGATTGAATGACCCTGATAGTAAGGTAATGTCGAACCATGGACCGGCATGTAAAATCCCGGCGTCCGTGTTGGCCGGCACGTAAAATGCGGTGTAAGACAGGGGGTTCGCTACCTATCCTGTAGAGCTCGAGCATAAATATCGTATTGGAGGGGTGACGACTCCCACCATAGTTAGGGTTTAGGACTACGGTTCTCACCTAACCAGACCCTTACATATATCAGGTGTCATATTGATGTGCTTGTTGATCACTGATAAACTTGATTAGTGTTGATGCTATGATGCATGGTACAGTTATGAGTATTAACCAAATGAACTTTTTCAAGTGTTAAGATTACCGAATTGTATAAGTGGCAATGACGTACTTCTGTAAGGATCGAGAATGGTATCTTAATGACTTAAAAGTATGTAACAGAAAAAGAACATGGTAAAAATATACGGTGGTGTCAATTAAGTATAAGTTCGTACTTAAATTATTATTTCGTAAATGTAGCGTATAATTTCCGTATTTTGAGCTGGATAGGAAGTTATGCTCGGCGTTAAGCGTTGACCGATTCAATCGGCTGTCATCCGTATCATGGATGGCACCATTTTGCAGGATTTAGTTCAGGATCCGATCCAGGCCGCAGCAATTACTATTTATCGAGAACTTAGCTGCTTTTTGTATCTTTATTGATCACTTGATGATGATGTATTTTTTTTTTCTTTTTGAGCAAACAATATTTCTTATCAGAGGTAATATTTTACTTTTGTTTTAAACAATTTTAGTTTTATGATTTAAAGTTCTTAACAATTCGGCATTTTGAGACTTCCGCAATATTTTTTTGTATTAAACATTATTATTAAATGTTAATTATGTATCGAGATTGCCTCTCTTGTTACACTACTAGGATTATTCTGTGGAATAATCTACGCGGGCCACGACCACCACCACGTAATAACACCGTTGACTATGATGTAAATTTATATAGTCCATAGTCTTACGTGTTGTATAAATCATTATTCAATTGTATTATAGAAATTATACACGAGGTTCAATTTGTAGATAGTCCATAGTTATACTACTGTGTATAGTGGTTGCGTTAGAAAATGTAGATAACATTCATTGTGTATAGTCACAATGTAAATTAATAAAAGCATTGACGTGAACATGAATTAAATATGATGTAATTAGCGTTGATGATAAATAAATAAAATCATTAATGTAAAATAGTTTAAGTACAGACTATGAAGGGCCATGCCCCTTAAATGCTTGCCAGTCGACTGGGCGAAAGTCAGAAGCTTCGTATTCAACATCATCAACATCATTATCATCGTCACTGGAAACCCCCCAACTACTCTGAATGCTACTAGCTTGGTCCTCAACAAGGGTTCGCACTAGGTCCAGCGCACTCGACCTTTGGGCAATACTGTGTCTGGCAGCCTCTTCCTGCCTAGCCCTCCTAGCAGAACTCATTATCCCCTCTCATGCGGGTCCCCTCTGAGTAAGGTAGGCCTAGAACTATTACCTCTCAACAAGTGTCTAAAAAAACCCTTTCCTTTTCCTTAATTACCGGCCATTTACTATAGTTTTTAATCATTTAAGTAAATATTAATAATAAATGAACATAATCAAACGTTACGTTAAATTAACCACATGAAAAAAAAGATTAATTAGAACAACAAAATTTAAATAATTATTACCAACACATACAATGTTACAACATATTTACTATTACGATTATTAATAATATTATTGTAGTTAATTTTCTAAATTCACAATAATCATAATACTAATAACAATATTAACAAAAAACAAAACATTAATAATAATCATAACAATAATAACACAAACAATAATAATAATCATAACAATAATAACAAAATCAATAATTAATAATAACAGTAATATTAACAAAGTTATTAATAATAATAATTATTATAACAAACATATTTAAAATATGAAATTAATAATCAAAACAAAAAAAAATTTTATAACAAAAATAATAACAATCACAACAATAATAACAATAACAATAAAATTAATAATAATAACAGTAAATAATAATAATAATAATAATAATAATAATAACAATAATAATATAATTAAAAAAAATAATTATTATTCTAAAACAAACTAAAAAAAAATATGAATCGCACAGATCTGGGCGATTGGACCCTAGTTCAATCGCGGTTTTTTTGGCGATTGAACCGGGGTCCAATCGTGTAACACCCTCAGAATAGGTCGGACTTTTGAAAATACCTTTAATGAAAAACATGAGCCAAAACCTACTCATGGGAGTGTTACCGCCACATCTATTTCTAATAAAATAAATGTAAGGCTTAACAACTAAGAAATAACTTAATAATTTTAAATACACCCAAAGGGTCTTACAACATAAAAAAAGACTGAAACGCAATCTATGTCCACATAAAATTTAAACAACTTAAGGTAAAATTTAAACTGAAATACGACTCTAACAAAAGCTATGTTTCTAGGTGATCCTCACTCCATGATTCCCACGCAATCAATAACCTGTTACATAAGAATGCAAGAAAAACAAGGGAAAAACTCCCAAAATCAGGAAATTGAGTAATTCCAACTCCATCCCGTAAAACGATTAAGTTTGAAAATGATTTAAAAAATAAAATATAATCAAATTGAAAATAATTTTAGAAAAAAATAATATATAGCTGAGTTTAAAAGAAAAAAAATTTATTAACTTGATATTTAATAATGACAAATACATAATTAATTTTTAATTTGAGGGAACGAGAACGCCAGTAAGCCGAGGCTTTACCCCTATACCTACTTCATCAAGAGGTCGTCACCCCAAATAATTCAAGGCCAGCAGAGTAGTCTTAGGGAATCCTAGTGTGCACACCCCTTCTACTTGGATCACAACAAATTGAAGGAAGACCAAACATCGTATCAAGTATCAGAAATAATAATACCTGTCGGCAACTATACTAACCAAACAAGGCAACCTGTTCATCACCCTTATACTTGGATCACAACAAATATAAGAGCTTCATTTCCCTCAAGTTACACTTTACGTGATTTAATAGATTTTTATAATTTGTCGCGAGCACACAAACATATAATCAAACATACATTATTTATTTTATTTTAGGATCATAAATTTCTCCAGCAAAAATATATCTGAAGAATATTCAATTGCAATATTAATATCATAATATATTTCTCCCAAATTCAATCGCATTTAAAAACATCATTAAAATAATAATACAACTTTCATCAAAATAATAATATTATAAGTATTTTTTTTTCAAATTAAACCGAATCTAATTTCGTATACAAAAATAATGGTATAAATTTTATCAAAATAATAATTATAAATTGAAAGTTTGACAAAAATAATAGTAAATATAATTTGAGAATATATAAAACATAATATCATACGAAATAATGTCATATCAAATCATGCACCCATTTAAACACATTAATTATCACTTAGCACATAATACTAACGGGATAGTCCTAATTAGATGGACATTGAGAATTACCTTGTCACGCGATCCTAGACAACGTACGCTCCTAATAATCTCTGCCTACGAATCCGCTATCTTTAATATCGAAATCTTGCGTTTTCTTGACTGAATTTTAAGCAATTAGAAGATGGAGGAAGTAGTTTGTAGGAGGAAAAGGAAGCTTGGGTAATAATGTGAATGAAATTAAGGTTAATTGGTTTAATTTATAATAGGTAAGTGAAGTTAGTTATAAGATTTAGAGGGAGAAGTGGGAAGTTATTGTTAATGGGGAGTTATGTTTTTTTTTTTAATTTTTATTATTATTATTTTTTAATTTTCTGAAATTTATTTATTATTATTATTATTATTATTATTTAAAAAAAACGGTTGTTACAAATCGCCCAGATCTGTGCGATTCATAATTTTTTTTAATTATTTTAAATTAATTAAATTCAAAAAAAAAACAAAAAAACATCACCAACAACAATAATAAAATCAGTATTCAAAATTATATAAAAAATTTAATAATAATAATAATTATTATAACAAACAAAATTTAAATAATAAATTAATAATCAAGACAAAAATAAAAACTTTTAAATAAAAATAATAACAATCACCACAATAATAACAATAATAATAATATTAATAATAATAACAGTAATAATAATAATAATAATAATAATAATAATAATAATAATAATAATAATAATAATAATAATAACAATAATAATATAATTAAAAATAATTATTATTATTCAAAAATAAACGAAAAAAAATATTTTGAATCGCCCAGGGCGATTCACTCTTGTTTTTTTTTTAATTTAAATTAATTACATTCAAAAAAAAATTACCTCGATTAATTTTTTGCGGATTGAACTTAGTTTTTGCTCCAAAAATTTGCTTTTGTAAGTTTGTTCTAAGTGTAGTAAGAAAATTTTTAGTGCAGAGTGTGGTATATATAGAAAATTTCAAGTTCAGTGGCAAAATTGTAATTTTTTGAAAATCCAGGGGCAAATTCGTAATTTCCTCAAGAGTGGTGATAAAATGAAAAGGGTTGCGATATTTAAGGATTGGGTAGAATAAAAATGAATCTATTCCTAGAATATTGCAAATTACACAATTAATTCCCACTTTGCTTCAAATGGGAAATTATTTCCCACATTACCGTCCACGTAGGATAGGTGCGAGAAAATTTATTTATTTATTTATTTATTTTTTAATATAACCGCTACATGAAATTGCGGTTTTGTTTAAGAATGTGAACTAAACCGCTAGTTGAAATGGCGTTTTGTGGATTTTTTTTTTTTTTAAAAAAAAAAATTAGTAAACCGCCACTTGAAGTGGCAGTTTTGTAGCAGTACAAAATAGCAGCTTCGACATTTCTTCATTGCATTTCATTTTGCTCTTCTTCCTTCTTGCTGTCGGTATAACCCTAAAAAAAAAATTTCTTCACTCTCATTTACTCCAAATTTACAATTCCTCTCATTCAACTAAACTAATCAACTACATTCCCTTCTTCTCCTTGTGTACTAGTTCATTTTCATCCTCATTTAAGGTATAAATAAAACCCTAATATACAAATTATTTTTTTGTTCATTGTTGTTTTGAATTGAAGTTATAAAAACGTTAATTCTTTGTTACATTCTATTGTTTTCATGATTTAAGCTTACATTTTACACATTTGTAGTTGAATTTTAGGATTTGTTTTGTATGCATATAAAGTGTTTGATGAAATGCTTCAATGAAAGTTTATTACTTTGTAGGGTTAGTTTAATGGTTTTTGTATATATTCATGGTATTTTTAGCTTTTATATTTGAAATGAACCTTATAATAAGTGTTCTAATACCTTAGTATCACAAATTTTTGTATTCAAATTTACACTTCCCGTTAGAGTGTATTGGTTGCAAATTGGTAAGAAATTGGTGGGCAAATCACATGAAAGATTATTATCCCATTGAAAACATGTTGAATTGGTTGCAAATTTGGATAATGCGAGGGAAGTCATGATATTTTTATGATTTTTATAACACTTATGGCGATGAAAAACACGTAACAGCGATCATGGCGATGCCGGGCCCAGTTGATCCATCAGTGCTTACGCTTCAGGCGACACACAGGAGCGTAGTTGCGTGGGAGGGCTCCACTGCCCAATTGGTTACTCGTTAGCACTACCAGGCGAGTACATTACAGTGGGAGGTGGATGACAGGGTATTAGAGGTAGTCGAACTAGTTGGTTTCAGATACATTCATAGGTTGTTGGGTGAGGCTTAGAGCTCGATCGAGCTCTTATCACTGCATTGGTGGAGAGGTGGAGGCCGGAGACTCATACCTTCCACCTCACAGTTGGCGAGGCAACGATCACGTTGCAAGATATGGCAGATGATGTGGAGAGGTGGAGGCCGGAGACTCATACCTTCCAGCATTAGTTCATGAGCTACTAGAGGTTTGGCCTGAAAACCCCCAAGACCGCACACAGCCGAAGATCATCGTTGGATCGTCATTGAAGCTGACTTGGCTCCGAGAGCATTTTAGCGCGTTGGAGGATGACGCAGATGATGTGACGGTTGATAGACATGCGCGAGCTTACATCTTGTACCTGTTTGGATGCATCTTGTTTCCAGACAAGAGCGGCGACTCGGTACTGTTGATCTATCTCCCTCTACTGGGAGACTTGGAGCGCATAGATGAGTACAGTTGGGGAAGTGCTACCCTAGCGTATCTATATCGTAACTTATGTCGAGCATCTCGTAAGGGTGCCAAGGACATTGGTGGCTGCTTGATGTTGTTACAGATATGGTCATGGGAGCACATTCATATAGGGAGGCCCATTATTCGGATGATTCGACTCGACGGGCAGCATGATCAGGAAGACGACGCGGATGATTTTGAACCGGTGTTAGGTTCACAGCATCGGCGCGGGATGGATCCTTTAGCAGTAAGGTAGCAACACTCAACTCACTAATCATATTCATAATTGCACTTTTTTATGATACATCAAAATGTTAAACAATGTTCATTTGTTTGCAGCTGGCTTCGCGTATATCTTTCGAGATCCCACTCCCCACATACTCTCGTCTACTATAGAGACGCACTTGATCGACAACGGGACGAGCAGGTTATTAACATTTACTATTTGTATTAGTTATTAATAAATTGTATATATTACTGAGCATATTGATTTCTATTACAGATGACATGGCAGCCTTACACAGCGGCTAAGATGGACGCTCTACCGCACATATGTACATCGGGCCACGAGATTTGGAGATTGCGTTGTCCACTTATTTCCTTTGACATTGTCGAGCTACATCTTCCAGATTGTGTCATGCGTCAATTTAGTTTGGAGCAGGTTATTCCGCATGCCTGTGACACCCAACCTCAACTACATGCGATCGATCGAAGGACTGGGGACAAGAACTACGTCCTACGACATAGATCGCACGTAGATGCGTGGAATGACCGAGCATCTCTTTTGGTTCAAGGAGATAACTTCACAGGTTATAGCACTGGCATGTACATGAGTTGGTACAGGTGTATGTCCATATTACGCCTAACGAACACCGCATTTACGCAGCCAGGATCACATTACCATCCGACATCTACGTTACTGGTACGTCTTCTTTCAACACTCATAACATATAGTAATACTTTAATGTCAGTCTTTTAACAACATAATGATAACATACAGGCTGAGCGTATCCGATCGGTGCTCATACAGTGCAATGACACGATTCAAGGGGCCACTACATCGCCAGTTGATGTGGGGTATCGGGTATGTTCTCAGACCCTTGGCTCCATCAGCGCGTCATTGACCGATGCATTGAGTCAAGCGGGGTATGAGTACCTCATACCGACTCCACCCATCATTGTCGTGGTAGATGACACATTCCACACTCCTTCTCCAAGGAGTTCAGCCCATAGAGGTAGCTCTTTTGGAGGATCCAGTTCTCGGTCCACACGAGGTCGCCAGCGTTCATCTACTCGAGGTCGGTCTTCCAGATCGCCATTGTCATCCGGTACTATGTCGCCATTCGTTCCTCCAACTTCCATCACCACTCCTCCTCCACATCCATCGCCTCCGCAAAGGATCATCACGTATCAACATGCTAGTCAACGACGAGCTCCTGCTCTTAATGTCATTGCGGATGTTGACGAGTTCACACCATCATCATCCACCGGTGCGCAAAGCAAAAGGGGTCGGGGGTTGTAGTTTAACAAACTTTGTATATTCTTATATGACTTGAACTTCTTGTATGACTTTCCATAATTGTAATATATCTTTGCATTATTTTCATAATTAATTTTTTCAAATCAAGCCGGTTCGTAGTTGATTATTATGGAATAGATGGTATTGAACTAGTTTAATGCATGTTGCGTTCACTATTTTAAAATGAAAGAAAAAAAAATTTCAGGTCACAAGCAAACCGCCACATGAAGTGGCGGTTTACCAGGGACCAAACCGCCACTTGAGATGGCGGTTTGGTGCTTAAGGCAAACCGCCATCTCAAGGGGCAGTTTTGTCTGGAAAAAAAAAAACAAATTTCCACGTGGACGGTATTGTGGGAAATACTTTCCCACATAATGCAAAGTGAGAATTATTTTTTTTTTAGCCATAATATGGGAAAAGATTCAATAAAAATAGAGGTAGAATAGATATTTATGAGAAGGTCTTAGTAAATAACGGTTATTTGTGAAGTTAATAAATCACCCCCATGTGGTAGGATTTAATAGGGTGAGATATTTATTGTTTTAATTTATCTTTTTTATTTTGCTTATTTTATTATTATTATTATTATTATTATTTTGTCTTTTTGTGATGGTAATTGATTAGGAAGTTTTAGATATTTATATTATTGTTTTATTATTACAAATAAAAATGTACTCCTTCCGTTCTTTTTTGATCTTCCACATTACTATAACGGGTAGTTTTAAAAGTTCTTCCACTTTAGAATACTTTCTACTTTTAGAAAGTTTTTATCCCATTTTTTACCCCTTAAAACCCTCTTTTCTTTTAATGTACCTCTTTTCTTTTATTTATAATTATTTTCTCTCTCATACTTTATATATAAAAAACCATTATAACTCAAAGATTCTATCTTCCTTACTATATATAAAAAACCCAAAGTGAAAGATCAAAAAAGAACAGAGGGAGTAACAAATAATATAAAATTGCTAAAAATATAAAATGTTAGTATTATGAAACGGAGAGAGGGAATACAAACATGTCAAGTCTAATCAGAACTTAGTCGGAATTGGATCGGATTAAATCGTCAAATTTGTCAAATTTCCACTTTCTTTCCCACCTGCAGACTGCAGTTTCTCTCCTCATCAGTCACCACCACTTCCAAATCTCCCTACGGTCACGCATGAAAGTTGAATCTGACGCTTTCAAGATTTAATTTAAACTCTGAATTTCTATCCCCGAATGTGAATTCACTATACTGCTTCTTGTAATTGCTCAATTTGGGATTGCGTACTGCACTTGATAATTTCCCAACGTCAACAATTCATTCTCCGACGCCTTCAGAATTAGGGCTTAGAAAAAAATGAGGGTTTTAAGGAAGCTGAGATTAGCTCAACAAGCTTTCGTCGCCGTGAAAAACAATTCTTCCAGTAATCGATGCGTGTGTTTTCGCTCCTTATTCACATCTTCATCGGCGTTGTCATCTGGGTTTCATGCTTCCGATTCTTCCTTAACTTCCAATTTTGTTTCTTCTAAGAATTCACCTCTCATAATTTTTAGCTACAAACCATGGGCGCCATTTCTAGGTATTTTTTTTTTGCTCTCTTTTACTGATTATCTTACCGAAGATTAATTGCTGATACATAAACTTCAGGTTTGAATTTAGATTAAGGATCAAGATTCTTTTTTCTTTGAAAATTTAATTTGATGTTTTGATGGTTTGCTTGTTATTAATTTAAAATTTTTTTAATCAAGATTCTGGATGTTGTATTAACTCAATTAGTCAACAGTGCAGAAGAGGACGATGTTTATTCAAACGCAGCCCACGCCTAATCCTGCATCCCTTATGTTCTATCCGGGCAAGCCAGTTATGGAAATTGGGAGTTCAGACTTTCCAAATGCTCGTATTGCCATGAAATCACCTCTAGCTAAATCTCTTTTTGGAATTGATGGTATGTTTGTTATACAAGTATATCGGAGAAAGTCATGTTTTATAACTTCCCTACATCTTTTGAAAAAATTCTAGAGTAAAAACATCAGCCCGGATAGGGAATAAGATTGCTTCTCTGATTTCCTTGAGGTCGAAAGGTTTTTCCATCTAATGGGCAAGGTGTGTTTAATTACTCACAGAAAAGCAAACTAATTAAGCTAAATTTTATGTAGTGAGATTCTCATGACTCTGTAACTAAGTTAATAAAGTTTAACACTATGTCTTGTGGCTTGTTTGGTAGCAGGTATCAAATGATGGTAATGTTAAACAAAATTTTTAGTGTAATTTTGGGGAAAAATCTCTTTACAAGTTTAGTGATCATACTTGTGCTACTTCAAACATCTCATTTTCTCCGGAAAATTCATTCAATACATTACCAATCATTTCTATTATCACCATTTAATACCAATAACCAAATAGGCCGTAAAAGTCATTCACCAAATGTGAAGCGCCAATTAAGCTTGACAATAAAGATAAAATCAGAGAAAGATGAGCTAGATTCATATCACACCTGTAAAGAGTTTGATCATCTGAGTATGGTCGATGATCATTTAATCTGTTATTTTTCTGATATGCAATATTTTTGATTTTGGACTTGAAAGTATGAAATTTGTTTTTTATTCATTGTTTTGGTTTCATGAGATTGCTTGTTGCTTATCTGGTGTACTTGGTCTTAACATCTTCAGTGGATTCTTCCCTGTCTCAAAAGGAATTTTGTTTTCGTGAGTGTTTAAGTATTTTTAGAGCCTATCAATTTTCTGCTAGCTATTTCTATAATTGACTGTTGGTGTCTATTTATAACAATTTCATATCATTTGCTCCATTTCAGAGCAGCCTTTTTTTTTTCTGTGGTATTTGTCAGAGTAGGTAAAGTGAATTTCATTGTAAACAAAACATAACACAAAAAGAATGGTTTCATTCTGTGTGCCGTGGACTGTTGTGCTTGCTTTCTGCTGCTTAACATGGCACATGTGCTGAATTGGAGATTGGATTCAATAACTATATTGCTATTACTCTCTCTGTACAGGTGTTAAACGAGTCTTCTTTGGATCTGATTTCGTAACTGTAACAAAGTCTGATGATGCATCATGGGATATTTTGAAACCAGAGATTTTTGCTGCAATTATGGATTTTTACACATCTGGTCAGCCATTGTTCCTGGATGAAGATGCTGCAGCTGCGAAGGACACTGCCATTCATGATGTATGCGCTTGGTTCTTCCATCTTCTGTTAGTTTGTGTCTTTGTGATGGATTCTCTATGGAGTTATGTGCATAAGTAGATTTTTTTTCTGTATATATAAACTATGATTTAGACCAATGTTGAATCAGAAGGGTAAGTAATCTGACTGTAGTTTTCATCTTATAAGGCTGTTGACAGCAGATTATGATCTGGAGTGCCTGGACAACCTATCGCAATGAATTTTGGTTTATGCCATCATTAATCCAAACTATAAAGTTATCAAACAGTGAATTCTCGTGCTGATCTATATGACTAACATTTTTTCAAAATTACTTTAATACCTTCTATAAATATGTTGGGGAATTTGTAATTGCATTCAATATCATTTTTTATGGACTAGGAAGAACACCAGAAACTCTTCTTAGGCTCAGATAAAAGACTAAATCCCATTGAAGGATATGGTAGTTTCTGATTTATCAGTTTTAGAATCTTTGCTCATAGTTCTTAAGTTATGTTGCAGGATGACTCAGAAACTGTTGCTATGATAAAAGAATTATTGGAGACTCGCATACGGCCAGCGGTGCAGGATGATGGTGGCGATATTGTGTATAGAGGATTTGACCCGTATGTTTCTCTTTTGTGCTTATACTTGAACATAATTTTCTTCTGTCTACTCTTACTAATAATTATATTTGACACTTTCATTTCATCTTCAGAGAAACTGGAATTGTGAAACTCAGAATGCAGGGAGCATGCAGTGGCTGTCCAAGTTCATCTGTGACTTTAAAATCTGGAATTGAGAACATGTTAATGCACTATGTGCCTGAGGTGAGCTCGCAGTCCTATCGATGTTTATGCTCTTCATATTATAAAACTTAGAAACTTGCTTTCTCGTTGAAATAAATACAAATTCTGTTGTGGACCGGAAACTGCAGTATGTGTGCAGAAACTTTTCTTGAATTGTTTGATGGGAAATTTACAAGAAACAACCTTTTTAAAATTTTTTTATTCAAATTTTTTTGTAATTAATTATCACTCGATGGAATGTGGCAATGTGACTTGTTTTCCGGGCATTACCTTTTGATTGAAGGTCATTTCTCGCATAAAATTTTAATAGACTGTTTCTCATAAGTCATAGCAAAAATTGCATAACATAGATTCTCAGAAATTTCTTTGTTGATATTAGATGTGTGACCGATGAACATCCAAACTTGTAACTTGTAACTTTTAACATAGAATGCTTGTATATCTTTCAAAATTCCAATGTTAGTAGGAAGTAAAGCTCCATTACTTTACTCTTCTTTGCACCTCTTTTTTCTAATCATGAGCATTTCTTAAATATGTTTAGCTAGAAGCGAAGTACTAAGGTTATTTTTCAAGTTGGTTTTCTCACTCACAAAATGACAAGTGATTCATCTTTCATATTTTTTCTCAAGGGTCATTGATTTTATATACCCAATAGTGGAAAAATCAAGCATTATCTCTTTCATCCTTCTGTTGAGAATGTTTTGCGAATTTAAAACATCTAGCTACTTCGGTCGAAAATGTATAAGAAGATAAAGGAACTAAAAATTGTTAAACATAGAACAGATTGCCAGTGATAGTCGATCAATCTTTGGATAGGTACTGTTGGCAAAATCGTGGAGATTATTTACTTAGAGAGATTCCCAATCTTCTTCCATGCGTAATGATTGGTGGGCCATGGGTGTGTTTGAGATGTTTCCTTTCTATGTTTGCATTATCTATTTTGATAACATGTACTCCTACAAATCTCAATCTTTACATCTTTCTTTACTCCTATTATCCATGTAATTTTCGATCAACCTCTCTCTTCGCTCCTCAAAGTTTCAACCGTCAACTAACTAATGTATATGCGGTCTTTTTTGCACATTGACTAAATCAATGCAAATAATTTCTTCAATATATACGACTTCTAGGCCCTTCTGTTTTTATTTCTTATTCTACCCTTTCTATGTTTGACCTTACAACAATATTGCCAAAGTCTTAATCTCAACTAAATTGGCTAACTACATGAATTAAAAAAAAGAAAATCAAAGTCTGAGATTGTTGCTAGCAAATAGTATAGTACTTCTTTTGAACCTTATCTTTTAATAGTCATCTACAACTAAGAACATTGATTTGAATGATCGTCCATATATATTCTCGTCATCTACTCATTCTTATCTTTTGTCATATTGTCATATGCTCCTACAAATCTCAATCTTTACATCTTTCTTCACTCCTATTATCCACTTCATTTTCAATCAACCTCTTTCTCTTCGCTCCTCAAAGTTTCAACCTTCAAGTAACTAATGTACTTTCGGTCTTTTTGCACATTGATCAAATCAATACAAATTCTTTCTTCAATATATGTGAATCCAAGACCCTTATGTTTTTATTTCTTATTCTATACTTTAAGCATGTTCACGCATACATTTTAAGAGAGTTACTCCCATCTTCCAATGCTGATCGCTTCTAAAAGTCCAACAATGTAACCCATATAGTATTGTTGGTCTAACGGTAGTGTGATAGAGGTTTCTCTTTTAACCTTAGTAGCAGATTTCGCTCTTATAATATTTTGGTTGCAACTCTTTATTTGAGCTTCCACCAACAGTGAATTCTATGCTTAACATCTCAAACATTATTTGTGTTAATGTGAAATATTGAGCCAAGTTTTTTGAAAGACTCACTAAGAATGAGGTCCTTAATATCTAACCTTGCTATGATCTTTTGTGCCACAATACTGTTGCTCGAAACATTTCCTTTTTAGTGTTGACATCTTTATAGATTACAAAATTGACTGTTCTGAAGAAAAGAAAAAGAGTCAATAATGTAAAAATGTTGTTTCCATTGCATGACGGTAACATTCGAAGTGACTAGGAATGATGTGGTTGCCACTTGCCATACCGCCAATTTTTGGCAAAAACCAGGAGAGGTCCTTGAAACGCCCACAATATGGGTACAACGTGGTTGATATGATCTTTTCTTTTACGCAATAATGAAAGTTGGTTGGTCTTAGTTAAAAGAACTGTTTACATACCCTGATAGTTATGCTGATGTACTTGTGGTAAAAAGAATTCTCTCGGGAAGCATTCTTGTATATTACTAGTAAGAGGCTGTCTTGTATTGCTGGTCCTTGCTTGTTTATCACTGTGATGCATTCCTGATGCCTTGTAGAAGTATCATATATATAAGATATCACAAAGTAGCCTCTTATAATATATTTTCTGTCGTTTTACAAGAAGGCAGTGGGTAAATATTGTTCCTAATTTTGGCACTTGCAAATCTTGCCAATTTCTAACAGGAAGCCGTACTGCTATCTTTGTTGGAATTGTCTGTCTCTTAGTTACAAATGTCAGCAGGTTTCTACATGTCTAAGTGTGATCATGACTTTCATCTCAAGAATTAAAATGAGCTACCGGTTCCACTAGAAAACATGGGAAATGTTTGTCTTTTCTTCTTTTGGGTATTTCAGGATGCATTATACATTTTACCTATCGTAAAATGTGTAGCCCTTTAAAATTTAGTACACCCAAGTAGAATTCATAACTTAACATAGGGGTTCAGTTGGAGAGCATTGTTGCAAAGATTCAGTCGTTTACTGAAACGTATGTTGTTGCAAATGTTCAAAGTTTTTGTATGAGAACAATGGAGCACCATGATCGAGTTTCTGGGCCGAGTTTGATAGAATGCATAAAGCAATTACCTTCAAGTGTTTGGATTGGATGGGAGCAATCTGCTCATCAATCTTTCCTTTTAACCTTTCTTTTGATTACTTCAAGTTAATGTTAACTGTGTTGTATGCCCGGCCTTAATTTTTGTTGAACAATGAATCTATTTTAGGTTTGATGTTAAGATCAATATACTTGCAGGTCAAATCAGTGGAGCAAGAATTTGACTCTGAGGAAGCGGAGGCTGCTGCACTAGAGTAGAGCTGATTTTGCGTGTTTGATGCAAAGAAAAGCTTAAATAACGGTGTGGCGAGAGTTTTTAGATTATAATTTTGAGGACTTTTCTTTTACTTGCTCTCTTTCCTTGAGTTTGCCCTTTTATTCTCCCAGAGTGAGCTTTTCGGTAAAGTATGGGGTGAACTCTAAAGAATGGACCAAGTAAAGCAAGCGACTTTTTTGTTCCTTCCCACACCCTCCCAAGTCCCAGCTATAAAATGTTAAAGATTTGTATAAATGTGATCAAGTGTTTTTAGGAGAGAATCAGATCTTGTCTATATCGTAGCAAGTACCTCTTTCCTGGGCACGACTGGGGTTCAATTTTGGTTTCCCTCCGATTCCCTGAGCCTATTCTGTACTCAAATAATAGGTGTTATTCTCTTCTTACTATAAATAATAACTATTATAATAAGCTGTGTTGAACACATTTGTTTCTTTTCTTCATATCACTAATAAATTGGGTATGGCCGAGTTATCCATAAACCATAATATTGGTTCAACGAGATTTTGATTTGACATGAACAATTCGTTTTATAATCCCATTAAATATGCCCCGGAGGTGAGAGCGAATATGATGGATGAAAATATAAAGTTAAAAATGTGGTTGAAAATTTTAAAAATATTGAGAATTTGAATCAAATAAGCAAAATTATACAAAAAATTCTTCAACTATGCATTGGGAAAATTTATTTCTCAAAATAAACACGAATATTTTAAAGTTGTGGTTTGGTTTTGTTTGTTATTACTAACACCAAACAATCACAAGGTCAATAAAAGTCAAAGACTTTGTTCGCTATTAATAACAGTGAACAAAAATACTGATTAATAAAAGTCGATATCTTTGTTATTAGTAGTAAGTGAGAACAAAGATTTTTGACTTTTTTTTTTATCAGCATCTTTGTTTGTTGTTACTAACAAATTGATGTGTTTTATTAATTGTTTTAGAATCGTTTTCATTCGTTTCCCCCAAGGTAACAAAATGCTTGACTTTAATTAACTAGTCCTTTTTTCGCTATTAATAATAACGAACAGAACCAAAACCACAATGTTGAAAATTTCGTGCTTATTTTGGGAATTGAGTTTTCCTATGCCTAATTTATGATTTTTTTTATATAAATATATTCAGAGTTCCTAAAGCTCCTTGTAAGGCTTGTTGGAAAACCTGTTATCAGACTTGATTAATCGCTTTTTGTTGTTCAAACTGAATGGTCTCATTTTTGTAATTTTTTAATTGTTCTGAAGTTTTATAAATTGAATGAATCAAATTTAATTTTTCGCGTTCTACTTCAAAATATACATTCATTCGAAACTGATCCGCATCCATTTTGACCTTTTTTAAGCGAGCCCTAGCTTTTTCAAGCTGTTCAATGGCTTTTCCACGTAGTTCTTCTGAATTTTGAATAGTACTCAAGATTCTCTGTTTTCGATTATCTAGTAAATCATTTAATGAAAGTAGATTATCTTTCCATTCATTTCAAAACTTTCATGATCCCTTTCCGTACCAAACTTGAATCTTTCAATTCATTTGGCTCTCACGCTCAATTACTTCAATTACTTCACTTATTTGATTCAAATTTCAAAATATATGTGAGTTATGGTTGAAAATAATTATGGGACAAATATGATAGTGTAAATTTTATGGGACATAATAGGAATGTTTAAAATATATTTGACAATTTGATATCTAACTATTGGATTTAAAAAATATATTGAAAATTAAGTAAAAACTAAAATGAATACAAATTTGATTTTAAATCGACCTGAAATACTTGACCTGAAACCAATCTAATTTCGAATACATTTACAGCGTGACCATGCCATATAACGGATTCTTATATTTTGCACAATGGTTGTAAAATACCATGCAAAAGCATAAAATTCAACATGAGTAATCAACATTACTCATAGGAACTACTACAAGACAGTATATATAAAAAATATATACGGACTAAGACTAATTACAATAAGCTCAACACAATCAAGTATCAACCAATATGCATTGAATATCCCAACAAACTCAACACAGAAAATTATATGAATAGACGGAATATTATATGAAGAACTAACAGTAAAGACATTCTTGTAAGAGGCGGTTTCACCGTGTAATCTGCCCCATACATGATTAAATTATCCAACTAATAAAAATTATTCACATGTAAGTTTCTTGTTTTGAGGTTATCTTACCGGAAGACGGTCTCTCACAAGAGTAGTCTTAAGAAATAAGCACTGACCACCACTATGCGTCCTTAAGGGCAACAAAATTGTGGCATGTTGGGCTTTTGTTAACTGCCCTTGAAAATGGGAACCCCCTTGCAACATGATTCACCCATGTCGAGTTTGATGTTCCCACCATTCGAAATACCCATGTCGACATATGATCACGACGATTGCTATGGGAACAAAGCAACTTTATCTCCGGTAGGAGATTCGAATGTCACGAAGAAGGTTCCAATGTCAACCTTGTCAACATGTTCTTAACAAACTTTCTAAGCGTTCCTCTTGAAGGAGCATTTGATACGTGTATTCCAATGAGGGTAAAGAATCTTGATACTGAATCGAGGAACACATAGTCTCATACAACTCCACAGTAATTCAGAAAAAAATCATGAAGTGAATCTTCATCCAAACGAGCTTGAAGAATCGTACCAATACCACACACACAACACAACCCACATGAGTGAAATCAGCAAAGGAATTCAACCCCAATCCGACAAGCCTTGTTAAAAAGTGGGTTTCCGATTGTCCCTTGCACGAATTAAAGTTTCCGACCAGCAATTAGAGAAAGTCGGAAAAAAATATATGGGGTTACGACATTTGACATATATCAATTGGGTTTTTCTCGTCGAACATAGCAACCCGAAAACAAGAAACAAGGCGACTGCCTACTGATTGGTACAGCTGCAGTAGTGAGATATGTGCGATACCTGGCCACTGTTCAAGAATTTAGGATAATAAATAAATTGTATTAGTTCTCTTAGGAAATAGGAATAACATAAACAATCACAGGATAGAATAAGGAATTAAACATATAGAAGTATAAACTAAGAATAATTGCAAGCTCATCACAATAAACCAATATACATGATTATCCAAACAATGTTGCATAAAAAAGAAAAAATCATATGCCACGCCCAAAGACCAAAATTACTTTATCAAATGTTATCGTGCAATCCTCCAGACTAAGAGCAAAATTCAAACCTATTAGTATTAGGTAATCACTAAGGCAAAGGATAAGAGTGGTTAAATCATAGTGCAAAATATTATCGATAGCATCGTTTCTGATCTGTAAAGGTGTTTGAGCTTACCGCGATCTAAATAGGTCGAGATGACTATGAAACCATCTGCATTAGAAAAAGTGTTTCACAACTATGTACAATTGATTGATGCATTTGAGCTTATCGTGATCCGTAAAGGTATTTGAGCTTACCTCTCTACATCAGGAGGATGAGCATATTAACTCTAAACCAGAAGAGGATGATGAAACAAGAGAAGTTCTAGATGTCGCAATAAGGGATTATGCTCCATCTCAAGTCTGACTTCAAATCAATGAGGTCGACCAAAGATTGATTGATGCATGGATGACATGGAATAATGACAACTCCATGACTGATAATGGTGACTTCATAAGGCAAGAGTTTAACTCGTTGGACCAACTTAAGAAGAATGTTAAAGTATGGGCTAGATCCAATAGTAGAAACTTTCGGACACTTGAGTCAGAGCCAACAAAGTATGTTATACAATGTATTAATGCGGAGGAGAAAGGTTGTGAATGGAGGATGCGAGCAATCATGACCTCCACACATTCATTTTAGATTGCGCGATACAAGGGTCATAAATAAGATTACTCAGGTAATTATTTTGCAATATAAGAATCATAAACAAGATTGCTCAGGGCGTTGGCATAAATCCTTTAGCAGTGAGGTAATAATAATCATTTCTTAGTTTAATTCAAATTTGATAATTTCATGCATCGTTCCACTTCTCAGTGTTCATTCGTTTGCAGCTGGCTTCTGGTGCATCTTTCGAGGTCACACTCCCCACGTACTCTATTCTACTACCGAGACTCCCTCAATTAACAGAGGGACAATCAGTTGATTTACTATTTATTAGTTTTGTTACATTAGAATCAATTGTTCAAATAACTGAGTTTATTGATTTCTTTGACAAATGACATGGCAGTCTTACACGATGCATAAGATGAAGACTTTGCCGGACATATTTAGAGGTGGCCAAGGTATATGGAAATCTCGTTGTGTCCCCTCATTCACTTTGACATCATGGAGTTTCATCTGACGGATCGTGTAATGCGCCGGTTTGGTTTGGAACAGCCTATTCCAGATGCTTGTGACACCCAAGTTGCACTGCATGCGATCGACTGGAGGACTTGGGACAAGAACTAATTGGTTCAACATAGATCGCATGTAGATGCATGGAATGACCGAACAGGCCTACTGGTTCAAGGAGAGAACTACGTCGGTCAGAGCTTGGGTGCATACATTGCGTGGTATAGGCAAATCACGATATTACACATAAAAAACCCAACATTTGCACAACCGGCATCGCACTACCATCCCACAGCCACAATATTTGTACGTTTTTTTTAAACAATCAAAAATTGTAATACATACACGTGATTCTTACAAAAATTTATTGTTTATATGCAAGCTGAGCGCAGCAAATCAGTCCTTATACAGTACAGTGACACGATACACGGTGCCTCTACATTGCCTGTTGATGTGGGGTATCGGTTGTGTACTCAGAGGGCTCCATCAACACGTCGCTGATTAAGGTCTTGAGTCAGACGAAGTATGATTAGCTCATTTCAACTCCTCCCACTGCCGCAGATGATGACACATTCCACACTATAGCTAAAAGTTATGGTCATAGAGGTAGTTCTTCGGGAGGTTCTTCAAGAGGTTTAGGACGTTCATCTACCCGAGGTCGATCATCGGGATCTCCATCATCGTATCGAGTGCTATGTCGTCATTAGTTCCCCCAGGATCCTTGTCCACTTCACCATATCCATCCCCACGCCATTTGATCCTGTCATACCAACGTGCTAATCAGCGACGAGCCCCAGCTCTTGAAGTCATCGCAGAGGTTGATGAGTCCACACCGATCTCCTCCACCAGTGCACACAACAAATAAGGTCGGGGACTAGATTATTAAGCTTAGGATGACTATTGTATGTATTGAACTTTTGTATCATATTGGATGATTGTTTTGTAATATATATGTGCGGTATTTTCATAATTAATGTTTACATTCCTCTTCTTTTTTCATCTGAAACAATGGTGGATGAGGTATTCAACTACTCGAGTTGGTAGTTTGTTGATTTGTTATGGAATACAAAGTGTTATTTATGTTAATGTAAGTTATGAAAAGCATTAATGAATGTTCAATTGTGCTAAATTAGGCTTAGAAATCATACAAACCAAACTGCTACTTAAGATGGCGACTTGGTTTTAACAAAAAAAATGGCTTAGTAAAACCACCATTTCGGATGGCGGTTTACCTGTAACACAAAAAAAAAAAAAAAAAAAAAAAAAAAAAAAAAAAAACTTGCACACTATACCGACATCTCAGATGGTAGTTTACTTGTTAACACAAAAACAAAAGGAAACAATGCATACTAAACCGCCATCTAAGATGGCGTTTTGTTCTTAGTAGTAAACCGCTAGCTTAAATAGCAATTTGTTATGCCTAACTTTAAAAAAAAGAGTCGTCCTACGTGGACGGTAACATGAGCAATAAGTTTCCCATGGATGGAAAGTGGGAATTGCTTCCCTAATTAGCATATTAAGGGAAAAAATTCAAAAGTACATCATAATGCAATTGTAATAGTTATGAGCATATTATTGCATAATAATAGCACTTCAACACAAAAATAGAATTATAAGTTCAAACCTCCGCTTTATGTGATTTTTTTCAAAAATTTACACCATACTGGCCACGAATTGGCCTTTGTACTATGTTATAGCCATTTTTCGCAACAAGACCGTTTCAGCAAATGCATCCACGTTTTATCTTCCATGCTTGTAGGTGCAATGAGGACATCGAGAACCTAAGTAGGAGTGAATGTTAGACCTCATATTTGGATCTAGATTGAAATAGAATTAAAAAAAAAACGAAATAGTACAATTCATGTCAACAAGGCACATTATTTTAAGGGATTTCATTTGTTAACTCCACAACTTAGTGTGTCTAGTGTAGAGTAGTCTAAAGATGGTTGACTTCCTTGGAAATTTTGAAGGGGCGCAAAAGTGATGACAAAGTACGCCAAATAAGGCTTATTATGGTTTGAAGAGTAGTCTACGAGCTCCATCGGTAAGTCACCAGCCCGAACGAGGTCAAGGTGTTATAATTACATTGACTGGTTTATGCAGGTCTTGATTTGACTACTTTGTGATCAGTTTTCCAAAATGAAGCTTTCAAGTGTGAACACCATGGTGGAGTGTCAAAGTGTTAAGAAAACACCCCTCGTACCGTCCAAAGAAAAACTAAAATGGCTTAACATAATGAAAATTATTTTCTTGAGATCATTCTTCACAGGTTCTTTTTCCAATAGCTTCCCTACATAATACATTCTTTAGAAAGCGCTCCCCTTTTCTAAAAATCAAAGATACTACCAAAATGCAACATTTCTATCACACTAGTGGTTTTTGAGGCTCTTTTTTTTGGATAATAGAGTAGATTGACGGGAGGAGAGGGTTAGGTGAAATTCGATTACATGACTTTGACCGAGAAAGATAATACTTGTTCCTAAAAGATCCAATTCTTTAAGGCTCTCCTGCTAAAACCATATTTCAACAAGAAGATATGAAGTGTAGCATGCCCCTTGGATTCAGAGTAACCATATAGAATATCTTCTATTAAAAATAAATATCTCAAATTAACATCCATCTAATAGGATGAAGTTTACATATCCGGAAGAAATGTCTTGGTTCGCATTCTCAATGAAGCTACATTGGAATTTCATATTCAACCAGTAGCTATATGAACACATAACTCATCACACACGCTCTCAAATGGAAACCATTGCCCACTAACTGATTCATAAAGTGTGTAAAACTGCTACAAAAAAGCTGAAAGCCTTAAACTCTAGAATGATAAAAAAAATGTAAAGTCTATGTACAATTGTACATAAAAAAAGCTAGAGTCATGGACCTAACGGTGACAATTAGAAAGGACAAAGAAGATGAGAAGGATTTGCGGTTCTCATTAACCTAAGTAGATAAGAAAAATAAGGATAAGTTACAAGCATGAGAAGCCGAAACAATCAGAAGCTGAAAAGGAACTGTAGCACTTCTTGCTAACAAGGTAAGGCAGTCTCAGATGAGATTAATTTTACAGAAGAAATATGCTGTCTCCATCAGTAAGAATCTCAGATGGGCTGCAATCAATTGTAGGGAACGTCTGCACAAGGGAAGTAGAAGATGTATCAGCTTCACGGTCATTCTATAAGGCAACAATCTTGCTAAAACTAAATCAGACAAAAAAAACCAAAGCTAGGAATCAGTTTAGAAAGTGAAGATGATTGAGATTGCTCTCAAAGAATTTGCATTCGGACAGGAGAGGGGCGAAACTTTGCTTACTTAAAGTGAAGCTAATAGACGTAGAGCAAACATTTCCGACATTCAACAACCTTTATGGACATGGATACCAAGCCCTAACAGCTTTTACTGGTGGCTAAGAACAATTGCAATGTACTGCCAACTCAAAGTAAACTACATTCCGTGCCCCCTTGATCAAATAACATTTCTAATCATCATATACAGTATTAACCTTCAAAGGCAAATCTTCAAGAAGGGTATTTTCAATTATAGACCATTAATGAAACAATGGACGTAAGCTTCCAGCTTGTTTATCACTTACATTCAAAGTGCATAGTATCGCACACATCACCATATCACGAGACTCACGACCGTATTGTAAAGGTTATTGAACTTACAGAAACTGAACTTAAGGCCACACAAACCACAAAATATCTGCATTTACCACGAAAGCTACTGTCTTGACAAAGGCAAAAACCACATTAATGCGTAACGCCTTTATTTCTTCTTGTCTAGAAGGCATCAAAATAAGCTATAGTAGATGCTAGTAATATCCAGTATGCTCATCATGCACCAACTTTTCAATTTCATCCTTTCGTAGATGAGGAAATTTGTACGGGTGCACATTTACCTGGGTATTATTTCCTTGGGAATTAAGGGGGTCTAATCCCATTCCCAATCCCACCATCTAAACAAACATAGGATATAAAAATTTTTTGACATTAATTCCTAATCCCATCCTCTATTCCCACATACCAAACAGCCCCTAAGAAATTCAAATCACAATAATAAAGATCTCCCAAAAAATTATCCAAAAACTAACTATTAGCCTTTGACCAAAGCGATCTAGGAACTTGACTCTCTCCCAAACTACCATCTTACAAAAGAAATCAATCCTGACACGTTCTTATATTTCTCTTGATCCAAATGACCAAAAGGATGACAAAATGCAACATGTCCAAAGATCGCTAAGATGGCTCTTAGATTAAAAACCAAAAAAATCTAAGTTTACAGAAGGCTCTAATTAATAAAGGTTCCATCCAAGCCTCTCCAATGATGCTAGACAATTTACTCCAAATATCCCTAGCAAACTTTAAGTGCAAAATATCCTCAATCACTATCGAACCTCATAGCTGTAACAACACTGTCATGCAATATGCTTCCATTCAACTCATTTTCGAGTATATAATGACATGCCAACCCATAGTGTGGAAAGAAATCCTAATCTTTTCAATCAATGCCCATGAAATAAAAGAACCAAGTGGTCCTTAGTCCATAATAATCACCTCTTCTCCCTAAACAGTGCCCAACAGCTGCATGGTTTATAGCTCTGCAAAGCCCATCACAGGTTTTAAGGTCTCTGAAACTTCACCTTCTCGCTAGTTTCTTTGTAAACCTCCTTGTCCCATAAGTCAACAACAAATTAAACTGTCAACGCCAGCAATGATACCCAATCAAACACTTCACATCACATCATTGAAGACAGAACCAATGTCCCCTCTTCTGCAGCAATGACTCTTTTCTCGCATTAATTTCACCAAGCTAGTAATTCTAGGAACTACTCCCTACGTTCCTTAAAATTGTTCACATTTGCCATTTCGGTTTGTTCCATTGTTGATCCCATAAAAAATCTTTCTATTTATATCACAAATTTTGGACATTTTTTAACCTTGCTCATCCTCATATATTTTTCACTATCTTCATTTTAACATTTTTATATTGTTTATGATTCCCATATATTTCTCACTAACTTTATTAAAACATTTCTTAATAGTAGTGGTCCCCATATTATTTCCACTAACGTAATTTTAATATTGTTTTAATGCTTATGGTCCCCACTTTTCCTCTATCAAATTTATTATTCAATAAAATAATACATCTATCATCTCAAAGATTCTATTTTTTCTTAATTAACATGACCATTCTTTGTAGGAACTTTAAAGAATGAAGGGAATACGTAATTTGATAGTAGTGCTTTTGGAAAAATGGTGGCTTTTGCTGTTGTGTTTTGGGAAAAATTTGTAACAGTGGTGGGCCCTTGTTACTTGACTTCTAGTTTATTTTCCACCTAACGGTCAATCAATAGATTGTCCCTTGCTATTTCCGCAGCCATATTGTCAACCGTAGCCAGCTTGAGCACTTGCTTACCCAATGTTTAAATCACTCGGCTATTCATGCAACAAACTCGTCAACATTGTACAAAATTAGCGCAACATTAACACTTTCATCTCTTCTCAAATCTGAGAGGCCTTCAATGGTGCTCAGATTAGTACCATAATAAAGCACCACCCCCCGACCTCCATAGCCACAATACCCTCCATTAGGAGCTAAAAATGAAAATACTATTTAATCCTTAAATTCCAACCATGTAAAAGACTTTCAACTTCCAATAGTGCAAAAATAAGGTCACATCACATGGCATTGACTTTAATGGTTTACCAAAACATCGAACCACATTTTAGCATTGTAAAAAAAATGCATTTTGGGAGTTCCAAAGGAAACTTCATGGTTTCACCACATATTAAGCGCTACGTAACCGCATCAGTCCCATTCGCATTATCGAGTATGTCACCTCAATACTGTTATCGCACTTTTGCATTATGCATCTTCCTATACCTTTGATTACTTCAACACTAAAATTTAGCACCTTTTTATAGAGATTTCGTGGTCATAACGTATAAACATGCATTTGAATCCTTATTCTCAATAAGATGGCCCCATACTGGGTAACAATGATTCCATATTGCTCTTATTCATTGTCTATAGTGTTCCTCAATTTCGCAAGCCTATAGAGTTGAAATTTGAGACGGAGCTGAATTTGATCTAATATATCTTGATGGTTGGCAAGAGTTGAAAATCCACTGAGAAAAAACAAATGTAGAAGATCACTTGACCATTCACTTCAAAAAGATCTACCTAAGTATCATTACTAACTTGAATTGGTTTAGGTATCCATCCTTTAGCTCAAATCTAGCTCTAACTACGCGCGGTGTCAATGTCACTACAAGCAAAATCCATGTTTCACTCTATAAGCCATGGGGCTCTTCCACTTGCAATTGACCCACTCACGAAAAAAAAAGTTATCATGGGTTTAGAAGGCAAGTACTCTCCCAAGAAAGAAGGAATACAACACAAAAAAGTGGTAAGAAATTTTGGATGAACTCCCTTTCTCTCACATTGGTATCCTATTTATTTCATCATTTTCAATCGTCACTTCTTTGCTCTACTAACAAGATTTTTTAGTTGATTCCTAAGTTACATTTGTCCGAATAATTAAATTTCATAACCAAACAGACGTGAGTTTGGGGCTAATTTCTCCTTGCCTTGCTTCTTGGTTAGCGAAGCCAAAATAGCTGCGGAGAAATCACCTTTACTTTTGATTATAGAAAAAATTGATGGAAATAACATCAATTGGTTTAGGAAAATGGAAAACATAATACTAAGAATATTTTCCAATTCTTCTATCTCTCTATGGCTAGAACACATCTTATTCCTTCTTTTCCCAATCCTAATATCTATGGAATCTTTATTATTATTATTATTACCAAACTACCTCGAGAATCATCCCTTTTTCGACAACCCCATAACACCAACTTCCTAAACGTTCAAAATAATAACCAGCTATACCTCACACAAGGGAACAACTTGTCGATCGTGTAATCTTCTAAGGTGCTATGAGTGGCCTGCAAAAAGATGATCAAGCACATAAGAAACGAGCGGTCAATGGTTGATGTCATGTCACCAAAAAAGAAAGATTTTGTTTGTCTGTTTAATTTTCAAATGTCTTCCTAAGATGGTTTGCAAAATATAGTCAAGGAATAACATAAATTTCCATATTTCAAAAATCAAGAATATTCTCCCTATAAAATCTAGATATTGGAGACCGTGTCCACATATCTACTAAGTTTTAAGCTACACAAATCATTGGGATCTTTTTATTTAACAACCCCTAAACAATAAAATAAATACACTTATCACCAAAACGTTCCCTTCATGTTTCCCATCTTCTACAATTCTTTTAGTGGTTATCCACTTTATGATATATATGTAAACTAATGTTAAATTATGATTTAATCGCTCTGTTTCATCTAATTTGAACAAAATTTCCTATTTAGGGTTATCACACTTATTTTGCACCCTTTCTAATTTCAATAATAGTCTTCACAATCCTCTATTAATCACACCACAAATTCATTTTCTTTTTCAATCACATCCACTCACTTCGTTACCCCACGTTATTTATTTACTCACCAACTACACTTCTATGAAAAGGTGCAAAATCAAATGGGACGAACAGAGTAACAATTAGAAAAAGAAAAAAAATATTTTCCTCATATCATACAAGGAAGGAAATTAATCAAACTTGACATGATGTAATAACCAAAAAGAAGAATACGGGTTTGGTTCAACCGATCTTGTCACAATTTTGTTAATTGGGCAGACAAGAACCCATTGAATATATGGTATACGAAGACGTTGGAATTGATACATTTTACAGTTCATAGCATGAACACTTCAACCAAAGTGCAAAACCAAGAAAGCATTGTATTATATCGGTCGAGCTATAATACCCGGCCCCTCGGACAGCCGGTGACTACTCATGGAAACTGTAGACTAGCCCCATAGACCAACACAAGTCTTTCCAGCACACTTTGGCCTCACTCGTACGCACCTAGGAAAACTTCCCAGGAGGTCACCCATCCTAAGATTAATCCTCACCAAACACGCTTAACTGTGGAGTTCTTAGCAAATGGGCTCCCTAGAAAAAAATAGTTTATCAATCCTTTCTAAAACTAAATCTAGGGTATCACTCACCCCCACTTAGAAATAAAACAGTTAAATTTACAAAGAATAGTTTAAGAAAATAAATTATAATCGAATTAAAAATAATTCTAGAAAATATTATATAGCCGAGTTAAAAATCAATTTGTGAAAACAATATAATATCACATAAACCCATTAATTAATTTGATGGTTAATAATGACAACACATATATCCAATTACTTAATTTGAGGGAACAAGAACGCCAATAGGCCGAAGCTTTACCCCTATACTTATTTCATCAAGAGGTCGTCACTCCGGTTATTTCAAGGTTCGCAGAGTAGTTTCAGGTACCCTAGTATGCACGCCCCTTCTACTTGGATCACAACAAATAGAAGGAAGACCAAACATCGTATCAAGTAACAGAAATAATAACCTGTCGGCAGCTATACTAACCAAAGAGGGCAACTTATTCATCACCCTTATACTTGGATCACAACAAATATAAGAGCTTCATTTCCCTCGTCTTACACTTTACGTGATTTAATATATTTTAATAATTAGTCGTGAGTACAAAAACATATAATTAAACATACTTTATGATCATAAATTTTCCCATTAAAAATATATCTCAAGAATATCCAACCGAAATCTCATTTGCCAAATCACCATTTTAACATCAATTGGTGGCAACGAGAGTTAATATCATAAATATATTTCTTCTAAATTTGATCGCATTTAAAATCCTTACTAAAATAATAACCAAATTTTATCAAAGTAATAATGTTATAAATTAAATAGGTAACAAAATAGTACTGAATGTAATTTCAGAATTAAATATATCAAAAATAATATCATATAAATAATATGATACAAAATTTCACATTCTATTTAAACACATCAATTATCACTTAGCACACAATATTAACGGGATAATCCTAATTGGATGGGCATTGAGAATTACCTTGTCAAACGATCCTAGGTAATAAACATACGCTCCAAGTAATCCTCGTCTACGAAATAATATATCTCAAATTAATACCCCAAACAACCCAATTGAAATAAATAAATTAAGGCTCTTTTTCATTTTATACACTTTATTTAAAAGGGTAGTTTCAAAATGTAGCTAAAAATTTTAATAGTAAAGATGGCTTTTAAAAAGAAAAGGATAAAGATTAAAATAATAAGGTTAAAAAAATTTAGAATAAAGGAAAAAAAGAAAAATTAATAGTCTTACATATATGATAAAATGAATTCTAATTGGGTTTACAGTATCCATGATATGCATCCAAAAGAAAGAAGGGAACAAGAAAGAGAAGAAGAGGGTGGCTGACCGGCGGTGGCTCCGGTGGTCGCCGTCACACGCCGATGATATTCAAGTGATTGGTGTGTCGCCGGAAAACTAAGATCAGAAAATTTTTTTATAAATCACTCTTCAAATTAAACGATGGGTAATTTGAATTTGAAATTAGTAGTATCAATTTTAATTTTTAAATCATCAAGACTCATAAGTCATAACAAATGAATGAAATACATACCTTAAATCCCAAAAGTTTGCCCTTTACTTGTGTAGATTAAAGTAATTAGATGATGAGGGAAGCTAGTTATAAGAGAAAAAGAGTAAAGTATGAAAGTATGAATGAATTTAAGAGATTGAAAGTTTGAATGAATTTAAGAGATTGAAAGCATGAATGAATTTAAAAGTAAATTAGTTTAACTTATAGTCATAAATTGAGTTGGTTAGTACGTTTAGAGGGAAGAATGGGAAGGAGTGGAGAAATAAGGAGGTTATTTTGATAATGGGCGAAGGAAGTTTGGTAATTTGGAGTAACCGTAAATTAGTTTTGAAATTTTATTATTATTATTTTTTTTTTTTCATCAATTTTAAAATTTCAGAATATTATTATTATTATTTATTATAAAAATTTTCGGAAGACCGAGTGTATCACCTTTAGGAGCCCCAGTGTTATTTGTTAGGAAGAAAGATAGAACGTTGAGACTATGTATTAATTATAGACATTTAAATACTGTGACGGTGAAAAATAAATATCCACTTCCTAGAACTGAGGATTTATTCGAACTTAGAAAAAGTAGCACTTTTGGTTAGAAATGTGAATTTTGGTTAGAAAAAGTAATTTTTGGGACATGTAGTTACAAAGGATGGAGTAGCAGCGGATCCCTCAAAGGTTCAAGCAATAATGAACTGGACTACACCCACTAATGTGACAGAAGTGAGAATATGAGATCAAGGCTTACTTCTGCTCCTGTGCTGACTTTACCGAATGAGAGTGGAGAATATGAGATTTATACGTACGCGTCTAAGAAGGGACTAGGTTGTGTATTGATGCAAGATGGAAAAGTGGTAGCATATGCTTCACGGCAACTTAAGCCACATGAGAGGAATTACCCCACACATGACTTAGAGTTGGGAGTTGTAGTCTTTGCATTGAAAATTTGGCACATTATTTGTTTGGAGTAAAGTGCAAGATTTATACTAATCACAAGAGTTTGAGGTTTTTGTATACTCAAAAGGAGTTGAATATGAGACAAAGACGATGGTTAGAACTCATTAAGGATTTTGATCAGGATTTGAAGTATTGCGAAGGAAAGGCAAATAAGGTAGCTGATGCTCTAAGTAGGAAGTCAAATCATACAATGAATTCATTAATTTTGACAGATGAGTTGTGCGAAGAGATTCGATGAATGAACTTAAAAGTGGTAGAGTATGGATATGTGAGTACTCAATCGAATAAAATGACGATTGAATCCGATATTTTTTAGGAGATTAGAGTGAAGCAAGTTACAGATAACTGGTTAACTAAGTTGAAGAAATTGAAGGAGGATGGTCAAGCACCTGAGTTTGAAAGTGATGAGAATGGTGTAATGAAGTATAAAGCAAGATGGTGCATACCGCGTGATGAGGAGCTTAAGACTAAGACTATGACTGAAGCCCATAATTTCCCATATTCGATACATCCTAGTGGTGATAAGATGTACAAGGATCTTAAGAACTATTGGTGGCCCAACATGAAGCATGAAGTAGCAGGCTTTGTGGCGAAGTGTCTAACGTGTCAGAAGATGAAAATTCAACATATGAAGCCAGGAGGGAAATTGCAACCATTAGAAGTACCTGGATGGAAATGGGAGTCGATTTCGATGGACTTTGTAGTAGGATTGTCAAGGTCGAAAACACGGAAGAATGCCATATGGGTGATAATGGATCGATTAACCAAAACATCAAGATTTGTAGCCATGAAGAATACTTGGACAATGCAACAGATGGCAGACGCATATTTTCTGGTGGTAGTGAGATTGCATGGTGTGCCTAAGGACATTGTATCGGATAGAGATTCAAGAATTATGTCCAAATTTTGGAAGATGTTGCAAGAAGCAGTCGGCACGATACTAAAGTTCAACACTGCATTTCATCAAACAGATGACCAAACGAAGAGAACAATTAAGACTCTTGAGGATTTGCTAAGAACATGTGTTATGGATTATGGTGGATTTGGAGAGGATAATTTGATGTATGTAGAGTTTTCTTACAATAATAGTTTTCATTCTAGCATAGGAATGGCACCTTACGAAGCTCTATATGGGAGAAAGTGTAGGAGTCCTATATGTTGGGATGATGTAAATGAGTCGATGGGATTAGGACCAGAAATGATCAAGGAAACTACAAGGAAGGTGAAGATGATTCAGGAGCGTATGAGGGGCGTGCAAGATCGTTAGAATTCGTATGTAGACAAAAGAAGGAGATCATTAGAGCTTGAAGTATGGGAAAAAGTTTTGCTCAAAGTGTCACCAACCAAGGGTGTCATGAGATTTGGTAGGAAAGGTAAATTAAGTCCTCGGTTTATTGGTCCTTAAGAGGTATTGGAACGAATTGGGGAAATAGCCTATAGATTAGCGTTACCTATGAACCTAGCCAAAGTCCACAATGTCTTCCATGTATCCCAACTACGAAAATATGTCCATGACTCTTCCCATATTATACAACCTGAAACCATTGAACTTGATGAAACCCTTACCTTTGAAGAAAAACCAATAAAAATCCTTGATTCCAAAACAAGATGTACCCGGAACAAGGAAATTAAGTTGGTTAAAATATTATGGACAAACCAACAAATCGAAGAAGCAACATATAAATCAAAGTTGACATGAGAAAGCGATACCTAAACTTTTTCGACAGTTACGTTTGAGTTTCGAGGATGAAACTTCTTAAAATAGTGGGTGATGTGAGTCTTTCACATAGTCCAATTTTCTTTTAGTATTTCAGTATTTTGAGTTTAAACTTTAAGTTCGTGGACGAACATTTATTTTAAGGGGGAGTGTATGTAATATCCGAAAATTTTTAAGATAAATAATAATAATAATAATAATATTATAAAATTTACAAGTTAATGAAAAATAATAATAATAATAATAATAATAAAATTTCAAAACTAATTTACTATTACTCCAAATTACTAAACTTCATTCACCATTATCAAAATAACCTTCTTATTCCTCCACTCCTTCCCACTCTTCCCACTAAACCTACTAACCAACTCAATTTACCACTATAAATTAAACTAATTTACTCTTAAATTCATTCATACTTTCAATCTCTTAAATTCATTCATACTTTCAATCTTTTAAATTCATTCATAAATTCAATCTTCACTCTTTTTCTCTTATAACTTACTTCCCTCGTCATCTAATTATTTCAATTCACACAAGTAAAAGGTAAAATTTTGGGATTTAAGGTATGTATGTAATCCATTTGTGAGTTTTGATGATTCAAAAAATAAAATTGATACTACTAATTTCATTTTCAAATTACCCATCTTCTAATTTGAAAAGTGATATATAAAAAAAATATTAGACCTATGTTTTCCGGCGACACGGCAGTTACTAGAATATCACTAGCGTGCGACGACGACCACCAAAGCCACCGCCGGCCGTCCACCCTCTTCTTCTTCTCTCTTTCTTCTTCCCTCCCTTCTTCCCTTCTTTCTATTGGATGCATATCATGGATACTGTAAACCCAATTAGAATTCATTTTATTATATATGTAAAACTATTACTTTTTCCTTTTTCCTTTTCCTTTTTTCTTTTTTTTAACCTTATTATTTTAATCTTTGTCCTTTTCTTTTTAAAAGCCATCTATACTACTCTTAAAATTTTTAGCTACATTTTGAAACTACTCTTTTTAAACAAAGCATATAAAATGAAAAAGAGTCATTTTATTATATATGTAAATTTTTAGTATTAATTTGAGATATATTATTTTATCGTGTGGACAGCGGATTCATAGACGAGGATTACTAGGAGCGTATGTTTATTACTTAGGATCGCTTGACAAGGTAATTCTCAATGCCCATCCAATTAGGATTATCCCGTTAATAGTGTGTGCTAAGTGATAATTGATGTGTTTAAATGGAATGTGAAATTTTGTATCATATTATTTATATAATATTATATTTGATATATTTAATTTTGAAATTACATTCAGCACTATTTTGTTACCTATTTAATTAATAACATTATTACTTTGATAAAATTTTGTTATTATTTTAGTAAGGATTTTAAATGCGATCAAATTTGGAAGAAATATATTTATGATATTAATTCTCGTTGCCACCAATTGATGTTAAAATGGTGATTTGGCAAATGAGATTTCAGTTGGATATTCTTGAGATATATTTTTATTGGGAAAATTTATGATCATTAAGTAAAATAAATAAAGTATGTTTAATTATATGTTTCTGTACTCGCACTAATTATTAAAATATATTAAATCACATAAAGTGTAAGACGAGGGAAATGAAGCTCTTATATTTGTTGTGATCCAAGTATAAGGGTGATGAATAAGTTGCCCTCTTTGGTTAGTATAGCTGCCGACAGGTTATTATTTCTGTTACTTGATACGATGTTTGGTCTTCCTTCTATTTGTTGTGATCCAAGTAGAAGGGGCGTACACACTAGGGTACCTGAGACTACTTTGCGAACCTTGAAATATTCGGGGTGACGACCTCTTGATGAAATAGGTATAGGGGTAAAGCTTCGGCCTATTGGCGTTCTTGTTCCCTGAAGTTTAATAATTGGATATATGTGTTGTGATTATTAACCATCAAATTAATTAATGGGTTTATGTGATATTATATTGTTTTCAGAAATTGATTTTTGACTCAGCTATATATTATTTTCTAGAATTATTTTCAATTCGATTATAATTTATTTTCTTAAACTATTCTTTGTAAACTTAACCGTTTTACGAGATAGAGTTGGAATTACTCAACTTCCTGATTTTGAGAGTTTTTCCCTTGTTTTTTTGTATTCTTATTTTGCGGGTTATTGATTACGTGGAAATCGTGGAGTGAGGATCACCTATAAACATAGTTTTGGTTAGAGTCATGTCTCAGTTTAAATTTTACTTTCAGTTGCATAAGTTTTATATAGACATAGATCGAGTTTAAGTCTTTCTTAAGTTGTAAGAACTTTTAGTTGATTTAATGTTATTAAGTTATTTCTTAGTCGTTAAGGCTTACATTTATTTTCTTAGAAATAAATGTGGCGGTAACACTCCCATGAGTAGGATTTGGCTAATCTTTTTTTAAAAGTAATTTCCAAAATTCGACCTAATTATGGGGTGTTACACAAGCAGTTATGGCCAAGAAAATTACTACTTTAAAGCCTCCAGTTTTTATTGGAAAAATATCCTATGTAACTAGAGAATTGGCTTCGTGACATGGAGAAGTTTTTCACTGCAAATGGGACAACAGAGATCCACAAAATTGACCAAGCTACATTCTACTTATGTGAGGATATTGATACATGGTGAAAGACTGTGGGACAAACTCTAAGTACCCAACCAAACTTTGACAGAAATTCTTTCAAGGTTGCTATTAAAGGTCGATTCTTTCCTGAACATATTAGAAGACAAAAATGCAGTGATTTTAATAGATTAAACCAAGGTAAGTTTATGAGTGTCAAAGAATATACCTAGAAGTGCGATGAGAATGCTAACTTTTGTCCAAATATGGTCCCTAATGAAGTTTCTAAGGCACAAAAATTTGAGGATGGTTTATCTCAAGATACAAACTAGGTTCGGAGGAAGTATCTTATCCACTCTCGCAAAAGCTTACTCTAAGGCTAATAACATGGAGAGAATCTTAAAAAGAAAGGAAGGTATTTTAGGAAAGAACAAGAGGAAAGACCAAGGTAATGTAGAGAGTCAAGGTAATGACAAAAGACCTCATTATGGAAATAACAATAGCAATGGTGGGAACAATGATAAAAAGGCCATAACAATAGACTAACAAAACCAAGGCAAAATGGATGGAAACCAATAGAGAAATGGTAACCAAAAGAATTGGATTTGAAGAAATGTGAGAAGAATCACTTTGGCTATACGTGTCAAGGCGAGCCAATAAAATGCTATGCATGTGGCGGGCGGTGAACCTGGACATAAAGCTAATTATTGTCCTAAGAGGCAAGTTGGGAATCAAAAAGAGCAGATTGGACAAAAAAAATATAACAACAATGGGGTGCGTTCCAAGAGCCAAAGCTTTAACAACAACCGTTTGAACAACACTCAAGCAGGAAATGCTCCACCAAATGGCAGTATCGAAGATAAAAGAAAATGATGGAGGAGAGAGAAAATAATGTAGGGGATTATGGTGAGGGTGGTGGTGGTAGTGGTAGAGAGGGGAGAGGTGAGAAGGATGTGAAGAGGTGTGGTTTGGAATGTGGGTTAGTTGTGAGTGAGTTGGGTTAAGGTCAAAGATAAAAGAAAAGGTCAAAGGGTATTTTGGGTACAAGTCACCAGAATTTGGTGATTTGACGGGTCGACTTTTGTAACTTGGAAGATGTAGTTCGCAAAAAAATAAACTTCAAGGTTGTAATTTTTAAAATGACTAAACTTGAAAGTTGTAGTTGGCAAAATATTCTTCAATGAAAGCTTCGCAATTTAAGTTTGATTACTTGTACCGTAAATGATCAATTATTACATTTAAATTTAAATTTCAAGTAAAAAATGATTTCTTAGGGTGGGTGCATGTGTAGCACGCGCCCCACCAACTAGTTAGATTACAGTTACAAAGATACTTAAACTTATTGAAACATTTTCAGCAATTTTGAACATCAAACTACTGATAGACCATTTCAGAAAGCTGAAACCAAGCCATTCTAAACAAGGCTACAACGGACAGCCGACAGGTTCACAACCCATGTATAGGCATAGATCATTCCTAAAGTAGTTTCTTCCATTTTCTTCACAAAACTGAGCAACTGACTATCCATTTCTGCCATTCAAGGATGCCTTAATATATGCAGTCATGTAGATCTAATGTCATTTTACATAAGATACATACTGTAATAACAGAAATTTACAGCATTTCAACAGTGCTCCAGCCCGCAGTATCATAATACCACATTGAACAAAAGATGATTCATCTTATTGTTAATATTCCCATTCCAATCTTACCCGCTTAATGCTTAACTTCTATTCCAAAATGCAAAGGTTATCCCCACACATAGACCAAGTAATACCTAACTACTCAAGATACCAAGACTTCAGTCACCTAGGCATTAGCAAAATCTTTGGAGTCTTGCAGTTCCAAGCAATATCAAAAAAATGGGAATGTTTATTTCCTTTCTCTTCATCGAAGATTTTTCAATGGAAAAAGTCGTGAAATCTGTTAAATATATTAATGAACCAGAAGTTCAATGACCTAGTTTGATTAGCCATGCTGATGATATACAAAAATTCCTCGACAAACTACTATCTAAATTTTCAACTACAAGTTTCAGAAAATTTTATTAATGTGATGTCAACATTTCCTTATAAAAATATAAATAAGATAATACTACAAAACACCTTAATTTAGGTAACATTCAATATGTAATTGCAACAAACCAAAAAATAGCAGCATTGGTGCAAGCAAACGCCACAAAAAAAGAATCAATCAAATAACAAAATTTCAAAAACACAATCACATCAGCATTGCGTGTCCCCCCTCCCCCCTCTTTCTCCACCCAACTCCTTTTTTTGCCCTAGCATGTAGAACTTTATATAAGAACTACAATTTAAAGAGGTTGCAAGATTTATTTTCTCGGTTCTTCCATGAAAATGAAAAACAATGGGGGAGAAGGAAACCATCCAGAGAAATTCCAGTAACAAAAAGCATTAAAGCGAAGAAAGAAATTGTGTATGTGCATTCACTTACAGCTCTTACTCCCCCTTCCAATCAATTAGCTCACTGCGATTAACATGCAGCTTAGCAGCCTGCTCTTCAGCTTCCGTATCGTTTACTACTCCACGACATCTTTTTGCACCGCAACTACATGAAAGTTCTACATCTATGGAAAAGAACCTGTACCATGACGAGTCAGGCTTACCAACTGCTAAATCAAGGAGATAATTTCCAAAATAAAAAAAACAGGCTTACAAGTCAGACCTGTAATCATAGGTCAGTTCTTCCCATTGTTTGATATCTCTTTTGGCAAATATCATAATGTGTTCATCACCACAAACAGTTATAACTCTAGAATAACAATTTGGCTGCACAAGATACAAAGTAAACATCAATCTCAAGCAATCTTGGAAAGGCCTGATTCCAAATTCCAAACAAAAAGGTATCACAAGAAGACAAATCTAACCTTTACAAAGTCCAAATCTAAAAGCAAACTAAAGGGGAATAAATGTTATATACCTCCTCTTCCCACGCCGTATCAATCATGTTTCTTTTACTATATATCAGAATCAAGCCTAGACTAAGCAAGTTGAGATGGCAAAAAAATGATGGAAAGCCAAGTGTATACTTATTTTCTGACAGATCAATTTTAGACATAACAGAACAATCACCAAAACTTTTGTTTATAGTTCCAGATAGATCCAGCAGAAAAAGGCGAACAAACTTATCAGCTCATCAGTGATGCAGCAATAATATAAGAAACAAATTAGTTGCATTTAATTCCTAGAAACCTTCTACAAGTGGTGTTTCTGAAGGTAATACTGAAATTTATAAGTATACGCATCGGAAATGATCGCAGTAATAAGAAAAAGCCCCAAGGGCCAACAGTTATACAGCATGGGAGAGAAGCAGAACAGAATAATTACTTCACATGAATGGTTGATCAAATGAGCAATACTTCCTGCCCGAGTAGCATCAATGACACGCTCATCATCTATCCGGAACATATAGGTTCCAGCGCCCTGCAATAGACATCAAACAAATTAACTAATCTAACTATACGTACTCCTCTCACACCACCACGAATTTCAGAAGTTACATGTGAGGGTGCATACAGCAACTAAAAATTTGTCTAAATAGACTCAAAGTCTAGGAAAACTGATACCAAGACATTATTTTAGATGATGCAAACTTGGAAATATAATTGAAAAAGATACAATCACTCTAAATCAATGACAAATCAACTAGTATTCCATGATGCATTTAAGATAATAACCAACTAGCTTCAAAGATAATTGGAATAGCATAAACAACTCAATTTCACTTTAAATGAAATTCAAGAAGATAATAAAAAAAAACTTTCTATTTCACTTACCACTAATGAATTATATATAAGACGTTCTCTTCGATCAGCCACGGGCTGTCTTACAAGTTCACCGGTATATTCTATAACCTGAATCAACAAACAAAGTAAGTACATTCTCTTGCAATACGCTTACAATTGTAAAAATAACAGAAAAAAGAAAAACGCTTACCATGTCTCCAGCTTTATGTGGCAGTTTAGCAAAGATTCCAAATCCATGTATTTTAGATTTCCCTGTTGAATTAACAATGTAAACAAATGGCATTTAAAAAAATAAAATTTAAGCTCAAGATCACTCCAAATTTCAATTTAGAACACAGTTAATAATAAGGACGCATCGACCACATAGTAAAGGTTTACAAAACAAACAAATTGATATCTCTCATGTTGTAAAGGTGTAAAGAAAACCATATTTTGGTCCATTCAAGAGATATCTTATGATTCGACCGATATATAGGTGTTTCAATAACCGTATCACTCCTGTTACCGCATCACAGTTCCGTTACCGCATTTTTATATTATGTTTTAGAATTAGATAGAAACCAGAAAAAGATCATGTCAAAGAACTAACACAATTGGAAATGAAATTGTGAAAACCATACTTTGGGTGAGGACCATAGGAGGAGAAAGAGAAGTGATAGAGAGATGATACTATCAGCAACGCAGCGCCATAAATAAGACATCATAATGTTACCAAATTGAGAGGAAAAACTAAACTATCATAGCACAACAGAGGCACAGTTTTCCGATCAAAAATTTGCAAACAAAATATTTGCTACAAGTTTTTTAAATTCAAATAACAATAGTATCCAAAAACTAACATAATTAAACCATGGTCCTCAATAAAAAAAAGTCTGATTCAAGCATTAGCACTAAGTAGGTCAAACACACACACAAACACACACACACCCAAAAAAGAACAAGATCATACACTAGTAAACCCTACTTTGACCAGGCCCCAAAGAACCCAAACCAAAAACTAACACAACTATATGCTATGGACTGGGTTGTTTGGACAGAAAGTGAGAATTTAGTAGTAGTAGTAGTAGTAGAAGAAGAAGAAGAAGAAGAAGAAGAAGAAGATTGTATTAGAAAGATGAACAAAGAAAGATTACAGTAGCTGATTTTGAGTGTCAGTCACTCCTACCATAAGGTACTGATTACACGTTTTTGCATATCAACTACAATTTAATTGCTACTATATATAGTGCTAGATTTCTATCGTGCCATCACCTAGAAGGATCTAGCAATAGCAACACAGAATGCACAGCTGAAATATCCTTTATTCTCTAATTCTGTTATAACAGATTTTAGTTTGTTGCTTCCTCCTGTGCCACGTCATCAGTAGTGATACCCTCCCTTTTTTTCATCCTGTGATAAGTCACCCATTCTTTCTCCTTAATGAAGGGCATAGCACTATATCGATTTATTGTTCATGGTCGTTTGTTGGCAATAGGCATAAATGGATCATGACGAGACCCAAACACAATCTAACAAACCATGCATTGCAAAGACCCCCACCCGTAAAACAATTTCATACTCTATCAAATGAAAACAGTATCATATGGCAGTTAACTCTTCACATAACTGGCTTTTTGGGACAAAATATTACGAGCACAAACAAAATTATTGACCAGCAAAAGAGAGCAAAAAAGTCAAACTGTCCAAAACAAACAGGAAATACTATCCCTTAATCTTCCCAAATAACTAACTGTAAGAACGTAGAAGATTCACTGTTTGTTGAAGTTTCTACTTTATGTTCTAGTCATAAGATATTTTTTTCTTTCCTCTTTTTTCTTCTCTATCAATAGTATATGGGATAAAAACATTTATACCTCTCTAACCTTAAAAATCTGACTACAAGATTAACTGCATAGATCATTACTTGCAAGAAGCATCAAAGAAAACAAATCAATTGTGTTGAAATGCAACTCTTAAAAGAAAAGTTTATTTCCACAATAACTATGTAATTATCAAAAACTTTGATGACACCTTGTTGGATGACTCACAGTTACATCTAAACATTTTTCCCAACCTTTACTCTTTATCATTTTACTATAATTCAAAAGAAACTGCATTGGCAGCATGCCTTACCAAATGCTAATCTCCTTCTAAAGGTATTCCTCATGTATCTATATTTATCAGCCATTGAATGTATGCTTGGCAAAGCTTCCTGGTTTAACGATCCAGTTTGAATCCCAGAATAGAGCTTAGAACCATTACAAGTGTTGTCCTCCACTGATTTGCGAACCACAGAATCGTGTGGGTAGAACCCACCAAGCAAGTGTGGCCTATTCTCCAAAAATAAACGTTTAGCCGATGATGCGGCAAGGACTTCGGGCTCTTTACGTCCTCTTCTAGCAGAATAATCATAAGGCTCTGTTCATAGTTCCAAAAGTAACGATAATTACAACCTTGGCAGGTTAAATGCGTGAAATAAACACTAAACTTGTTAAAATAAAAAATGATCCCCAAAACAATAAAGTAGATACCAAAATATACGGAGCAATAAACAAAATATCAAGGCACATTTCAAAACAATATTTCAAAAATATGGAAAAACCTACCGCAGCGTGCACATCCAGAATCATTATTTGGGGGCGTGTAGCTCAAATCCTCACAAAAACTGTTTTCATTTTTCTCATCCACGATTGGACGATCCTTAGATGGCTGCTTATGTCTTTTGCAGAAAGAGAGTAAACGAATACACTGATCCTCCTCGTCTTCATCTACAGGAATGAGATGAAGCCTGTCTTCATCTTCAAGCTACAGAAGCATAAAGATACCCAAAAAAAACAATAAAAAAAAAACATGAGTTACATTCTCCTTTATTAATTAGTGATAGAGACATGAGCTACATTGCCCTTTATTTCTTGGTGATAGTGAGCTTCATTTTGTGACAGAAAACATATAACAAACAATCCCAGAATAGGCTACCTATGACTGCTTCATAAAGCAACCACAAATTTTAAGAAAATAGATGTACCTCAACACAAAGACCAGCCACACGCGCACAAAGCGGATGATATGCAACATAACAATTGTTGTTAGAGCACTGCAATCAAATAGCAAAAAAATTCAATTTACATTCCATTTACATATATAGTAATCAGGACAAAAAGAGAATAACAAGATTTGACAAAGCGTAGCTCATTGCTTGTAAATTTAAAATTCTGTTGATTCCTGATTTAAAAGGGATATAGAAAAATTTGAATAGAAAAGGCAAGGGTACAGAAACTAAGAGAAGTCTCCTTCAAAATACTCAAGCAGTCACAAATACCCAGTTAAACTGGTTGTCAAAGAGTGCCACTCACAAAAGCCCAACATCACATGAAGAAAAAAAGTCAGACTGAATGTCAGATGTAAAGTTCAGCTGGGCAATTGCTCGAGAAAACCTATCAATCTTTTACAAATATATGCCATAAACTAGCTAAAAATGCTCCCTATAGTAGTATTCCTTTTATTAGTTCCAAAAATTACCACTTCCTTGCCATATAATCAGTGACAGAGTGACCCAGCAATAACCTCTGACTAAGAGCTTAATAGGAGTTCTTCAGCCACAATCAAGACCAAACCAGTCTCATCACATGATCACATATTCACATTGCTTATGTGACCAAACGTGATCAGCTCCAAGCCTCCGACAGACATTGAATAAAAAAATTAAAAATTTACTTTTTTAAAAAATTACGACTCAAACTCTTCAATTCACCTCAAATACTCTGAGTTAGATCATCAACAATCCAACATGCTTAGGACAATTCTATACATAGTTATGGACCAAATAATGAACCAAAGGAAAAATTTTAATTATCGAAAAAATCCTCTCCATTGCTAGCGCTCTTCAAGGGCAACAACTCAACTATGAAACTTTGATGTGTTCACTGTGCTTTGTGCCTCATGCCTCGTATCTACGTGTAACTTTTGAAACTAAGATAACAATAATATATACATTTTCTGGCTCTTAAACCTTCCCTTTATCCTATTTTGTCCCAATCTTCACCTACTAATTTGCCCCTTCTGCAAAAGAAATCTAATTGAAATTAAACTTGTGCACTAGGATCATCTACCCTGTTGGCAATTGTATTTTTCCTAAAGATAAGCATTCCGCATAGATAGATAGCAGCTAATTGCCAGTGGACTCTATGAACTTGTTAGAGGCAACTTCTTATTCAATGAAGATAAGATTGAGCAAATGATGCAGCTTTTACCAAAACAAGAAAAAACCTCAAAAACAAAACAGCTCACCAATTCTTAAGAACAGAATATATACATAACTTCATTACATTGAGTTGTTCTTGGCTCCAATTTTCTATGACAGTTATAACTTATAAGTAGAAGAAAATGTACGTCATTTTCTTTCTTAAATTAAAGAAAAAATCTAATGAGCAAGAATCAAATTTTCTACACCAAATGGAAATCCTCATAATTTTGAATAGGCAATAAATATGAGAAGCCAAACTTTACCTGGATGCATGCTCCATACGGAATACCACAGATACTACATAAAAGCTTCCACCGATCCTAGATGAAAAGAAGTTCAAAAAAGTTAGCAGCGAAAGAGCAATACATCCATCCATAGAATCTGGCATTATTAATAAAAGACAAGTGCAAACAAACACAAATACCTTATTAATCCTGCTAATACCGTCAATAGGCTCCATCTTTTTGATATCAGCTAAGCACGTTTCTGCAAGATGTTTACAATGGTCAAAAAGTAAAATAATAAAACAAAGATGCAACCAAACAAAGTTGACAAACAAACCAGGAATCCAGATAGCGCAAGCTAGATGAGCCCAGTGACCATCAGTTGTGGGCTTCATTGCTCCACCTACAGGATTATCAGGTACATGATTAATATGTCGTAATAAATGTCACTTAACCATCATCAATGCAGCTAATAAGTACCTAAAACAGGGCAAAGACGACAAGGCGGAGTAAATTCAGGTGCTCCAACTCGACAGAGATTACACAACCAAAGGCCACCATCAACTGACTCCTCCCCATAGCACCTGGCATGAACCTGTAGAAGAAGCAGTCTATATCATAAATCATAAAATCTTTAAAAGTAGGCATCCCTCAAGGAAACAAGAAATGTAAATGCCAAAAAGAGAGGTTTTCAACAGGATACGCCGGGAATGAAGGCAAGGGATATCAGGGAGTAAATCATAGAAATTATTTGGGTAGAAATGGAGAGGGTTCACAACCTAAACATAATAAGTACCTTCCCTATAAAAAATTGAATATAGTGAGCCAGCCTCGCTCCCTCCCAAAACTTTGAAAAAGCAAAGATCTCTCTACACCCTATCCCACCTTCATCATCTCCTCTATGCGCCCATCGTTGATCAACATTGATCACTGCCATAAAAGAATCGTATCTCCACCTCTCTTTTCTCTCTCCCTCCCTCGAGGACTAAAGAGATAAATATATTTGGAGCGATTCCGATGAACTAAACAAAAAACAAGATTCATTTTTCCATTCAAGATACTCTCCTGCTTTGTCTAGATCAAGCCAAACAGCAGCAAATTCAATAATAATGACAAAAAGGAAAGAGCCTTAGATTTATGAAGATATTTATGAATTTAGGTTTTCTGATGTGCAGTTATTGACAGATACAGACTATTTCTTGTAAAAAAAAAATCAGTCACAATTTACTTTTCATACAAGGATCTCAGACACTTCGAATCTGATGTTTACAGCACTTACATTTCACTAATTTTCATGTTAAATTTTTGGAAAGCTCGAGTATCAGGTAAACTTGCATCAAGTTGCAAAGATCTAACTTAATGAAGGCTGGCAAAGCTCCATGCCTCCATTAGTCTTTACTAGATTTATATACAAAACGTGGTGGCAAACTGGGATAGATAGCAGTCTTAGATGGTGAACAGTGGTAATATAGGAGGTAATCACCATGCCAAACAGTGGTAGTAGAGAAGAAACAGATGGGGTAGGACATAGCAGACATTGCAATCAACAAAATTATCCTTGACATTAACCAAAACTTAGCAGAAAATGTTAAACTTACCCTTGTAATTTTAAAAAAAATGCTACTCCATAAATTAATCTTCTTAGAACAGTTGCCTTTCAAGTCTCAATTTATCATTCTACCTTCTTTTTATCAGGGTCAAGCAGACCATCTTAAGAATAACCGAAAAGCAGAAAACAGTGACACTAGCATAGTAATCGTATCAGGCAGAACCCCCCGAAGGATTCTACCTTCTCGTTTTATTCCAGAGCTATAAAAACCTTCTTGCAAACAACATAAAAATGGTAGGCATATCAAAAATTGAAAAATCCAAAGACAAGCAATAATGTAGTAGGCGCTCACCATCATTCTGCATTTATCACACTGCAGGAATAGGTTGTTCTCATATTCCTACAAAGAACATAACTGAAGATTATCATATTGAAGGACACAACTATAGTCCAAAAGAGTATATTATGACAAATGAATAAAATAAATTTCAAAACAAATCAGGCATCTATGTTACTCGCAGTATTCATTTTTGCTAAGGTATCTGTGCCACACTCAAATATTAGTTGCACACTAGGACTATTTATTTTGAACAAAAATTCAAAAAACTAGCCAAGACTGACACTTGAACCCATACTCGTGTCGAATGAGTTCCCAATATGAGTAAAATTGCCATGTGTCACATGGAAGACAATATATATAAGATTACTAAGTTCCTATTAAAGAGAAAAGTGTTATGTGAACACGCATACTGGGAAAAGAGACCAATGCTATCAAAGATTAAATATGAATTTCACAAAAAAAAAAAAAAGAAGGAAAGAATGGGATTTGTCACCTCATCCATATGGCAAACGTTGCATCTGTCAAGATCTCTCCAATTTATTTTAATAGGCAAAGAACCATTAGGCAGTTTTTGTAATCCTTCAAACAATGATTTGTTTGAAGAGGGTTTAAACCGCCCTCTTGAATTTGGCACATCCTGTCAAAACAATAAAATTATCATTATTCATTCATGAGATCATGTCCAAAATGAAACAAAGGCAAAGAAATAAAACATTTATTTGCAAAGTCACTAAACAATATCCTAGATAGATCTTTAATCTAAGCAATGAAATATTCTCTTTTTTGTACAAATTCTGCAGAGATCTATTTCAGCAACTGTGCAAAAAGGTTCATCATAAAAATTTTACTTTTTGCATCTCTACAATAACGAGTTTAAGATTAGAACTCAGCCAACAAACAAACACATTAAATAACCCATTTATTTGCTCAAAAATTAATAAAAGAGGATCAGTTATTACATCATCCTTCTTTAAAGTTTCATCCAAATCAACAATTTGAACATCCTTGGATTCACACTGCATGTTTTCCATGCTTCTGGGAAGTTTTTGCTCGTTCAAGTACCTGACACAAGCAGAAGTTTCCAAACTTAGTATGATTACTACAAGTTTATTAAACTGCAATCAGAAGGGCCCAAAAGGCAATCAAAAAATGATAGCATATAAGAAGAAACTTGTGATATGATGCAATGTAAAGGGAGGAAAACATAGTAATTTGAATGACATGAAGTTCTAAACAATATTTTGCACAAACTAACTTATTTCAGCTTAACACACAAGCGTTTGCTATCATTTTGGATTTACCATGCAATAGAATTCTCAATATAGAGCATAGGGAACACAAAACTTGCTTGAAAATGCAAGCACACAAACATCAACTAACACCACAGGATTTGCATTTAGACGGTATCCAAAATGCTATATAAACAAGAAACACAACTGAGATAAATATCACAAGTCTATTTCATAGTTCATAGCACCTAATGCCCGCGTCATATGGTATCTATAAGATCCATACTAAAGCTATATAAAAGTTATAGCCAAAAGAGAAAAAAAACAAGATGAAGCCTAAGAAGGTCCATATGAACATAACAAGCCAAACATGCTATCTATAAAGACATCATCTAGATGCTTGCCATTAAAACTTGGAAGAACCAAACCTGATGGTCAAAAGCTAGACAACAACATTCTATTAGCCTAATCCTATTAGATGGCTCTCACCTAAAGTGGGGGTTTGGACAATGTGATTGTTACTGATAACAAAGAAATTTGTTTACGAGTGAACCTTGGTAGAAAACATCATCTTCTTCACATCAATAAAAAGAGCACATAAATTAATGTGTCATTTTATTATGGTCCATTATGGTAAAAAACTAGACAATGGGAAGATTTTATGAAGAACAAACATCAAGGAAATGCTATTGATACCTTCACAAAAAATATCTTGGCAAGACATAGTAAACAAAATAAGTGTTTCTTTTTCATAACTAATTTAAAACACCTCTCAAACCCCAAAATAAGGATATCCCCTTGATAGAGAAGGCAATGAAGTGTAGAAGGTGCTCAATCACAAAATAAGTAAATGGCTATACAACTCTCTATTTATCTTGTCAATCTAACAAAAACTAGTATTCTTTCATCAGTCATTTCAAAGTCAAACTAACAAATTCAAACAGTAGATACCGTAGCAACTCATATGTGTATCTCCATATAAATAAAGAGAAATAAATGTAAAATAATGTATCTCACCAATAAATTCTCGTCTCAGACAATTCTTCCAGACTCGATAAATGGTAAACAAAAGCAGATGTTGAAGATGCACTATATAAAAAAAAAAAAAGAAGAATGCTATCGGAAAAGGCTGCCCCCTCCCATGCAAAAAATGGATAACCAACAAAGCACAGACAAAGGAGTGAATACCAACACATTTTCAAATGCCTAAAACAAGAACCAGAGGTTCCAATTAAACGCAAAAATCACAAAACTTATCCTCCAAGCTTATTTAAATATCACAGGAATCTAACAGGAACATAAGCATGCTAAGAGGACACAAGGTAGCATGTAGTGCAAAAAATATGGTTTCAATCGTGATTGTGGTAATAGTCACAGTAATGCGGTGATGGAATGTCGTTGTCGTACTCGTACTTACGAGGAACATAGCCATCTTCCGTGATTCGGGAACGTCCGTTCCCAATCACCACGAAACGCGACCCATATTGCTCAAGGTGATGTCCCGAATTAGAAGACTTGTTTTAAAAAGTATTTTGGCCTTCATTTATAAAAAAGATAAAAGAAGGTAGGAAAAAACGTGATGAAACCTAGAAATCTAAAAAAATTCCACTTGAAAATAATTTCTTAAAGCAAAATAATCATTTTAATTTAATTTTGTTTTTTCAAATATATATTATATACATAATGTATCTCGTACCCAATCGTTTTCGAGTCAATCTAGGTTGCGTTCCGTGTTCTTTTTCCCGTTCCCCGTTCCAAACCGAATGTCGTTCCAGGTAACAATGATCTCGATCCTAATAACCTTGCTCGTACCTCAAAATATTGTTCATGATTAGGAGATAAAATAAAACATAAACCCATAAAGACAAATAACTTAATCAACCTAATGAGATCACAAAAGAAGAAAAAGAAATCAACAAATCATGGAAAAAAACACCATAGAACCTAAATATAAAAAAGAGCTTTTTCTCCATGGTCTAAACTTTTCCATTGACCCTAAATCCAAAGAGATGTCTTTCCAAACAGACATAATAGATACACAATACAAAGGTAGCCCCATCAAAACTGAGCATGTAAGTAAACTAATATGTCTCAAACATAGACTCCAAAGATACTCAATAAAACCCAAGAGAAGAAAGTGTTGCACAATAAACTCACTCATTAATTCAAATGTGTATAGTTTCCTTAAATCTGTCATTAAAAAATCTAATCAACTCACCATTTAGGGCACATTCATACAGAAATGTATACATCGATATCCCAAATAGCAAAATGAAGTTATGTTGACAAAATGTAGACAGATAAGATACAAGAATGAACATGTCCCTTTAGAAAAAACAGTGACCATAATAAGCTTTTGAAGAAATGTCATCACCTACTATAAAAGGGTTTTCTCTATCATGGGGGGACTTACGTTTTTGCTTCTTTCAGGCCCCGAAGAAAACGTGAAGATTTGCACTTTAAGTGGAAACAAGAAAGAAGTCCTTTCACAAACGATACTATTTGTTTCACCTGTACCCTGAATACAGGAGGAAAAAAAAACTATCAGAAACAGTATATGCAACTCAATAATAACAAGAACATTGTACACACTATAGTTACATCACAAGAGCAAAAGCACAAGCCAACCTTGCAAAATCATGAGTTCCAAAGAATTGCACAGGAACTGATCTTCGTCCTGAGCATTTATTTAATCCTTTGCGGTCACTTACGAGTGATTCATCCAAAATGACTGCTGGCCACATAGCATGACCTTATAAATACAATAAATTAGCACAGACAGTTAGTTACAAAGAGAAAATCAATGGGAGAGCATACTAGTACGATGTACATATATATACAGCAATTGTCCACTACTGTATGCATAACGCATGTAAGATGAAGAGCCTTGCGTTCATAAAACCTTGTGGCAGATTATAAACATTACACCGTAGGGCTTCCACTTTCCATAATAGATTCTAAATAAAGCATTGCCATTCAAATGGAAGCACTCTTTTTAAACTTCAACACAAATTGTAATTTTTTCCACAAGAACACAAGCACTTCCACCGCCTGATATTAAGGTGCTACATATTCCTTTGTGGATTGTCCTAGTTAAGTTGCAACATTTCCTTTTGTAGTAAATTTTTACTAGTCAACTCTAATAATCTAGCCTGAGTTATTCCACCCGACCCTCCTTCTATACATTAAAGTGACCGATAATTTCATGAGATTACACCATCCAGCCCTAATTCCTAGCTTATTACAAAAAAAAAGTGAATTAAAATCCTGAGAGAGTATTATTTTTCAGCCTTTTGCAAAGCAAAGAAGCACCATCAAATGTTACACATTTCGCAAGAAAATAGCAAAATTAAATTCAGTGACCCACTTGTAAATATAGTAATTAGTATAAATCTACTTTCTGAAGAGATCTCAGTGTATTACTCACCTGTAAGTTTTGCCCAAATGATATCCCCAGGCTCATGCTCACGACTCTCATCCACACTAGCGGCTAGCCCAATCAACTGACTGTAATCAGGATCGTCATCATCCATACATTCTTTCCCTTTGAGGTTTAGTTTCTGCATTTCTTCTCCAGATATACGAAATCTAATTTGTTCTTGCGATAAAATCAACTCTTCTGCATCACCATCTTCATACTTTACCTGCATTTTATGTGATATCACATTTAACTCTAACTGATATAAAAATATGCCCTCCTCACCAAAGTAAAAACATATGTGAAAATATCATACATTGTGCTTTTTAGAATCTGAATCATAGCCAGATATTGAACCTTTGTACCAAACATCATCCAATGGCCAGTAAATCTGCAATTAGCTAAATACTATCATTGTTATCATTTCCTATTATACCTCTACGCTTATCAAATCATAGGAAAACAAAGACTGACAAAAATCTTGCCTGGCATTTTAATCCAATAAATTTGATAGGATCAGCATCTTCAAAAAATAACCTGGGGCATCATAATACACTAAGTAAAAACCCTCAAAAGTATCAGGGTGTAACATACGCAATTTGTCAGATAAAGAAAACATACAAGAACCATTTATCCGCCTGCCAATCATCTTGAGTCTTGCGCTTAACAGAAGAATTCTGCTGCTTTTTCTTCACGGATGATTTAGTAGTAGTCTTCTGATTATAATGAAATCGAGATTCGCGCAACCGAGGTCCATTTAGCCTACACAAAACACTGGAATCAACCCCTAAACTAAGAAGCTCAAATTTTGAAATCCTTCTTCTTTTATTGGGAGAAGCCAGCGAAGCATCCCCAACAAAACCCTCCTCCTCAACAGGCTCCTCTTTAACTAAAATTGGTTTCTCCTGGGCGTTCAAATTGACAGCATGTTTATTCTTGCGGCGGCGAGAGTAAACCCGAATGACTCGAGGTGAATCGGATAAAGGCTCCATATTGCATTGTGGTTCTACAGCAACCTTATTCTCCACCTCCTCCTTTTGAATTCGGAGGTTATGGTTATGATCATCAAAAGAAGTCTCGATTAGGGTTAGTTTACGAGCTTGAACCTTCTTAGAAACAACATTGGACGAACCACTAGCACTAACACAAGGAGAAGTAGCGGAATAAACATGGTGAAGAGGAAGAAACCTAATTGGAGTACCCGCGTAATGACTATCGATATCTTCTGCGGAAACCAATTTGCGCGAATCTGGAATTTGTTGATGGTGGTTGTGTTGTTCATGGCAATTTTCCTCCTCGATTAAGGTTTGAGAAGCAGAAAACGCCATTGAAGAGATTGTGGTGAATAAATTAATCAATGGTAGAGATATTTGAAGGTGAGAGAAAAGATGAAATTTTTAGGGTTTTGAGAATGGAGAAAAATGGGGATTGGTGATTTTGGAGAAATTGAGATTTTAGGCAGAATTCCGTTTCCCGCCGTTGGAAGTACACACACTTTCTCTCTCTCTCTCTCTACCTCAGCAGGGGTGAACTCCGAAGAGGAGCTTTAAGTGAAAAGAGAGATTTTATCCCTTTTTTCGTTTTTATATAAGATTCTGGTTTGATTTTGATATCCGAGGGATTTGGCGGATGGATGTTTTTATCCGCCTGTTTAAACGGATCTATACATTACACCAATTCTATAATCGATCATTTTAAAATCACAATAACTTGCATAAGATCGTCATAAGTTAAGATAAAGTGTGGGCCGGCTTATTTCTTGCGCGTGTAATAACATTTTAATTTTCTGGATATTTATTAATTTTGACTTTAAAGACATCAATTTTGAAAATTAATACCTTTAAAGTCAAAATTGTTACATTTTAAGATTAAAATTGAAAAATGTCCAGAAAATGAAAAAAAAAACTCAGATAGTTACACATACGAATTGGGCCGGCCCAAATTAACGGTCTCATTATAAGGCCGTCTCGTTCAAGACCAGCTGTTTTAAAATTTTCAAATTCTCGTATGAGACGATTTCGCCGTCAGACAACCGTGAGACATGTCTTCTATTTGAGTTAAATAGCCTAATAATAAAAACTTTAAGCTTATGGTCTTGTTTTGAGGTCGTATCACTGTGAGACAGTCTCAAGATGGACTATTTAAAATTGTAAATACAAGACACTAAATATATATGTTCAACTCAATGGAGATAGTCTCACCACTGAGACTAAATAAAATAAAAATAGATTAATAATAATAATAATAATAATAATAATAATAATAATAATAATAATAATAATAATGGCTACAAAAAGAAAAAGGAAGTAATACACTGCTAAGTGTGAAAATAATGGCTACAAATTCATTCCTTTTGCTTTTTCCACTTTTGGAGAGTTAGGTGAAGAAAAACTTAATCTGTTATCAAGCATTGCATCATTTTTTTTGAGTAACTCAAGTAGCACCAAGTCTAGAACATATATTTTTGATAGATTAGTTTTTTGTATTCAAAAAGGTATGGGTGCTTAGCTTGTTGTTCGACTCCCTAGCAACTTCTTGTAAAATCTTTTTCTATGAAATGAATTACGTTTTCTATAAAAAAAATTAAAAAAATAAAATAAAATAATAATAATAATAATAATAATAATAATAATAATAATAATAATCAAAAAAAATTAAAAATTGATGGTTATAATTAAACTAAACATATTGTTTATTAAACTGTATTGTCTGTTAAAGTTAAAGTTTAATTTAATTAAATAAGTATTTTAAACTGTACATAATGTGGTCTGCTTATACAGATTTTATACAAAACACGCACGTTGGCATTTATATAGCACATGTCTCCGACTCTCCGTGCAATGTACAAATCGATTAGTTATGACTTATAACTTGTGGACTCAATTAGAAGTATTGGTATTTATATACTTCTTTTGTTTCAAATTAGATTCAACATTAGAATTTTTTACTATTCATTCAACCCATTAATTTGTATTTAGTTTTTAATTTATAAGTTAAAACATAGTCAAGTATAATCTTAATAGATTTGTTTTAATGTAAGGATTATTAATATCCATTTTGTATGTTTTTCTATTATACATAATTAAAGATATTAAGGCGCTATTCGCCAAAAAAATTATCTTATGTACATTTTTTTTTACAAAAAGTACCTATTGTGACATAATTCTTTGTGGATAACTACCAGTAAACTAAAAAGTTAGTAACCGTCAATAAGAGTTTTGACCAGTGAGATGCACATAACCTTTATTATTTCCCTTTCATCCTTACAATTTAACGTTTTCCCTCTAATTCTATTTATAAGAATCTCCTCACATTAAAAGGTAAGGAGGTTAAGGGGAATTAAAGGGGTCACGTGTTTCTCATGTGCTGGTCAAACCTTATATGTGACAATCAACTAACTTTTTTCCGCTACTTAATAGTCATTCACAAAGGAATTTGTCACAATAGGTCATTTTGCAAAAAAATACACATAAGATAATTTATTGCAAAAAATGTAATGCATTAGGGTGCTTCTTATAATTTCTCCTTAATTTAATTACTTCTAATTCATATAAACTATTTAAAGCTAATAAAAAAACAAACTAACTAATTAATCTCATCTAATTTAAGTTAATTACAATCAGTAGAAATAACCCTTTTAATTCCCCTTCCATCCTTACATTTTAACATTTCCCCTCCAATTCTATTTATAAGAATCTCCTCGCGTTAAGAGGTAAGGAAGTTAAGGGGAATTAAAGGGGTCACGGGTGTCTCACGTGCTGGTCAAACTTCATATGTGACGGTCAACTTACTGTTTTCCGCTACATAGTAGTCATTCACAAAGGAATTTGTCACAATAGGTACACTTTTGCAAAAAATTACACATAAGATAATTTTTTGCAAAAAATTATTATACATTAGAGAGTTTCTTATAGTTTTTCCTTAATTTAGTTACTCCTAATTCATATAAACTATTTAAAGCTAATATCAATTTGTACACAAAAAAAATAAGCAAACCAATTAATCTCATCTAATTTAAGTTATTTACAATTAGTAGAAAATATGGATAATCAATTAATAGATATCATAAATATATATATATATATATGTGTTGGACTACATCAAGGATCGACTCTAAGCCCTTTCATTTATACTGTCATTATGGAAGAGATTTCTAAATCAATTTAGGAGACGGTACCGTGGTGCATGCTATTCGCCGATGACATAGTGTTCGTAGCAGAAACTAGAGAGAAGATTACTAACAAATTGGATGAGTGGAGAGAAGCTTTAGAAGGTAAAGGGTTGCACATTAGTCGTACGAAGACCAAGTATTTGTGCTGTGACTTTAGTGGGACAACACCGGTAGGTGAACCAGAGGTGTCCATTGATGAAGCAGTTGTTAAAAGTACGACCAAGTACAAGTATTTGGGATCGATCATTCAAAGGGATGGGGAGATTGATGGAGATGTAAACCATCGTATACAAGCGGGTTAGCTCAAGTGGCGAGCAGCCACCGCGGTGCTATGTGATAGGAAATTCCCAAGCAAGTTAAAAGGAAAATTCTACCGGGCGACAATCAGACTTGCTCTGTTATATGGGACCGAATGTTGGCCTGTAAAGAAGATTTTTTTGAACATAAGATGGAAGTTACAGAAATGCGTATGCTGAGGTGGATGTGTGGGCACACATTGATGGATCGAATTAGGAACTAAGAGTTGGGTAGCCTTTATTTCTGGAAAAATGCGCGAAAATAGATTGAGGTGGTTTGGACATGTGCGGAGAAAGACTTTCGCCGCTCCGGCAAAAAGGGTAGAAAGCATTATAGTGGAGGGTAAGAGGAGTCGAGGAAGACCCCGGAGAACTTGGGATGAGCAAATAAGAGTTGACTTACATGAGTTAAACCTCTTTAAGGGCCTGACTAGGGATAGGGGTAGTTGGAGGTGTCATATTCATGTTTTAGACTACTGATGTCCCCTTAGGTTATCTTTGGGTGTTCTTGCCATCTTGCTTCTCTCGTTTCTTTTATTATTAGTTTTGTATTCTTTTGTTTTCTTCTTAAGTTGGTTCTACTTATTTATTTTATTTTAATTCTCTTCATTTATCTTTTCCGTGTAGCTACGTCTTACTATCTTTCTCGAGCCGGGGAACTCCTTTGGTCGCGTTCTCCATTATGGGTATGAGTTGCCCTCGTCCTTCCTCCCCAGACCCTATCTATAGTTTTTCTATATGCGGGTGAAACAGCCCAAACCAGCATAAACAATATAATAATATTGTCTACAAAGCACAGCGGAAGACTTATAGAAGTCTGGGCTGAATCCGACCTGTGGCTCGATAGCCACAGCAACCAATATCAGAGTATTTAAAAACTTTACATAACTGTAATACAATTAATTACAAACCAGTTATAATCCAAGTTACCACATTATAAAATATCTTTTTACAACACATGATTTTTCAAAATATCATTATAAGTTAACTTTCCAAAAACGATGTTCTTGCTATCGCAACACATGACACATAAAGGAGAAGCACATCCATCCGCACTAAAGTTGGCAACCTGAAAGTGGATCTATCCCCCGTAAGAGATAGGCCCCATCAAAAACTGTCAACAATTGAATTGTTGAGTAATCCAACAAACTATTACATTTATATACAAGTCATTAACAAAAATCTCCAATCAAATTCCTTGTTCACTTGGTAACTATTTATAAACATTATTTTATCCAATCCAAACTCTTTTAAAAGACTATTTGGTATCGACATAAATACAGCTATGAACCTTTAGTTCATAACGAGTGAAAATACGGCTATAACTTCACAAGTTAATAGCGAAATAATACGGCAAATGAAATATATGCTTTCATTGCAAAACAAACAAAACTTTATAAACCAAACATATTTATTCAAAACTCATTAAAAACAATAATGTAATAACAGTTTAAAACGTGGGAATATAATGGACCATCAGGAAGTAGGCTTGATCTAAATCCTGAGAACACGGGTGATCATCATCACCAAAAATACGGCTCTTGCAAGAACGAAACGGGATTGGGGGCTCGAGACCGATCCGAATAACCATTACCTATTATCAAACTATAGGATTTCACAATAATCCGGATATAAATATCCGTTGCCAATTCCCAAAAACGGACATTTTTATAATGTCGATTTCAATATAAAACAAAACAATAATTCACTAAATTTTCTTTTGAAATCAACAATCATTACTTAAAATATAAATCAATTCATCATCAACCATCAACATATAAGAACTTGAGTTACTATCAATGGAGTTTAACTAATTTTACACCAATCTTAAATCCCAATATCCAACTTATATCTTATCCAAATAATGTCAAATAATCAAATACCCAATTGATACTTATATTCTCAAATTTGATACTTGTACCAACACCCATAATAATCAATTAAGGACCATAACTCAATAATACCAATCAATAAAGACAGAATAATAACTGTAAATTGATCCCAATTTGAACAATTAATCTCATGATTGGTTATTCGCGATTTTTATGACAGTCTGTTAGTATTTTGGTCATAAACCTCTCACACGAACTCATTTTGGGGCGATTAAAGTGCCCACGCGACTGTATTTTAGAGCTCTACAAATCATATGAAGATACCAAAAGCTAAAAATGAACATAACAATACCAAAATTGCAAAACAGTAGAAACCTTTTCTGAACTGAAATTTCAGAATCCATATTACATAATTTGATACTAGAAAATTAAACCTAAATAACCATTACTAATCAATATTAAACAAGAACCTAAAACTTGATAAGAAAATCAATTTGATACTATAGAAATAATTTAATATCATGATTATATCACCCAATTAGAAAAATATTGATTAGGAAATCCCCAAATTATTTTAAAAAGAAAACCTAGCTTTGATGCTAATAGAAATTACTTTAAAACATTCAATTTATACTTAATAGATTAGTTTCTGAATTACCTTGATGAGCAATTTCTTCAATCAAAATTCAAAATCCAACTTCAAACACCAAAAGAAGATTTACCAAAAAGTCTTTAACACAAAAGGGATGGAAGATGGTGATGACTACTTGGATTCTTCTACCCCAACAATAACTTGAGGCTGAATAAGAAATGAAGAAGGCTGAGTTGGGCTTAGGAACTAAGGAAGAATTAAGGAAGAGATGATGAAGGCACCGTGGGTGTCAGAAGAAATAGGAAACAAAGCAGATTTAGCAACTTAGGTTTTTACTTGGGTGAGTCATAAGGTGCGGGTGGCAAAGTAAGAGTAATATGGCTTCCTACACATATTCATCAAATATGAGGTGGTTAATATTCCCGTATTTTTCGTCGTATAATTTATTTTGTCCCCAAAAATAATAAATCTTGATATCTAAAAATCGTAGTAAAATTTTACTTTTAAAATGACAAACTCATTTTACTTATTAAAATAGTAATTTTTAACAATTTTTAACAAAGACGTTTTTATAACTGTTTCAGCGGGATACACTGGGTAGGATGATGATGATGATGATGACTGATAGCAAGATTTTCGCAGTCGTCTATGCTAAACCTTGAACCAAACAATACTTATAACAACCTACGCACTACACAAGTATAGTGGGGTAGAGGATCGAACCACGAGGACAAGGTTGACAATAAACTCCGCGTCTCAACATAATTTTTTTTTGTAGGTTGAAGAGCATCTAAAACTAATGACGAAAATAACAAGCACGGTTGATTAACAATATAAATCAAAGGGGAGAAAAAGGGGTTGAGATTAGATTCACCCTAGGAAGGCGATCTTAAAAGAGCATATATTGGGTTAGAGGAAATCAAACAATAACTAGTCTAGACACCCAAGAGTACGAGAGGAAGTTGGTGATTCCATAAATCACAACGAACGACCTATAATCGCCCTATGTCTCCGGAGGAGTTGCAGGACAAGATTCGCATTGGGTTTTGAGAACCAATCATTATCATCTTTTCCCTAATCCTAAACAATAAAGAGCATAAACATTCCTAGGGTTTCACTAATCAATTCCTAAGGAGAACTACTCACACATGATTGAAAAATAGGAAACAATGATAATCAATAGAACAAAAACCATAGATAATGGTGATCAAAAGAAACCAACAATAGTAAAAGTAATGTAGAAACTATTCTAGATGAGCAATAAATATAAGGCAAGACAATAAAAGCAATAAATGAACTCAAAGTAAATGCATTAAATGAACTTAAAGCAATGAAAAGATTGATACTTACAACCAAATGTTAATGCTACAATAAGGAGGTGCCAAAGATTCAATAATCCAGATTGAAATCCAAACTAGAAAGTAAAGACTTGAAATAAAAGATTGAGATAATAAAACTATGATAAACTAGGGTTTTTTTTACTTAAAAGGCTAAGTAGTAAAGCTATATTAGAGAATGTATTAGGGCTCCCCCCTTTGTTTCTACAGAAAGTAGGGTATTTATACCCTCTAAGCAAAGAAAATTCGAATGCCCAAAAATGCCCTTGAGTTTGGCTTGAGAAGAAATACGGTTCCCACAGAAAATAGGCTTATTCGCCCAAATGGAGGATCCATTCGCCCGAATCTCGATGTTTGAATAATTTCAGGAACTTTCTCTGAGGTTGGTTCGCCCGAATGAAGGTTCCATTCGGTCAAATGGGACCTTTCGCCCGAACGGTGTGTCATTCGCCTATTCCAGCAGCTTTGGTGAATCTTCTTTGAGAAAACAGGCCCATTTGACCGAATGACATTTCCATTCGGCCGAATGGAGCTTGATTCGGTAGTTTCAGCTTCTTTTGCCTCCAGATCAACATCAATTGCTTGAATGGTGTCTTGGTTAGCCAAAATGGAGTAACAACTAGTGATTAGAGGCTTCCAAGTTCAGTGTGTCCTCCAGAGAAGTCTTCGCTTTGCGTGCCAAAATCTCACAACGCATCGATGTTGACCTTGTTGTCTTCGAATCTCTTGAAATAACCACAAAACAACCCCAAAGACAAGAACAAGGTAAAATCGTGCGTAATGTGCATAATAACGATTGAAATGCATAAAACTTGGCACAGTAAAGCGGTAGTAAACGTGTTCATAAATGAGCACATCAATGATGATGATAAATATATATGTTGTATAATTTAGATATGTATAAATTAATACAAATATGAATAAATAACTTATATAGTGATAGCTTTTGGTTTTTCTAATTGTACTTTCACTCATTTCAAGTTTAATGAATCATGGAGTATTAGAAGTACTTATTGTAAAAATTTAATTGCATGAATGTTCTCCTATATTACATGTGCACAAAATGACAGACATAAAAGTAGTGCCAAAAGTCTTGCAAAATGAGAGTGTTGAAAGCTATTTAGGAGGAATGATTGTGCTCTGTTGAACATATATGATTTATAAATTCCACAAAATTAAGACTCTCGTTGTATTCTTTTGGTAGAAAATTTATTTATTGCGATTTTTTAAAAATTGGAAATATTATTAATAGAAAATCTCAAAGAAAAAAACAAAAAGTAATAAAGGGACATCTAAAGCGCCTCTACGATATAAAAAAAATCCCCATAGGAAAAAAGTTTATTGAGCAAACAAAAAATATAGGAAGCCCTTTAAAATTTTGCCATCCATAATAGGTTGTTTATGATTGTTTTAGGGGTCGGATTATGGTGGTGGTGGATTGCTGTTTGGGTGGTACGGTGGAGGCGGCGTGGTGGGTTGTTATTTATTTCTTAATTAGTTAGTACTTTTTATTATTGTTAATTTGTTATTTTATTTAGTTAGTCAAACAATTAATTAGTTAGAAAATTAGTTATTTTTAGAAATGTTAAATATGATTTTATTGTTAAACTTTTTAAATTGTTATTATAAATTAATTATTGTTTTATAGTTAATTATAATATATTTGTTACATAATTAGTTAATTTTTGAATTATTATTTAATTAATAGTTAAATAATTACCAGTTTTAGAATTGTTAATTATTGTTTTTGAGACCAATTAGAAAAAAGTAGTTGTGGTGAAAAATAGATCAACATTATATGAGTATTTAATGATATCCAAATAGTAATTTAATTATTGTTATAATTAGTTTATAGAGGAAACTTTTCTAAATTTTTTTTTTAGCTTTTAGACAATATCAAATTAACTTACTCTTTTTTTTTATTTCATAAGAAATAATGGGTGATATAAAGGATTTTTCAGGCCAGATCATTGATCCAATAATGGTTTGTCCTTTGAAGGGTTATAATAATCTTGGGTTCGGATGATCAAGGCTTGCTAAGTCTTTTTTACAAGTGTAAGGAAAGTATGGACATAATGGGGGATAAATGCACTAAAACTAAGGCCATAATAAGCATGGATCATACATTTTGGCTAGTTGATCCCTATAATATGCTTTATTTTCTTTAGATTTGCTATATTATAATTTTCCATGTGAAAACATTTGAACTACAATGTAACAAATTTAAAGGATGAAAAAGTAACGAATTAATCACATTTCATTTCCATTATGATATATTCATTGTGCGCAAGTCATGACTTGTGCCAAATCCTGTCGAGCTAAATTGTCTTATAAAAAGTGTCATATCGTGCTTGGTCACTAAAAGACGAGGGCCCTACATGGCACAAACTCACGTGCCATCGTGTTGAGCACGAGTCGTGCCACGTACTGGCCCAATAATTTATTTGTTTTGCTTTTTGTAAATAAGTAGTTTTGTCACTTTGAAATACATTTAAGTAAATGATGATATACATATTATTTATTTATTTAAATATTATTATATTATTTATTTATTTGGACAATTATATATTTGTACTTTTATGTAAAAATATCTTTATAACATTTATAATTATATTTGAAATTTTTTGTAATTAATCATTTCAGAAATTTAATAAAACAAATATTTTAAAAACTTTTCATAAAATTAATTATTTAAAAAATACATCTTGTAATTTATTTATCAGCATATCATTATCATCATCATCATGCTACCCAGTATATCCCTCTCATAGAAAACTAAGGACAGGGTTTGGGGAGGGAAAGACGGTGACAACTCATACCCATTAAGGAGAGCGCGGCCAAAGGAGTCCCCCGGCTCGAGGAAGATAAAGAGACGTAATTACACGCGAAAGATAACTTAAAGGCCTATAAAAATAAAAGTAGAACCACTACAAAAAGAAAACAAAGAACTAATAAAAAGGAAACGATAAAAGCAAGAGGTTAAGGACACTAAAAGGTAAACTAAGAGGACATCAGTAATCCAAGACATGGATATGACGTCTCATACTGCTCCTATCCCTAGTCAGGCCCGCAGAGAGGTTTAACTCATGCAAGTCAACTCTTATTTGTTCATCCCAAGATCTCCTCGGTCTTCCTTGACTCCTTTTACCCTCTACCATAATGCTTTCTACCCTCCTCACAGGGGTGTCGAAAGTCTTTCTCTGCACATGACCAAACCACCTCAATTTATTTTCGCACATTTTTCCAGGTATACGGGCTACCCCTAGTTTGTCCCTAAACTCTTGGTTCCTAATACGATCCATCCATGTGTGCTTACGCATCCACCTTAGCATACGCATTTTTGTAACTTTCATCTTATGTTCGAAAATCTTCTTTACAGGCCAACATTCGGTCCCATATTACAGAGCAGGTCTGATTGCCGCCCGGTAGAATTTTCCTTTTAACTTGCTTGGGAATTTCCTATCACATAGCACTGCGGTGGCTGCTCGCCACTTGAGCCAACCCGCATGTATACGATGATTTACATCCCTTTGAATGATCGATCCCAAATACTTGTACTTGGTTGTACTCTTAACAACTATTTCACCTATGGACACCTTTGGTTTACCTACAGGTGATGTCCCACTAAAGTCACATAGCAAATACTCGATCTTCATACGGCTAATACGCAACCCTTTACCTTCTAAAGCTTCCCTCCACTCATCCAATTTGTTACTAACCTCCTCTTTAGTTTCTGCTACCGGCACTATGTCGTTCGCGAATATCATGCACACAGTACCGTCTCCCAAATAGATTTAGAAATCTCTTTCATTATGATAGTAAAAATGAAAGGGCTTAGAGCTGATCCCTAATGTAGTCCCACTTTAACCGGAAAAGGCTCTGTTATCCCCACCGGTGTTTGAATGCTAGTCGAAACTCTGTGTGTTTACATATTCCGTATGGCCTCATTGTACACTGAAGAAATACCTCTACCCTTGAGGCTATCCCAGATGACACGTTGTGGTATGTTATCATACGCTTTCTCCAAGTCAATGAACACCATATGCAGATCTTTCTTTCGCTTCCTATATTTCTTCATCAGTCTCCTCAAAACATGAATTGCCTCAATGGTTGACCTTCCGGGCATAAAATCGAATTGGTTCTCTCTAATCACCGTTTCCTGTCTAATTCTCCCCTCTATCACTCTTTCCCACAATTTCATAGTGTGGCTTAGAAATTTGATACCTCTATAGTTGCCGCATACTTGCGCATCGACTTTGTTCTTAAACAGAGGTACTAGTGTGCTATTCCTCCATTCTTCTGGCATCTTATATATTCTTAAAATAATATTAAAGAGGTTAGTCAGCCAACAAATGCCCTCTTCTCCTAAACTCCTCCAGATTTCAATTGGTATGTTATCTGGCCCCATTGCCTTTGTTCTTCCCATCTTTTTGAGAGCTTCTCCTACTTCTCCTGTGGTAATATCAATCGTTGACTCATATTCCAGTGGTCTTTGGACTTCAAAAATTTAATATATATCCGCCTCCTTTGGCCCCCTAGACTCATTGAGCAGATGGGAGAAGTACTGGAGCCATCTAGTTTTGATCTCCTCTTGTCTCAGGAGAACTCGTCCTCTTCATCCTTGATGTATTTCACTGCCTCTAAGTCTTGCCACTGTTTGGCCATAGTCCTCGCCAACTTTAAAATCTGCTTTTCCCCCTCTTTGGTATTAAGCTTCTGATATAAGTCCCCATAACCACAGTTTTTTGCCTCCTAATCGCTTTCTTTGCCGCCCACTTTGCTTCTTTATAGCTCACTCTCTTTTCAATCCTATCCTCCTCTTCTGTGCATACCATAAGTTCCTTAAATCTCTTATTTTTATCTTTTATCTTTTATCTTCTTTTCCACCTCATTGTTTAACCACCATGACTCTTTGAACACTTTTGGTTTACCCGAAGACACCCCCAAAGTCTCTTTTGCCACTTTTTTAATGGTTTTTGCCATGTTCACCCACATTTCATTCACATCCTCAGACTTACTTGGGAAGCCCAATAAACTTATCTTGATTGACAGGGTTGTGACCATATCCCCTATGAGTCTCCCTCACATGATCTTTCCCTTGGACTTGACCTTTTTTTCTGCGATTTTCTTCCTCATCCTGAAAACCAGTACTAAAAGCCTGTGTTGGATGGGCATCTCTGTACCCAACACCACCTTACAATCCAAGCATGAGGCCCAATCTCCCTTGCGCACTAAGAAATAATCAACTTGAGTTGCATGCACGCTGCTCTTATAAGTGGCCAAATGCTCGTCTTTCTTTCTAAAGATCGAGTTTGCTATAACCAAATCTTTTTGCTATCGCAAACTCCAGTAAATTCTCCCCACTCTCATTCCTTGCCCCCAAACCAAACCCTCCATGTACCGAGTTAAAGTTGCCTGCGTCTCTGCCTATATGTCCGTTAAAGTCTCCTCTTAAGAAAACTTTCTCATCTTCCGGGATAGTTCTCATGAGGCCTCCTAGGTTATCCCAGAACTCGCACTTCACCTGCTTATCGAGCCCAACTTGGGGCCCGTACGCACTGATAATGGATATGATCTCTTCCCCCACTACTATCCTAACTAGTATAATCCTGTCACTACACCTCCTTACTTCAACCAATTGCTTCAGGATATCATTAGACACTAGGATGCCAACCCCGTTACGTCTGTCGTCCAAACTTGCATACCACAAATTATATCCCTTTATACCTTTTTCTTTTTGCCCCTTCCACCTAGTCTCTTGAACACATGCTATATGAATCCTGTATTTAGAATGCTCATTTGCTAACTCCAATGATTTAGCTTTTAGGGTACCTATGTTCCAAGTCCCCACTCTTAGTTGTAGATCCTGCTTACGTTGCCCCCCCTGGACCTGACCTTAGGTGACCATAATTGCTTTCTAACTCTATATTCAGCTACTACAGACTAAGGTAAAAGGTTACAAACAGACCACTGGCATGGATCAACACAAAAGACATATATATAAAAAGAAAATACATAAATAGATTATCAACTCGATGAAAGAAAGCTAGAATACTGGGAAACAAACCTTTCAAAAGGTATGAGGACACTCCAAGATATGAAAACAGCAAGCACATACACAAAACAACCAAAAGACAGATCTTCCAAACCTAGCACACCAAACCATCTTAAAAAGTAAGCAGCTAAATAAAACACTAAAGCAAGAGATGCACACAAAAATACTTAGAAATGTAATATACGAAAAGAAGATGGAGGTTAAGGAGGGGTATCACTTGCACCTCGATTGGGTGGTTACCGGTGTACTAACCCCGACGGTGCTTTTACCTTCACAATGTCTACTTTGCCCGACGTCCTCTTTCTACTAGAACCTGAAAAGAAGGTGGGAATCTTTGTTGAACACGAAAAATGGAGTCACCAAGTCTGGTTCGTTGGTGTAGGTGAGAAAGACAAGCCTAAAAACATCAAAATTTTTGATTTTTTTTCTTTTTTTTTAGGGTTTTTGTAAAAGAGGGACAAACGACTCAGCCACAGCCCGTAGCAGTAGCAGACGAATCGCGGTGAGCAGCACCCATAGCAGACACGTCTGTGGTGGAGCGGCGTCAAATGACGTGCGATGGTGCGACAACAGACAGTTGTAGAAACTCAAAAAACAACTTCCCCTTTTGTTGATGATGCGGCGCACACTTGAGAGAATTTTGAAAGACTGGTACTAGTATTGGTACTGGCCATCGGTAAATGAATGGTGGTGCACTAGTAGGCTGGTACAATTCTTCTATCTTAACTATTTAATCGCAATTATGATAAATGAACAAAAGGGACAGCAACTAACTTCACCAAACGGAGGTCTTCGTGACTCGGTTACCGCAGATAGAGGAAAAGGACTGGCAGAATGAAGAAAGGAATCAATGACGGTGGTGTACCGGTGGTGGGGTACTAGCGGTGCTCAGAGATTAGAGAATTGTAAAAAGTTAAATTGTAAAAAACGAAGATTGCAACTTTCAAAATAATAACAACTCGTGCCATGTTATTTATTAGCATATATAAATATTAGATAGTAACACAACTCGTTCCATGGTTTATGCTAAAGTGCGCCAACCCATATGGTAGGCGTACGAGTCATTCTTGTGGAATGGATCTATTGTGCCTACATATTCAATTCATTCCCGCAATCCCTACATAATTCATATTTTTATTTCGTGTGCCATTCTTGAACATGACAAGGTCCGACCGTGTCGTGCTAGGGCGGCCAAGGGCTGGGGGCGTGGGTGACTCTCATCACTGAATGTATGTTCGTGTGGGGTGGTATAAGATGCTAATTAGCCAGGTGTTAAAAAAAGTACCCAACCTGTTATCAACCCGACTTTGATACTGAACCTGAATTGACCCAACTTAAAAAAATTTAAAATAATTTTAAAAACAATATAGACATAAAATCTAATTTTAAATAAACCTGAAATTAACTCGATAACCTCAAATAAACATGCCCTTACCCTTATGAGTAAGGGTCCACCAAGAAAGTGAAGAAAAAAAGAAAATAGTCCATAATTGCAAATTTGCCTTTATTTTTCGTGGTAGAAATCCAAAGCAAGTAAAAGCATGAATATAAGCCCCGGAAGCCGCCTAGGCTTAGCAATAGCATTGATTCAAAGAGCAAAAAGTGCAACGTCTTATTCAATTTTGTGTAGTCAATTCTTAAAGAATTGTTCTTTTTTACTCCATTATTTATTGTTATTTCTGTGACCTTCCATTCCCAAGACTGGCCAAGACCAAGAGGGGATTTTGATGATTGACACTAGGGAAGATTGAAGGAAGGCACGTAATTCAATACCCAATTAATTCCCTTTTCTTATCATTCAGTATCTGTATCTCATTCTGGTGGGGTTTGTGACTTTGTGCTGGTGGGCTTTATATCGCTTGCTACCATCTTCTTCCATTACCCATTTTCCATAATTATTCTTCATGGACCATACATTCCTGTGATTTTCCCTGAAAGTTCCTAACTTTTTTCTTTATAAAACCAAAATTTCATGCTTCTTACTTTCTTTGATTCTTAAGCCTCTTGAATCATTCATCACCCTCTGTTTTTCCTCCAAACATTCCCTTATACACAAAGGTTTGCACTTTTTCCATTTTTGATTAAATTCTCACAATTTCTTCAATTTCTATATGTTTGCTTGATTTTTTTGACTTTGCATGTCAATTTTCTTTTCTGCTTATGTTTTTCTTCTGACCCATTTTTACATTTCTTTTTCCCATTTTTATGTTGTTTTTTTTTTCTTTTTATGTATTTTTCAATTTATGATGTTCCAATTAATGTTTTATGTGTGATTAAACATTGTGTTTGGGGTGGGTGTGGATCTTTTTTTCTAAAAATAGTTCTACTACTCAAAAAAATGTAATAAAATTGGTACTTTTATAGAAGTATGCTGAAAACCGAAAAGCTTTATTTCTTTTTTGGTTGTGTGTTGTGTCTGATATTATTAGAGACAACAGGATCAAATTATGCTATACTCTAGGAAGCAGAACAAATTCATACCCTTTACTCTAGTTTTAATATATTTTGATTTGACTAAACTGTTTTTTACTGTAGATTATTTGTTAAATAGGAATGCAACATATCATAAACAATATGATAGGATTGATTACATGCTTGATTCAGCCATGTTAGGAGTTTCACATTAAACTGATAAGCAAATTGCTGAAGGATTAGGAGAATTTTGTTGAAATAATGGGTTTTAGTTCCTATTTTTCCTGGAATTATCCTAATTGTTCAATTTTTGAGTTAAATTATGTGGGTGTTTTGTTTGTAGGGAGTAAAGTAGGATAGGATGGCAGTAAGTGTAGCAGCAGGAAATAGTCATTTGGTGTTTGAGAAACCCCACCTTGATGGAAATGGATGCAACCAATCTTGGAGGATTTCTGGAGTCACTTTCTGTGGAACCACAAGAGAACAGCTTTCATGGTACTTAACTCTATTCCTTTTTTTACCCCATCTCTTATTGGTATAAGTAATGATTTTCTTGCTTCTTTGGAGAGCCAAAATGATAAAATTTGCTTGTTTGATGTGATATTAGGTATTAGAATAGTGTACATTCTTACTTTTGCTTGAGATTTTCAGTCCCATTCATAATAGGAGGAGAAGGAAAATTCATCTGGACGACGGCTAGGACTGATTCATGGTTTATCTAGCCGTCTCAATCTTGTGGGATTAAGGCTTTGTCATTGTTGTTTTTGTGTCATTTTAGTTTTATACTGCTAGAATTTCTGTTGTTTTGTTATTAACATGATAAAACAGTTAAAACTTGTGTTTGGATTTTAGAAATTTCATATTGTTTATGGACATTGTAATCTAGAAGGCCTCTGGAGTACCCAGACGATCTTAATAAAGAACTTGTCCAATTTTTTTCATCTACTCCTGGAAGAACCTTATAGTTGTTGATAAATCTTTTATGGCATTATTTGTTTCTTTGTATTTACTTGGGGTTACTATATGACTTTGCTGTAAGATTGGCTATTTCCGGTCTCACTTTGAAGAACTAGAAAAGCATCTGAATTGTTCTATTTGCTTTTAATACTTGATATCTGTAGGTCTTGTTCACTCTCTGGATCGAGATTGCATCATCATCATTATCGAAATGTTGAGGTTCTTCAAACGAAAAATCAGAGGAAAACATTAAGAGCAATAACTACATCATTTATGAAAGATAGGAACACAATGTGCTTTGATTTTTCAGTTATCGGAAGTGGGATTGCTGGCCTTCGTTATGCTCTCGAAGTTGCAAAGCATGGAACGGTTGCTGTGATAACAAAGGCCGAACCTCATGAGAGCAACACAAACTATGCACAAGGTGGTGTTAGTGCCGTACTGTCCCCTTCTGACTCCGTTGAAAGTCACGTGCAAGATACTATTATTGCCGGAGCTTACTTATGCGATGAGGAGACTGTCAAGGTATGCTCAATTGCCATACTGTCTTATCTATTAATTTTTACTTGTAGGAGCTTGTGTTTGTTATGAGGAACTGTTAAGTTTGAGTGGCATAGTATCTTCATCATTTTGTTTTGAAGTCAAGCAGTCGAAAACTTCTTCATGAATTACTTTAGCAATGAGATTGGTGTTGTGTTGAGGGGCACTGAGATACAATCCTTGGTTGTTTGTCATTTTCATTTAAGTTTGCTTGATAGAAATCAAGAGAAGAATATCAGCTGATAGAATTATGAATATTACTAAATTTCCTGATTCGTTGTTTGTCAAAGTTTTCATTAACTTTACAACCCGTTTGGTGATCGGTGCTAAATGGTGGGACTGGCAATGGGAAAATTAGTGTAATTATGGTAGGAATATTTTCTTGACAGACTTAATGGCCATGCTTATTCTTCTTTAACAATCTTATTTTCATCACAAAGTTCATTCCATTGCATTACCATTTGAACATGTGGCATTAGGTGGTAATGAAAAATTATGAGCAAAAAATGTCTTTTATGATCTTTCATTAACATGGGAACGAAATGATACATGTCGTGAAAATTTACCCTACAAATCATTCTAATTACCACCAAGCACCAATTAGTACCGTTAACCAAACGGGCCGTTAGAGGTTTACTCTCCTTAGGAAATTCAATTTAGATTTCAAACTGTTATAGGAGTTTGATGCTTTGAATTTTAGAGCTATGAAACAAAAGTTGGATTCCTTCAAGTTTGGACTTTGGTGTATGTTAAAGAATTGCATGAAAATCGCTCAAGCTCTGCCCTTTCCCACCCCTCATGAAAATCTAAGATGCAGGACAGTTTGGTTGAATAAAAAAGTGTGTTGTATCCACCTACCTTATCGAGTAATCTGGTTTTTGTTGTTCTAGCTAATCTGGTTGCTATTTTTTCTTCATTGTGTGTACTACTTGTGCATATCCTTTTGCGATTCCTTAAGTTTGGTGTGTGATGTTTGAGTGTATAAAACCACCTATACTATGCTCTCTCCCGCCCCTCATGAATCTAAGATACACGACAGTTTGAATGTTTAATTGTATAAAAAAGAGTGTCGTGTTCGGTGTTCTCCTTCTTTATGAACCAAAAAGAAAGTTTGTTAATGCTAAGAAGTATTTAGAAAAAAAAAAGCATTAAATTTTAATACAATTTACACTAGGAGATATAGAAAGGATGTTGCCGTGTTGGTGTTCCTGTTCCTTATGAACTAAAAAGAAAGTTTGTTAACGCTAAGCATTAGTTAGAAAAGTAAGCATCAAATTTCAATACTCCACCATTTACACTAACGGTCCGTTTGGTAGGTGGTAATAAATGGTGGTAATGGGAATGAAAAATTAGTGTAATTTTGGTTGAAAAATCTCTTGGTTACCTTGATGCCCATGCTTGTCCAACTTCAATCATCTCATTTTCTTCATAAAATTCATTCCAATGCAATACCATTGGGAGATGTCGTATTAGGTGGTAATGGAAATTTGTAAATAAAAAATTTTTTTGTAATCAAAGTTTCATTAACATGGGAATGATATGGAACTTTTGATGACTTTTACACTATAAATCATTCCCATTACCACCATTTAGTACCACTAACCAAACGGGCTGTAAGATTTTGAAAAGGATGGTGGTGTTTCCCTTCCTTGTGAACTATAAAGAATGTTTGTTAACGCTAAATGTTAAATGAAAATTTGAGCATAAGCGATGTAATGCTTGCACCTACTGTTAACAGAGATTTAGGAGAACAGAGAATTATAAGAGAGAAAAAGAAGAAGAAGAAGATGATCAAGATAGAATGCTTGTATATTATGTATACTAGGCAAGGTGCCCAGCCCAACTCTTCGAGCGGTTGAGTAGCTTCTCAGTGTGAATAAACTATTTGGTGAATACAAGCATGCCTTATCATGGCAATATCTATCCCTATATATAGATGACTTCATATCAAATCAGGATGTGTGAAATACAATGCATAACCGAATTTGTTAGAGCAGCCAACTGAAAGATGCCTTTTGCCAGGTGTCCAAGCTCATTCATTTTGTTACTCCCTTTGCCTCTTCTCTTGTATGTAATGAGGTTGCGTGGGCCTGCTGGGCTATTCATCACAAGCGACTCCTGCTATATCTAATCATCTACAATATTATGAAGTAAAGTTTCAAGGATAGGGCAGTATTTTTTACTTCATGTTTTCATGTTTGGTTGCGATAGACAGTGATCTGTATTCATTTGGATTGCCATCACAAGTCAGTTGCTATTAATTAAGATGAGTAGAGTTGTTTGTACTTGAAGATTAGATGGAGCAGAATAAAGTTTGATCTTTGTTAGCGACTTTTTCCCACGTTGGTTTGTTTTGCTTCATGTAGTTCATATCGTTGCAATTAAAGCTTTGGCATTTTTGGCGCTGTTGAGCTTCTGCTGAACTTGTTTGGTTTTCTCAGGTGGTATGCACTGAAGGGCCGGAAAGAGTTTTGGAACTAATTGCAATGGGTGCATCCTTTGATCATGGTGATGATGGTAATTTGCATCTCGCAAGGGAGGGTGGCCATTCCCATCACAGAATTGTTCATGCAGCGGATATGACAGGAAGGGAGATCGAGAGGGCCCTATTAGAAGCTGTTATCAGGGACCCGAATATTTTCTTGTTTGAACACCATTTTGCTATCGATCTTCTTACCTCTCAGGTCAGCTTCTGCATGTATTTTTTCTTTTGCTGCTCTTTGTTCACACGAGATGGTTTAAGCATCATAAATAAAGCTATAACCTGGAGCTATTCTTGATTCGATTGCTCTTTGACATACTGTGAAACGTAGTGCATCAATTCTGCAGATTGTAAATACAACATCATTGATTACACAAATATGACTTAACGTCTTGTTAAAATCAGACTTAACGCTGTTAATTTCCGTAAATGATAAATTTGTTGGCTGAACTCGTAGTCATTATCTTGGACATAATTTCTATTATGTCAAGGTGTTTGAGGACTGTTAGACGACTAATAATACATAACAAATCACTTAAGGGTGACATTAACGGTTTGGCAATAAGCTGTCGACACTTGTGCGGGCTTAAAGGCGTTCATTCGGGTCATTGGGTTAGGTGTTTCGGGTCGGTTCAAATTCGGGTTTTGTGTCCACATTGATTTTTACGTTATTTTAAATTCATTTTAAAGTTGGGTTAAGTCAGGTTCGGTTTCAAGGTCGGGTAAATATTGGGTCTTGTTTTGAACACCTCTAGCGGGCTGTAGTTCCATATCTTATAAATGGTTCATACAATTTAGAAAACCTATGTTGACAGACACACAGGTTTTATAACACATGTAGAATGCACTCAATAATAATAAAATTTTTCTTTATCTTAGAAGAAAATGAAGTAATTGTTTAAAGACAAATGATGGTTGTTTTTTCAGGATGGTTCTGACACTATTTGCCATGGTGTTGACACTTTAAATACCGAAACGTTGGAGGTAACTAGACCAAACTATTAAACCACTTCTAGTATTTAATGTGGAATAGCTCAACCTTGTTAACTGTTTTCCCGGTTGATAATAGGTGGTGCGATTTCTATCCAAAGTAACTTTACTAGCATCCGGTGGGGCTGGTCATGTCTATCCAACCACAACTAATCCGACGGTAAGTTGCTTTTCAGTTATTTCCCATGAAAAGTGGCCTGATTAGATTCATTGTTTACCTATAGTATTATTTTGCAATCTTGGCGCTCATTGGACGCAATCTCCTTATCTCTTTTGATAAGGGTATGGTCAGCCGTCATCCAACCCTCCCCAGACCCTGATTTTTACTTCTATGAACGTGATATACTGGGTATGATGATTGATGATGATGACCTGATAAAGAGGTGAAAATAAGTGTAGGTAGCAACTGGAGATGGAGTTGCTATGGCTCATCGAGCTCAAGCTGTGATTGCTAACATGGAGTAAGAAATTCAGTTGTTGCTTCTGTTTTTGGACATAGATTATATCGGCTGATCGTACATCTCATTTGTCGTTTGACATTTTGTTTTCAAGGTTTGTTCAATTCCACCCAACAGCCTTAGCAGATAAGGGCCTTCCCGTAACACCAACTAAGGCACGAGAAAATGCGTTTCTGATAACCGAAGCAGTGAGGGGAGACGGTGGGCTCCTCTATAACTTAGACATGGAAAGATTCATGCCTTTGTACGATGAAAGAGCAGAGCTTGCACCCAGAGATGTGGTGGCAAGAAGTATAGACGATCAACTGAAAAAGAGGAAGGAAAAATACGTTCTTCTTGATATTAGTCATAAGCCGCGAGAAGAAATCCTTTCTCATTTCCCGAACATAGCAGCTGAATGTCTCAAGTTTGGGCTTGACATAACCCGACAGCCCATTCCTGTGGTTCCCGCAGCTCATTACATGTGCGGGGGTGTTCGAGCAGGGCTCCAAGGGGAAACTAACGTCAAAGGCCTCTATGTTGCAGGAGAAGTTGCTTGCACTGGTTTGCATGGAGCCAATAGGCTTGCAAGTAATTCATTACTTGAAGCCTTGGTTTTTGCACGAAGAGCCGTACTGCCTTCCATAGACCACATGTGTAATTCTACGCTGAATTTGAGCGCTTCCAATTGGTGGGAACAACCGATGGGGCCCACATCACTTGGCGATGAAGTACTCGCAAAACACATAACAAAGACGAGGGAGATAAGGAAAGAATTGCAAGCCATCATGTGGAAATATGTCGGTATAGTAAGGTCCACGGCTAGGCTAACAACTGCGGAGCAAAAGATTGCCAAGTTGGAGGCTAAGTGGGAGGAGTATTTATTTCAACATGGATGGAAGCCTACGATGGTTGGGATTGAAGCTTGCGAAATGAGGAATCTCTTTTGTTGTGCTAAGTTGGTTGTTAGCAGTGCGTTATCAAGAACCGAGAGTCGAGGCCTTCACTACACCGTTGATTTCCCGCACCTAGAAGAAAGCAAAAGGCTCCCTACTATCATTTGGCCGAGCTCGCATGTCAACACTACGTGGAGTTCCAGGCAGCTTCATCAGCAGTCCATGTACAACTACCTATAGTCTACACTCGAAAGTTGTATGTCCATGTCCCATTTTTTGTATCGTTTTAGAAATCAACATTTGCCCCTATGCAATGCCTTGTTCATCCAAGAACATATATCCGGTTGGGAGTTTTCGATCCTTTTTGTCATGGGTATCTCGTTTTTATGATCGTTTTATCATCGCAAATGTATTACATTTGGTTTTGTAAATAATTCTTCATTATCATACACAAGGGATTAATGCTTATGATCACCCATCATCATCTCCATATCTTCATCTACATCACCATTATCATCATGATCTTCATCTACATCACCATTATCATTATCATCATCATGTAAATGCTGTAGATTTCACAACTATTAATTAATGCTATGAGCTTCCGTTCATATATAAACTATAGTCTTTGCTTGGGAGTTGGGAGGAAATCACCATTTCCTTTATTTTACGAAACAACTGAAAATAGATTGACAAGGTAAAGATCATTTGCCTTTTGGAGGACCTTTTAACAAAAACAAACCTTCTCTGTGCTTCACCATTTTTTTTTTTGTTAAATATTACATTTGGACATGTTCATTCAGATTATCAGCTTAGTTTCAGACATGTGTCATTCAATTTAGTTATATTTTGTATCGGTTACTTTTCAGATACATGTGGGTCACACTCGGGTTGGGTTGGTTAGTTATGGTCTGATTGAAGATCAATTATTCAAGTTTGCACTAATTTGGTGTCAGTTGAAATTCGAATCAACTGTCAATCAGTCTTGGGTTGTCGAGTAATAATTGATTTAGTTTTAGCGGGCACAAATCAGGTTCAGTCTCTATATTCAAGTAGATTTTGGCTACGGGTTACTGTCATTTGAGTTAATATTAGACAACGTTAGTAGTTGTTTTTTTATTGATGATCGAATTCTCTTTAGTTAAAAGATAATAGTTACAGTACAAATCAATTGGTGATATTAACTTTGTCATTTTTACTTGTTTGATTGTAAATTAAAATTTAAGCTCTATTATTTTTCATCTAATTTAATTAAAAATACTTTAATAAACATTGACCATTGATAGTTAACTCTATATATATGAAACTATATGTATATAAAATTTAATTTATATTAATATCTATTACTCTATTGGACTAACTAATAACATGCTTCTATGTTCAATAATCAAAAAACTCAGTTTTTTAGAGTGAATAAAACTCGTACAAACAATTTGTTCCACTATTATAGTCTTTTATTCAGTTTGTTAAAGTGAATAGTTATAATGAATATTCTAAACTAGTTATAGTGAATATTCTAAATTAAATTACCTATTAGATTTATATTAGCTATTAGATTATGAAGTAATCATATTACAAAAGTTAAATAATTAAAACTCGATTTATTAGTGTAAATGAAAGTAATTTTAATAAATATCTATAGTCTAATATAAACTTATAATTATGCTAGTTGAGTGAATAAAACTAATCTTAAAATTTTTTTAAACTATAATAGACAAGGTATATAGTTTTTTAGTCATTTAATTACATCAAAACTTTAAATTAACCAAATTAAATTATTAGATTATCATTTAATCGATTATACACTTCAACATGTTATGAATTGATAGTCTCATACAAGTATACAAATCTCACGTCAATTGTGGAAGTGAGGACACAATATATTGTGTTTTACTTATTTTCAAACCCAATTGAGATTTGTAAATTTGAAAATTTGAATAAAATAAGATGTTTTAACAATATAATTTTAAAAATAAATTTCGTGAAAACTTTATTCTCAAAATAAGCGTTCGTACATCCCAACCTAGACTTGGTGAATGTGGCTGTTACTAACAACGACTTAAAAAAAAATTATTTATTTTTTTTTTAAGTCGTTGTTAGTAACAGCGACTTAATGCGTTTTAAGTTTACAGTTCTCAGTTACTTCCTCATTCCAACCTACGAGATTAAGGAGTTGACCAGTTAACCTTAAAGTCGTTGTTAGTAACAGCGACTTTCACCAAGCCTAAGTTGGGATGTACGGATGCTTATTTTGGGAATAAAGTTTTCACGAAGCTTATTTTTGAAATTAAGTTGCTAAAACATCTTATTTTTTTCAAATTTTCTGTAGATTTAGCATTACAGTATGAGACTATCAATTTATAAATGATGTTTTTGAACCATATTCGTACCCTTCAGAACATGGTTCAAGCCCAGGGGAACTACAAGCTGTTCCCAGCAGTCAAGTTGTTCCTACTGTTCCTGTTCAAAAGCATATTACTAAGCACTCAAGTCTTGAGCATGATGAGAACAACAAGACACGTCATGATCAAGATGTCCAAGCCCAAGGAATACACAAGAAGCCCAGAGATCACAAAACATACTCAAGCAGCCAAAGTACTGACCAGCAGCCTGTTCGCGACAAGGCCACTTTGCACCTGTGCCTAAGATCTGAACACACGTGCTCCGAGACAAGTCAACCTGGAATTAACATTTTTGCACCTAGGTCTAGCCATCATGGACCTAGGACCCTCCTAGTGATCATCACAGAATTCATAAAGTGTTGTCCAAGGTGCCCCGGTCAGAAGAACAACTCGAACAAGCCTTCCAGTACTTAGCCTAGTTTCTATTTTCTGTTTTAATAAAGCTTGTGCTAGTCACGTGTGTAAACTAGTCGTTAGCCTTAGAAATCTATATATAGGTGCATAGGCCTCGTGTAATGGACAATTAATCATAGCTTAATTCAGATTACAATTCAGATTTCATTTCAATTCAAAGTGCATAACTGAGATTTTCTTCTTTTCATCCTTGTGCGTTTGTGTGTTCATTATTCAATCAACCGGAACAAAGAGAGCGTGGAACGCTCCTGAGCAATAGGTTGTGGAACAACTATTGTGTAACCTTCAATCTTTGGGAGTGAAACTCCAAGGTGAGGGCGTGGGAACATCCTGAAGGTGAGTGAAGCCGGAAAAAGGAAACCCACAGGTTGGCCTGAGAACCAAGAATTGGTTTCTTGGGTGTATTTTGGTGATCGTGAGTGTTAGGAAGAGTCGAGCAATCTGTCTCCGAGTGAAGGGGCTGACTGTGTGCAAGTTTGTGAATCCGGAGGACGCAAACTTGGTGCAGTTTTGAGATTAATTGTGGGATAAATCAATTTGTATCAATGTAGTTATTAGTGTATATACCCGTGCAATGCACGGATGTATAAATGTGTAGATTAATATAAATATAATTTCTAAGTAATGCAAATATATATTATCTTTATAAAATTATCTAGTTTGGATAAAATGTATCATAGAAATAACTATTAACGACAACGTGTGATTGTGATAAATTCTAAAGCAAAATTAAAAGAGTCACCATTCTAGAGAAGAGAAAAAGTGAGAAAGAAAAAGTGTAAATAAAATCGATTTATATGAAAAACAAATTATTTTTAGTAAGATTTACTTTATGAAAGATACTCCTAAAACTAATTTTAAATTAAGCTTGTAAGAAAAGCTTTATTTTCATTGATAATTTAGACACATACGTGAATAATCAAAAAAATAAATAAAAAAGTTTTATATTTTTAGCTTTTAGAGAAATGTGGGTTAAAGAAAAGATCTTCAGTTGTTACATTTTTTTAGTTGAGATATTATACAACTACAACACATGAAAAAATTAATTGAAAAAATAATGTACATGAATTAATTATAAATCCAATTCTAAATAAAAAAATTAAAAGTGATGAGAAAATCTTTAGAAAAGCTTAGAAAATAGAAAAAATTAGTATATTATAAATTTATAATAATGAGAAATATATTCAATCATGAAATATTCTCTTATTAGTTCCAAATTAAACTTGCTAAGAGAAGTTTTTTAACAGAACTTATTATATAGTCATAAATTAGTTGGTATTTATTAAAACACCTTAGTAATAAGTAACCAATAGCTTTTTGCCAAATCATCATTTAATGTGAGATTGCCACTTGGAATTTTCTAGGACTTTTAATATATATGATTTATGAATTGTACAAAAATTTATTTATATCCAATTTTTAAACTTCTTCATAATTGTACGGTAAAAATAATGGTGGATTACTAACATGAAATATTGATTGATGATGAATAACAAGATTAATCAAAATTAAGATGACGATGAAACATGGTTTTTGCACTGATGCACTTTAACACGTTCCAAAGAGATTATACATGATAAAATAATCAGATATGGGCCTGATCTTCATAATCCTTTTAAGAGGACAAATTAACACAAATTCTTGAGAGAGACGGTCTCTTTGAGAGATCATCTCTAATTTAGTCGGCCCGTTATCATTATTTAGTTTAATTAAGCTTTTAATGGGCTGGACCTGAAAAACGTCTCTAAGAAATACAGTTTCTCAGAAGACTAGCTGGCAAATTAATGATCCTAAATACATGATAGAATCGACAGATGTTGATGAATATTCATCGGCATAGATAGTTTCTTGGTGCTATGATCCACATTGATTATACATAATCCAACCATAAAAATCATTTAAAACAAGGCAGGGTGTCATGAAGGGCCGGGATGGGGTATTATAGGAATTAAGTATTAATTAATAATCAGAGATTAGTTAAATTGGGGTAATAAAAGGTGAGATAATTAGTATAAATAGAGGGGAAGGGGAAGGGGAAGGGATTTAGGCATTACTATTTTTTGTAATCGCTCTTTGTTTACATTCAATCTTTCCATATAAATTTACATTTTCATAAAATTCATTGCATTTATATACATTTCTCTTTTGTCATTAGTAAAATCAGTCCTATGACTAAGTCGGTCCATGACACTAAAGATAGGTATCAAAGATTGAAAGTTTTTAGAATCAAGAATGCATTAATTTTTCAATACACAAAATGATAATACATTTTAAATAAGAAGCAACTCAAAGGGTGGGGGAATGATGGTGTTAGAATAATCAGAGTGTAATCAGCAATTAACAAATTACAACAAAAATATTATGGTATTTAGCAACAGAAGCCTAACCCTTGGCTTTGCTGAATAAGAATCTGCGCCTTGAAGTTGAAGGAGTAAGCTCAACTACTAGTCATCATCTTTGAATTCCCTGATTACCAGAAAACAAACGTAAGGATTTCACATTTTGAAAAATACTTTACTAAACTTTGATATCAAAAACATTATCTTCCCAATGAGTCCAGCCCAAAGGCAGGATCTGGAGGGATCTGGAGAGGTTGGGAAAGAAAACAGACCAATTCCTTTACTATACTTTACTTCGCTTGGATATATGCCCATCAAATTCATACTGCTTAAACAATTCAGTAGTAGAGAATTTTAAAAATCATACGTACCTTCGATCTAGATACCTAGGTTGAATTCCAGAGCCTTGACAGGTAGTGCATGTTAAGGAACCAAGGCCATCACAGTTGATGCATTTAGAAACTTCCTTCTCATCTCCACCAAGTTCTACTGTCACATTACCCGTTCCCAAGCAAAACCTACATTTTTCTAGGGATGGATAAAAGATCTTTAGTTCTCTAAATGTGTATGATCACATTCTTAAATGAGCACCACGTTAGTAATAAGGTGTGTGCAATGATTTTCGACTATGCATACTTTATTTAGTTCCTATTTTCCCACGTTTGCTGGGTCACAATTCACAAGTCACACGCACAATCAAGAACGAATATCAGCATATAAGGTGAAGAGTTGATTAAAGTGTAATTTATAATGACATAAGAACCGTGATAGAGTTGGATAAAAGAAAAAAATTGATGATATTGATACTGTTCTTTATTAGTACTTGAAGCAAAAAGGCAGCATTCTGTTGCAAGTTACCTCTAATATTTCTTTGTTCATAAGCACCTACAGATATTCCTCAGACCTTTTCTTTTTCTTTTAAATTTGGCGTCCATTTTCGCATCTTAATTCTGATCTACAATGTATGTCTGACCAAAAACGAACTTTTTTTTTTCAATCCATAAGTGAAAGAACCAGATCAACAAGATTGTTGTGTACTTCTAGTTCTACATTATAGATAATATGTAGTTTTCGAAAGGCACAAAATAAAAAGTGAGCTAATGTCGAAAGGAATTTTTACAAAACTTTCTGTTCATACACATTTTTCTAATGTATTACTAATCAGAGAGCTCGTTTCCTTTGTGACCAAGAACATAATCGACCACCTCAAAAAAGATTGTACTTGCGTAATTTGGTCAACTGTGCTCAAACAGCATGCAAGATCTTGCACATTTCATCGTTGTGAATTATACACTTTCATCCAAGGAAGATGAAAAATGGAGATAGAAGGATAAACTTACGAGCCCCTGATCCGCTGCAGGGAAAGCAAGGTTGTGTATTGTCTCGTTTTGCCTACAAAAGCATGCAAATTCAAACTCATACCACCTCTATAACGTCAAATATAATCTAAATCTCTATCTTGTGTATTGGATATCAATTTTTAAAAAAATAAGGGTATCTCAATTCTCATGTTCATCCATCACAAATTGTTTACTAGAAACTTAATGCGCCCTCCATCCAGAAATACCTATCATATTGCCTATTAATTTACAGAACATTATTAGTGGCAGATTGAACATCTAAACATAATTTTCTACTTCTATTAGAAAATGTCTCAATGAAATTATACCACATGTGAGCATAAAATATATTCCAAAATAATGTTAAATTGTTCTAAATTTTCAAAATACCGCAGGAACAAATTTGTTTGCCACATCCACTTAAGATCGGATTTGACTTGGCTTTACTCATTAGTTGTAATCCCTAATCCTTATGATAGTAGTCATTTTGTTTTATTAGAACTTAGTTTTTATTCGTCAACATACAACTGCTATTGACTATTGCCATTACTCATTAATGGTTTCAGATATAGAGAACCGCAAATGACAATGGCAGATCATTGAATGGTTGCTGACAAAAACAGATAAACTGCTATTATTATTATCGGTTACAAACAATAATTAATAAATTGCTAATAATAACAGCAATTGTATCTAGAATTGCTATCACAAGTAGAGGTTTTCCTCATAAAAATTTGTCCCACCTAGAACTTATAAAATGTGTGCATGATTTGCACCTTTTATAAAATGTGTGCATTATCTTCACTTTTTATAAAATGTGTGCATTATCTTCACTTTTAATTAATCAATGTAAGACAAATTACTTTGACACTATATTAGAATTTTCGGAAAATGAATTTGAACAACCGAAAACAAGGAGGAGAAGAGATAGGTTCGCTACTAAAAATAATTGGTAATCATAGAATTTATTCCTCAATTTTATAGTGTCATATGTTCTCCTTTTCCAACATGAGACAACTGAAGTTTGTAATAATGGAGACTTAAACAAAATCATCCCAACAGTTTCTAAAAAAAGAAAAATCAATTTTTAAATTGCATTTGCACATCGAGCAACATCAATTATATGATAAGTTTGAAAAATTGGACAAGAAATTATCTGCATTGCTCTATACGTGAATCAAATTAAATGAAACAGAAAACGGCAGTACAAAAATGCGCTAGTTCCAATTAGGATTAAAGAAAAAAAATGAAGATACTGTAATTTAATTAGAAATATAATGGATAAATGAAACTAAATGTTTGAGTTCATGGAATAAGTATAATAAGCTTTATAAAAATTCTACTATTAAACAAACAACAATACCACAGCCTTAATCCCAAATCATATATAACTCGTAGCAGAAATTCAATTTTTGATAAAAAAAACAAAAATTAAATAAGAAAGACTTACAGCATTGTCAATTTGATTTTCATAAAAAATAGGAATGCCAATTCCAATAGCAACACTGACAACTCCTACTGAAATCGCTACTATCTGTAAAACATGAAAACGAACAATTACTTGTACAATTCTCATTTTCATTCTCATTACATTCAACATTCACAACAATAATTAATAGAGAAACTACGTACAGTGCTTTGATCAAAATCCGCAGCTTGAATTGAAGGATAAGTGGAGGAAGAGCGACGATTTCTCGGCAGTTTACAGGTAGGCGAGAAAGAAGAAGAAGAAGAAGTAAAAGCGGAAAGCTTGCGAGAGGAATTCAGAAATGGAGATTGAAGTCCAGGAAGTGCTGTTGTTGATACCATTTCTTCTTCTTCACAGGGTTCTTCCTGGCCAAAGGCGAAGGATGAGAGGGAGAGAGGAGCCAATTAAAGTAATGGGGTCATTTTCTTAATTCTTTTCTTTTTTATTTTTTTTGTGGTGGTTCTTTGATCCAATTTGGGTTTGTTACACAAAATTATTTAGTACATCTACAATTGTATAAAAATAAGGGTGATAGCACAAATATGCGAGAATTATAAAGGAATTAAATTCATCAGCTATATAAGAAAATTGTAGAATAGAGTGATACTTTTTTTATTTTGAAATACTTACTACTTTTTGGTTATGAACACTATTTATCGTTCAAGCTTATTTTATATATTACAGCTAATGTCTAAGAAAAAATATAGTCATAGTTCATCTTGTTTGTATCGTTTAATCGCATACTTTCTTAATACTAACTTTTTATAATTTTTAAATGTGTATAGTTTAATATATAAATGAATAAAATAACACATTGAATTGCGTAAAAGTCAAATGTATCAAGTATAATGGAACGGAGGAAGCATATAGGAGAATTAGATAAGAGGTGGTGATTAAGGAACATTAATTTGGTTTCATGTCCGGGTGATCAACCATTGAGGCTATTTATATGTAAGAATGATGGAAAAATATAAGGAGTAGAAAAAAAATTTGCAAATAATGTTTATAGATTTGGAAAAGACTTTTGATAACATATCAAGATGCATAATCTAGGAAAACCTTGAGACTAAGGGAAATTCAAGAAGCCATATTGAAGCAATACAATACATATATGAAGGAGGATCGAATACCTTCGGGATTACAAAATCTTTCTCAGTTAGAGTAACTTTATATTATGGATTAACACTAAGCTCTTTCCTTCTATCATTATGACCTATAATTTATGCATGAGTTTTCCAAATCTATTTGGGAAACTATGCTTTGGTGCATGATATTCGCTGATGATATTGTGCTTGTCGCAAAAACTAGAGGGGAGGCAAATACTAAATTAGAGGAATGGAAGACGATTTGAGAAGACAATAAGTTGCATATAATTCGTATGAAAACTAAATATTTAAGGTGCAATTATAATAATACAGACCGAGTGGATGATCAAGAGGTTACCATTACAGAAGATGTGGTTACAAGTACGACCAAGTTTAAGTATTTGAGATCGATTATTCTAAATAATGGGGAGATTGATGGAGGTTGTTACACATCGTATACAAATGAGTTAGCTCAAGTGTCAAATGACCACTGGGTGTTATGCGATAAAAGTTTGAAGGATTGAAGGATTTGATAACATCAAATGGTAATTATTACATATTATTTCCCTTATTGTTGTGTTTGATTGATGTTTTTCACGCTTTTTCCTACCTTTCTATTGCGTTGTATACTTGGTTGGAGTTTTTAATGTCTCCACATGCTTTGCAGGTAAATGAGAGACAAAAGGGTAAAAAAGGACCGAAAATAGACCCAAAACTAGTTTGATAAATCAATAATCTTGGGTCAAGTATCGATGCTCCATGAAGGCGGATAACTCATTAACCCAAGACCTAGTCGAGCGGATTACCCATTACCTAATCGAGTGTTCAGATCTTCAGACTTTGTTAATTCCTTGTTTTTGTATGCATTTAGGGATTTTTTTTTCGTTTTGCCATTTTTTTTTTTTTTTTATCTTTTTGTAACCTTGAACAATCTTGTAAGCAAAGCCCCTTGGTGTCACCTATTTTTTCACGGTATTTATTATGACATTTGACATACCCCTTATAATTTTAAAGAGCTGCTTTCTTTGATAACGTTATTTCGTTTGTTTCTTAAATGTCCACTTTTACCGTTTTCTTATTTTGTAATTATAGGGTTGAAGGTCGTTAATTTAATAGGATTTATTTTATAATTGAGTAGTTTTACAAATTTAGATATAATTTATGTTTATTTACCATGTATTGCCTTCGATTGTAAGCTAGATTTTATATGAATTATCTCATGTCCATGACAGATTGTTTAGTAGATCTTTTAGTACATTAACTTAGAGTTTATTTTTTGATTGACTTTAGATTTAATTGTTTGAGTATAAAATACAATAAGTCCTTTTCTAATCGATAATTATTTAATACAGATTGAGGTTTATTGGAATAATTCATAATTCAGAATAATATTCTATAATGATTTTTGTTTTTTTCCTTGTTAATCTCTTACACCCTTTATTATTGATTTATTTGAGTCTCTTTGAAATCTGCACATCATATCTTATTTTTTTTTACCTTGCATCTAAAATTACCAAAAAAAAAATAAAAATTCTTACATAATTCGATTATAAATTGGTATATCTTAGATTGAACAATCATAGATAATTGTCCTCTTAGTGCGTAGCACGTTTAAAAAAACAATTCTAACTTGCATAAGAAATGAATTTGAGCTGAACAACCCCATAAAGTTTTATATGGAATTTCTTCACATCATTTTAATATGCACCCAATTTTAAACTATTAAAATAAATTTTATTTGACAAGTCTAATCAAATATTCTTCCTCCGGCTATTTATTTTACAATAATTGCTATTTCCGTCCATTACAATTATTTTACATCATTTTTATTTTTAGATAATAATTTATCATTTTCTTTTAATTTCATCAACACAATTTATCTTCTCTTTTTATTTATTACCAATATTCATTTTTTTTTCAATAACACTATATTTCTCGCAAAATCAAAAGGACAAAGTAGTCTACTCACCTTAGGAGTCCCATTTAACTTTTCACGGATTTTAAGGAGAGTCAAAAGTAGGACTTTAAGGGTAGAAAATAGGGTGATATTATGGGTTTTTTAATGTAAGGGAAGAAAATTAGTATGGATAATGGAGGGTATAATTGAAAATGGGCATAAAAGTCAAAAATCCATACCAAAATTAAAAAAGGAATAATTAAGGTGACTTGACCATAAAAAAAAATGGGACACATATTAAAAAGAGGAGTATTTATTACATGGGCAACAAATGAATACGAAACACAGTTATAAACAGCTCACCCGATCCCCTCCAAACAATACAACACTCCACCCCTTTTTATATTTATTATCAAAATTCCGATGTTACCAAGAACAACACTCATGAATACCAATTTTTAACACCAATCTCCATTTTCGCTCTATTCCATCTTTCTCTGTAATGGGTTTTGTCAATTCTCTAATTTTGATCATTCATTTCTTTCCCAGCTAATTGACATTTCTCCATTTTTATCTGTTTTTTGTTCTTTCTTATTCAATTATAGTCTGCGTTTTCATTTTCTTTTACTGATACACCAACAATGGCGAGTGCATATGCTGCCTTTTTCTCGCCTTCTTTACCTTCTACTCTCAAGAATAGGATTTCTCCTTCTATAGCTTTTAATGGATCTGGGTCTCGTTCCCATCCGGGTTTTAGCAATTGGGTTTTTTGCTCCTCCAATGAAGGTGCTGATAAATATGCTGTTCCTACTGCTGTTGAATCAAGAGTTTCTAGGTATTTCTATTCTTTATTAATTTGTATGTTTCATTCATTTGAGTGCACATTGGTTATGTTACTTATGTACATTTCTCAATGTGATTTTGAGGCAGGATCTTAAGTACTGTTTATTGCAATATGAGATGTTTGAACAATGATTATCTGATATATATTTTGGCTAGTAAATAGATTGTAGACGTATTTTTTAATTCTTTGCAACTTCTATTGTATTTCGATGCTATGGACGATTATTTGTAGGCTAGTAAATAGAGGTTGCAAGCTAGTTGGTTGTGGTTCGAGTGTACCGAAATTGGTGATCTCCAATGATGACCTTTCTAAAATGGTAGAAACTTCAGATGAATGGATATCTACTCGCACTGGGATTCGCAAAAGGCGTGTACTTTCAGGTTAGATTATCCTTGTATATAAATTTGAAAAAATTACCGTGAATAATACAACCTTTCGTTAATTTCCCTATAATAATACCAACTTTTGATTAACCATGAATAATACCAACTTAGGAAGTTTTTTCATAGTATAATACCAACTTTAGTTTATTAACTAATTTACCAAATTTTTTTATCGTATATTCTCCTATAGTTTTAGTTTGATTTTTAACATGTTAGGTATATTATAGGAAAACACCCCATAAGTTGGTATTATTCATGGTTAATCAAAATTTAGTATTATTGTAAGAAAATAAGCTAAATGTTGTATTATTTTTGGTAGTTTTTCCTATAAATTTTTTAGAAAGTTGTAGATTTATTGTATGTTGTTAATCCATGACAACTTTTAAAGCTTAAAAAGATCTTCATAAGCCTGTGTTGTGTATTTAGTGTTCAGGTGGACTTCCATGGTTTGTCTATCGATATTTACTTGCTTTGTTTTAGTGCATCAATTCACTATGTGTCAGAAAGGTCTTGGGTTTGAGTTATGAAGTAGCTTCTTGTAGAATTGTAGGGTTATGTTTGCCTACATTACACCTCTTTAGTGATAACCTTCCCCGCGCTTTGTGCACCAAGCTTTCTATTTCGTGTATGCATGATTTGAATGTTATAGTTGTGCTTGAACCTAAATATATAGCCAGATTTTGCATTGGTTTAAGCATTTTTAACACTGGATATGCTTTAAGTCAAACCTACTTTTAGCCATGGATTATGGTTCTCAGTCTACACCTCCTATAGAGTTGTTTGCCTTGTGTGAACATCATTCTGAATTTTGAGATTTGTTGCTTTATTACAGGTGAAGATAGTTTGATAGGCTTAGCTACTGATGCCGCAAGGAATGCTTTGGAGATGGCCAACATTCAACCTGATGATGTTGACCTTGTTTTGATGTGCACTTCTACTGGGGAGGACCTCTTCGGTAGTGCTCCTCAGGTATCTTTTCGTACTTTTGAATTAATTCTTATGGCTTCTTAAAGTTCCCCAACCATCACCCCCACCCGCCTCCACACTCACTCGTATGAGGCTAGAACCTTTGGTATGAGACAATTTATAAGGTGGAATCATGATTCCAATACCACAATAACAACTATGCTAAAGTCTTAATTGTAAAAGATTAGGGTCTGCTCGACGGCTACATGAACCAATATATCAGTTCCAATAGTCGTCCACACAGATTTTTCTTCTCCGTTCATTGTGATTTCTGCCATCTCAATTTGTAAGTCTAGATCTTTCATATCTTTTTCCGCTCCAGTCCTCTAAGTTATCTTTAATCTTTCTCACCCTCTTTTTAACTCTCCCCAGCTCTGGCTTTTTATCTTCCTAACCGGTTTGCTAATATCCCATCTTTGCACATGCGCAAAACCATCTTAATTGATTTTCTTTCTTTTTTTCCTTAATATTTGCAACTCTTAAACCCTTTCATATATCTTTCTTTTGAATTCTATCCCTTAAGGTAAGCCCACTCATCCATCAAAACATTTGCATTTCCGCTACATCCATTTTTCTACTATATCTTTTTCTAAAAGCCCAACATTTTGATCCATATAATAGCGGTGGTTAAAGGTGTTAAAATAAGACCCCATGACCCAAAATTTACCCGACCTTGTAAGTAAACCTTATTTGACCAAACTTCAAAAACGATTTACAGTGATGTAAAAAATAATATGGACGCAAAACCCAATTTCAAATTGACTCGAAATACGTAACCTGAACTTGAACCGATGATCTGAATGAACACCTCTAGCGGTGGTCTAATGGTCTCGATAAAAATGTGCCCTATTTAACGGCACACTAATCTATAGTGCACGGCATCACCATTGTCGCGATCATATTCTAAGTTTTTTGAGTTTACCGCGATCGAAACATAGGCCGCACGTATTGGCCGCAAAATCCGTTTCTCGACCGTTACCAAAATCGTATTTTGCACTATTACCAAATCACATAATATTCCAGTAGCCACTCTCTATTTTTTTCACCCACACTTAATTCTATGGGTCACATTTAGTTGGATGCCTCAATTACTTTGAAATATGTACTCAAGGTATTTAAAGCATACACTTGGAGCGATTTCTTTCTCTTCTAGCTTTATAGTACCTCTCGTTATCTCATTTGTGCTATAGTTGCACTCCATGTACTCATTGTTGCTCCAACTTAATTTGATATCTCTTGACTTCAACTCTTGCTTCCATCGTTTTAAATTAGCATTTACCCCCTCTTTAGTCTCATGTACCAAAACAATGTCATTAGCAAACAACATGATGTGGACATGTCTCCTTATAGATCAAGTTATCTCATTTAGGACCGCATAAGAAAGAAAAGGGCTTAGGGCCAAGCCTTAATAAAAGCCAATTGCGATTGGAAAATCCTCTGTTTCCCCTCTTTGTGTCCTAACATACGTCTTTTCTTCTCGATACCTATCTTGCTCTATGTTAATGTATTTCTTAGGAATATCCTTTGTCATTGCCCATAAAGTACATCCCGTGGCACGTTGCGGTATGCTTTTACCAAGTCAATAAAACCATGTGCAAAATCTTTTTCTAGCTCCATAGTACTCTATCATTTGTTTCATAAGATGAATTGCCTCCGTTGTAGATCTAATGTCTCGAAATTTTTCACAAGGAACAAAATCTATTAAGTTATATATTTTTGTTAATATTTGTGTATCTTGCTTTTAAAAATAGCCTCCATATGTGTGTGTCTCTATTGATAAGGAGGATGTGCATGTGCATGTCTTATTATGTGTGAGGCATAAACCTTACAGAATCACCTTTGGTAATTTAATATTGGTCATTGTTTCTAGAGGCTTCATAGGTTTATTATATTGAAAAGGTATTTGGCTGGAATTTGGAGGCATGAACAAGTTAATTTTAGATGAAGAAAGCTTAGAATATAAAGCAAGTATTGTTGAAATTCAATTAAGACAAAAATCAACCAACTAGAATTGTACCTCATGCTTGTTGCATTTATGATCTAATTCTAATCATAAAACAAGTTTTTATTTTCGTTGTAGCCACAATACTCATCTTAATGTTTTTACTTAATTCAACAACAAACCAAAACTAGAAATAAGTGACCTTTGTAAATTTTGAGTAGCGGAAAATAGTTGAGATGAATGCTTGGAAAGGTGAACCGTATCAACCTTTTAAAGCATAAATTTTTGTTACAAAGTTCGTGCTGAAAACGAGCACAAGATTTAGGTATGTAGTATTGCTTCATATAAAACAAAGTGATCGAAAATTGGTGTCTAAACACTTTTAATTTGTAAAAAAACTCATAAAATTCTTAGCGTTGCTTGTTACACATAACACTTTAACCCATAAAGGGTTGATTTGAAATTGGAATCTTTCCTAATCATAGGCAAAATTTTAGCTTTTGTCGCGACCGCTCTAATAGTCGTGAAACAGCTTTTAAGGTCGTTAAGAATGTATTCACAACTATTTCCAGCTTTGTTGTGGTCGCAATGCGATGATGACGGTGTTTTGCACATTGCTCCCAATCTCAAATTGAATCGAAAAATAAGACTTTTTTTTCAATAGTCAACAATTAATTTCAACTTCTCGCTAAAAGCTTAATCAACTGAATAACCTCTATCTTAACATGGACTTTCAAATAATACATTCATCCACTAAAGACTGCCTATATACACTTAGAAACATAAAAAGCACAAAGCTTTAAGATTTAATATAACTAAATATACTCGAAAAACACAACACTAATTATATTTAATTTAAAACTACAATAAAGAAAGGAATCTCTTCAAAAAAAAAAAAAACATAAAGAAAGAAAGATCTTAATTGGAAAAGCTTCCCTTATTGCACTAGGACAAAGATAAGAATATCTAACTAGCTTAGAACTAAATAAGTTACGAACTTGCACATGTCCATGTCGGTGCCCATGGATATGTACTTGTATATAATGTATTGCCTCATAGTCACAATGAAACCTATTATATTTTCTTCATCTTAGTTAGAATTATTGAAGATGTCTCTTATAATATGCCATTTTCTCATCATGTGATCATTCGTATTTATAGCTGTTTTCCAACCAAATGCCCATAATGCTTTTTTGGAGGCATGTCTTCAAATATCACAATTTAACATACAAATCACTAATTTGATTGATATTGCTAGACAATGTGATTAACAATGCTTTAAGTGCAACAACTTTCACATAAGTGCAACTTGCAAGAGGTCTAAGTCCGACATAGTGGATATTGGTGGTACGTTCAATGTTTAGGTAAAGTTTACTAAAAAATAAAGAATCGAGTGAGTTCATGTGTGTACAACAGAAGGAAAGAGAGAAACATTACAAGTTTGTGGAGGATGATGAATCGATGCCTAGATTGTCTTAGCATTCAGACACTTTGAAGACAACATGGAAACGTGTAGAATGGATGAGCTATCCTTGTTAGATTAGAATCATAAGTTTATGTTCTAATTAGCTTAAGCTTAGGATTTTAATTTGATTAGGCTTAGTTTTTAAATTAGATTAAACTTAGTATCCTCTACTTAAGCTAGTGTTATGATTGCTATGTAATTAGGAATTGAGAATTATGTTCTATTCTAGTTAGAATTTGTATTAGATTAAACCTACGGATATTTTGAGATGGAATATTCAGAGGGGTTACTTCAAAACCTTGTTCTTTTTGTGAGGGAAGCTAGTACTTGCTAAAATGATAGATTTTAGTGTGGGTGAAGCATTGAGAGATATTGTCCAATTGATAAGGTGTTGGGCAGTCCCACAAGGTCAGTTATAGAGTGACTTTAGAGTACAAGGAGTGAACTTATACAATAATCCACTTAGCTATATCGTCTTGTGTGTAAACATTTGCTCTTAATTGTGTGCACCATGAATGAGATTGTGGATTGTTTGGAGGCAAAATATGAGTATGTAATGGACAATCCTTGGATCGGTTTAAATTTTGATAAAATCCTTGGCAAAAACATCTACTTGAATATTGTTTGTATGAAGTTTGAGTTGTTATCAAGTGTTTGTTTGGACTTCAGTGTACACGACAGGACATGAATATTGAAAGGGAGTACGAGTCACTCATGCTGTTTAGATTGAAACTGTTTGAGTGTCGGTTAATGAACACTGATTGTAGAAGTTGAGCACGAGTTTATGGAAATTGAAGAGGTAGAAATATCTCCAAAAATGTTTAGTTCAGAATCTACTTAGTTCAGAGCAATTTTCACAGAGATTTGAGATGGAATCTACTTAGTTCAGAATCCTTATTCTTTTGGTGAGTGCAACGTTGAGACTTTGAGAGATATTATTCAATTGCTTAGGTGTTAAAGTCCGCCAAGGTTAAGATTGACTTAGATTACATGGAGTAAACCTATACAATAGTTCTCAATCCTCAAACAACAATACCTTTCATATTCACACGAATCCTAGTCCAGTAATTCTAGTGATAAGTGTGGCTACCGTTCGATGATGCCAGGATGATCAAAAATGCATTCACTTAATCCATCACCCTAAACAATTTGCAAATTCACCAACAAAGCATATCCAAACTCACTGCTGCTATGTCAATTATTTTCGGTCAAACAAGTTAACAATAACCCAGATGAAAACTACTGCTCCATGTTCTATTATGAGCCAAGAACAAACGAACTTCTTAACAAATGGACCTTGTTTTTGTCAGTTTAACAAACAAATTTTCCACTTCGGAAATTCAAAACCCAGATTCGCTCTGAATCTAGACCAAATACCTCACATTAGGCATAAATGAAAGCAAACAGAGGAAAAACAGTCGTATCACGTGTTCATCATGAAACAAATTATCATCCTTTCCATCCTAATTTATTCCTAATTTATTCAAGACAAATTTAATAATGTGAAATGAATAACTTGAGAGCTTATCCACAAAAAATCTCTACCCAAGTCGATGCGAAATACTTTTGAAACGCTCAAACATGCACACATTCGCTCTCTCCTGCATCTTTGGTCTAAATTTGCCACTTGGCTTCTTCAAAGAAATCATGATCCTGCTCGGCTAGTGAAAAGCGTGAAATCATCTTGTGAATGTCATGCTTAACAAGAGCATGAGAATAGATATGGATTCATTTACTTTGTATAACACCAAGTGATAGGAAATTGGCTTTCTAAACATTTATATTTCATATAAAACCATTTAAAATGCTTAGCTTTTCTTATCATCAATAACACCTAATTCCTAACTCACAAAGGTTTGATTTGAATTGGAAGCTCTCCTAATCTCGTAACGGGTTGAAAAAGGAATCTTTCTCACTTTTTAACTAGGAATATCAGCTTCTGGTTAAAACCTACTAAACCCGATAATATCAATCTTAATCTGTATCTTGGAATTTACATTTATCATCTACTAATACCAGAAACTACCTAAAACAATTCTATTACAATCAGAATTAAAAAACAAAGAAAAAAGGTAGAACAGCACAAACCAAGAGAAATCCCTTTAGAAAAAGTTTCCCTTGCTACACTGGGCCAACGACATAAAATCCTACTTAGCTTACAACAACAATGCCCACAACAATGTCAATAGCTTTAATCCTACTCATATGGGTTTAAGTATTAATTACATTAACCAAAGCAAATCAACGTGGAAAATCGTTGCCAACAAAGATATCACTTTATTTCGCCTTATCTAAATTCAACTATAGAGAAAATCAAATTTAATAATCATCTACATATACCTCCTAATTTATTCATTTTTATCTATTGTATGTGCCCTAACTAGCTTAGAGCTAACTAAATTACATGCACCCGTGTATGCGCCCATGCACATGTTTGTGCATCTCATGCATATTAACATTCTCAATTGGTTCATATACCAGTAGTAGTGGTATCAACAAAAGTTTTAACTCTTTCAAAAAACAAAAAACCAGGTTTAACTCGTGAATCCGTAGAGTTCAGACATTTCCTTTTTCTTCTATGGCTTGTGCATCCTCTTCAATCATTGAACTATTCTATAATCAGGTTCAAAGAGCTCTAGGATGTAGCCGAAATCCTTTGGCTTATGATATTACTGCAGCTTGCAGTGGATTTATGCTGGGTTTGGTGTCTGCTGCTTGTCACGTAAGGGGTAGTGACTTTGATTTCTTTACTCAAGTAAAATTTCATTATCCCTTACTGTTACAAAAGATAATAATCTTCTCTAATTGCAGGTGGTGGGTTTAATAATGTACTAGTTATAGGTGCAGATGCTCTATCTCGTTTTATAGATTGGACGGATAGAGGGACTTGCATTCTTTTTGGTGATGCTGCTGGTGCTGTTGTTTTGCAGGTACGTTATCAATTCTTTTGCATCTTCTCCGTACTTTCCTTGATTATATTTTTGTCTTTTAGATGGATTTTTTGCGAGATGGCTGTAATATTATTTTCGTTGACACTTAATAAAAGGAAAAGGCGATGAGTTTATTGTTGAGTTAAATCAAGGCATTTTCTGAATGTACTGAACAGATTGGCATCTACTGTTGCACTGACTCTTGACTTGAACTATTTTTTACGTATGATTTAAAATATTTTAATCGACAATGATCTTGAACTCTTTTACGCAACTGCACTTGTGAAAATTAAACTGTACATATTCACATGCAAAAGAACTCATCCTTTTCGTCTTCTAGTTTAAGTAAATGTTGTATATCAACTTCGAGCTAATTTCTATGTCTATTCTCCTCTTGTTCATGGTTTGTGTTTCAACGTTTACAAAGAAGTTCTTCACATGCTCAAAATTCCATTTTGGTAATTAATTCTGATCAGGCCTGTGACGGTGAGGATGACGGGCTGTTTGCGTTTGACTTCCATAGCGACGGTGAGGGTGCAAGGTATGTATTTGAATGTCATTGGACTGGATTTGATCTTGGAGTCTTTGAGTAATGGCCTCTGGTTGCCTAGACATATTAAATGCTTAGACCGTTTAAAAATGTTTGATAAGCAGTGGTGGTGCCATAATTTTTTTCCTATGGGTTCAGAATCTACTAAATCAAGAGTCTAAAATTTCAATTTTCCTAGCACAAATAACAAATTGATTTGCAATTTAATAATAAAATGAATTGTAAAGTACTACATTCACACTTTAAAATAAAATTTATAAGTGCAAATACCCATAATCTGACAAAAATAAATTATATCTCAATTGAAAGTTCAAAACTCAATTTAAATCTCACATTGCAATTGTTCAAATCATATTAACTTAATTAATTATACATATCAAGTAATTGCTAATTAAACAATTTAGAGTAGTTTAAAACTTCAAAGAATTTTTTTAACCTTACAAATTTCTAGTTTTTCACAACTAAGAGAAAGGGGAAGTCAGTAGTGGATAGGAAAAGAAAGGAGAAAAAATGGAAAAAAATTAAGGATAAAACAGAGGAAAAGCGATTAAAAAGACAAAAAAATAAATAATAAATAAATAAATAAAGGGAGGTAAAAACAAGCATGTGAGGAAATGATCCTTGGACCAATGGTAAGAAATACCAAGTCTTTTACCACTCCGCTGCAAAATGCAATTAGTATTGTTATTCTTTTTTTCAATACTGTAAAATTTTTTTTTGGAATTGAGTATGGGCTGAGCTGAGCCCATTGAACCATACTAAATTCGCCCCTGGATAAAATTCATTATATTTGTGAAAACATCTATCAAATGTGGAAAATATGCTGAAATTAATGGCTAGTGATTGGTTTTAACATTAGACCTATAGTAAGAAGTAAGATTGAGTGCAATGGAGATTAGGAATGTTCCACTAGTGATCAAGTACAAGGGTCTGTGATCAATTTTTTTCTTAGTGTCGGTTGGGATGATGTTGCTATGATATCTCGTGGAGAGAATAGCTTGGTTTGGAATTTGGATATAGTTGAGCCTGTGAAACATCGTCCGAGCCTCTCGACAACAGGATCTATACTGAGCTGTCGTGATTGGGACTGTATTTGATGGCTCTGCCAGTCATAATTTTTGAGTACTTGTACATGCAGGCATTTGAATGCATCTCTGCGGCATGATGAAACGGATGCAGCAATGGGTGGAAATGGTGCTGTGAATGGTTTCCCTCCAAGGCCCACCTCTTATTCACGTATTAGCATGAATGGAAAAGAGGTATTTCGGTTTGCCGTCCGATGTGTACCCCAGTCAATTGAGACCGCACTTCAAAAGGCAGGTCTCAGTGGTTTCGATATTGATTGGTTACTATTACATCAGGTATTTGCAAAGATTCACCAATAATATCTTTGGACTTTGTTCTTTCATGCTTCTCCGAAGAAACAGTTTATCTGACCTTGAGAACTTCTCTTAACTTTTTTGAACGTATCATGCAAAGTGGATAACCCTTGTCTCATAGACAAAGCCACATGGGGAGGTCGGGGGAGGCCCGGCCCCCCTTGCTGAAAATGTGATCCTTTGTAATATGATATATAGTTTAAAGAGTGTATAAATATATCAAAAATTACTATAGGTCAATGGTTGGAGTAACACATTTGAAGTCTAAGGTTAAGGGATCAAACTTTAAGTAAAACTTCTATTTTTTTATAGACTAATAAATTTATATTATAATGTTATTACTCTTTATCTTTCATAATTTTACATTCATCCTTTTTAATTTGTGTTTTTATTTTTGCTATATCTTAATTTTAATAGTGTTTTTTTTGGGGACTTACTAGGCAAATATATGGAGTCAAAAATACTTAGTTTTTCCAAAAAGGATAATTATAGGGAAACTTCAACTCCATTTGTTAAATATAATTTTTGCAATGATTCAATTCATTTCAGTATATATGATTTTAAAATTTTCATAGCTTAACTAGATTTATTAGAGGTGTTCATTCGGGTCATCAGGTTGATTTTGGGTTAGGTGTTCGAGTTTGTTTAAATCGAATTTTGTGTTCATATTGTTTTTACATAATTGTAAATCATTTTTGAAGTCGAGTCAAATCTGATTCGGCTACAATGTCAGGTAAATTTCGGGTCATCTGATCTGTTATGAACACCTCTAGTTTTTATATGGCAAATAATTTGCTAGTATATCGATAATTTGGCCTCCCAAATTCAAAATCTTGGCTTTGCCTATGCCTTGTCTGTACATATCCTGCAAAGTGAATACCAGCCTCGACTCCTAATTTGATTGCCCTCTTGTCATTTTCCCCCGAACCGCCCTCTTGTTGTGAACTTGTGTTAACTAGTTCAATCAATTTGTTTCCTTTATTTACGACTCCATTGGTGTGAAACAATGAATGTTGAACAATTCTTTATTTACCATACATTTTGATGCCCAAAAACTGCAAGTGCAGGCAAACCAGAGGATAATCGATGCTGTTGCAACACGTCTAGAGGTTCCTTCAGATCGCGTAATTTCAAATTTGGCAAATTATGGCAACACTAGTGCTGCATCAATCCCCTTGGCATTAGATGAAGCCATTCGAGGGGGAAAAGTGAAACCTGGACATATCATTGCAGCTTCTGGATTTGGTGCTGGTCTTACGTGGGGTTCGGCCATTTTGAGATGGGGTTAAGACGAAAAGATTTCGCTATATATCTAATCATTCAAGCTAAAGGGGGAAGAAGGGATTCGTGGAAATGGTGTTTAAATACCTGCAGTCGGTACTCAAAGAATCCCACTTCCCCCGGTATACATGATTCAATCGCTGCAATTTCTGGTGTGTTATATTTGTATTACCTTTCTTCGACTTCTGTAAACTCTATTTTCTACATTAGCTGAATTTATTCTCACCCAGCAAAATAAAAATTGTTCTTCATAGTTTTTTTTCTTTCCTTTTAATTTATTTTCAGGTGAGATTCTGTTAGACCTTGTATTTTAAACCGATTTGTGTTGTACATTCGTCTTGATAAAATTATTGAACTAGTCTTTTCTGGAAGGCAGTTTTGGTGTAAAAGAACTGTATGTGTCTTCATAGTATAAGATTATTTAACAACTTTATTCAAAAAACAAGCTTCGTTCAAATTTTATTCCCAAAATAAACGTCCGTGCCTTCAAAACCCAAGCTTGGTGTATACTCGACTTACTAACAGCGAAATGAAAGAAATGGTCAAAAATTTTGTCCAGGGTCAAGTCGCTGTTAATAACAGCGACCTAATGTTTGACTGGTCAAACATAATGTCGCTGTTACTAACAGCGACATATCCCTTGACCTGGTTTGACTTTTGTTGATCTTTTTGTATGATTTAAACTAACCGTTGTAAAATTGAAAAATAGTCGTTATGAAGTTGAAAATAGCTGTTGTTATTATGTTTTATAAATAACTTCATCATCTCCCTACTTCATTGTATCCAAAAATTTTATTGAATTTTCGAGAGCATTTTCCCTATTTGAATGATTATCTGTTTGTTTTTGATTAAATTCCTACTGCATTCTTGGCGGAATGATTCATCGCCGAAAACTCTGAGTACTTAACATCATTTCATTCATAATAAACGTGTGATAATACGATAAAAATATATACATCTACATATATATTACAAATTATACACAAGTCCAAATGTTACAAATATTGAATATGTACAAATGTTCAATATATACAAAATGTCACTAATGTTCAATATATACAAACAGTATACTAATGCTAATCCGTGCGTCAATGGCCCACGGAGCAGAGTCGGGATGCCTGGTGTATATGGTCTCCACGTCGGACACCTAAACGCAAAGATTATATTAGCATAAAGTTAAAGTATAAAGGCATATACATTCAAAATACTAAGTTCACTAACCTGGACATCCCATAGTAAACTGCTCTAATGATCCGCCTGTATTGTCAGTACACTAGGGTCTCGAGGGCCTGGAGCTGCTGCATCCATCTTTACTGCAATTCAACAATAACTAAGTTGTAGTTATGATTATACGTAAAAATACTTAAGAAATACTCAAATTGTTTACTTGTGTTATTTATTTGTTTCATAGTCTTTATGTTTATATACTCAAATACAAATACTGTTTACCTTGGCGTGCAAGTTCTAGTTTTTTGACCTTCACTACCACACCATCGACAAGCGTTGCTTCTCCTTGATCCTTCGTCCATCTCGTTGGTGATCCTCCTTTACTTAGGTATTCCTAGTCCACGAATGTGATCTGGATCGTGTATCACCTCAACACCGGTGTATTGAGGCCATGACCTCTTATCAATCAACAACATGAATATAGATTTATATGTATTTACATAGCTCTGGGTAGTGTAGCAAGAGTCCACAAAACGCTCATACAATAAGTATCTTTAAATACATACTGCAAGAACATGAGAACAAGGTAAGTGATATATGGAGGGTTTGTTACAAGTGCATTTCATTTCTCTCAAATCCACAATTTGTATTTTACCACCCTTAGCGGATCCTCTATTACCACGTCCAGTCTTAACTTGAAAAAGGCCTCGTCTGTAGTCAAATGCGACGATCTCATGGAAGTTTGCCTTCTCAGTGTTACGGGTAATAAATCTTGTGGCGTGTGAAGTGTACTTACTTCCCCCAATTAGCCATGCATTTGCATTCTCGCGTCTTTTAACAAAATAAACATTAACACGGTAGAAGGTGAACTCCACAAGAGTAGTTATAGCCTTATAGGCAAGAAATGTACATCCTTCATCACGTTATTGAATACTTCGGCTAAGTTGGTATTAGTAACACCATACCTATACCCTCCATCATGACATATTGACCATTTACACATATCACCAACTTGATCAATCCAAAAAAGAGCTTCTGATTAGCAACACCAATAATCTTCAATCACTCGATGATCTTATGTGGTTGTCTTTGCTCTGCAGTCCTTCCATACATCTTCATCAGCTTCACATTACCCATTTGACGGTTGAAGTTACTTAACAAATGTCACAAACAAAACCTATGATGGGCATTCAGAGGTTGCCATTCCGGCTCCTCCATGGTTGTTAGAATGCCCACATGTCTATCTGATTAAAAGCCCAGAACACACGTTGAAAAGTTCTAATACTAGGACGGACGTATACACCAACATCATTATCTTCCTTAAAGAACCACTCAACTACAGTCCTGGGGTTAGAAACTTGCATTGCTTTTAAGAAGCGTGGAAGAAGAGGATAAGAATCTTCCCATGTCCCATAGATGGAGAGAAGGGCTTGCTGTTTAGCACACCATGCCCGCTTATAGGTCACTTCGACACCAAATTGGTCTTTCACCATTTGTCGCACCACAGAGACCTTAATTGATGGGTCTTCAGCAACACAATTTTTAATAAGATTATTAATCACAGAAGATGTCAAATGAATATGTCTAGCTGACACATTTTCAGTACTTAATACACAACCCCCATGCTTCCCTTTATATGTAACAATCTCCCATACAGGTGAATAGGAGCTCAACGTAGCCCTAAACTTCCAAGCACACCATTTCTTACACTTCAACGTGAGCACGGTTTGATTTGAAGTTTCAGTTCGGTACTCAACGTTCCTACGAATATGATACAATCTAATAGTATCCAACAACGCATCCTTGTTATCAAACATCATACCCTTTTGAAACTCTTCTTCTTTGGTGTAGGTTGTATCACAAGCCCAAGACCTCCAAGAGTTGTCCTCAACGTGTTCATCTAGAGGGGGAACTAGTGCATAAGGTGTAGGAGCAATGATTGTTAGAATGTTGCCTAAGCTCATGTCATTAGCTACAGCCTCCTCGTCAACACCCACATCGTCTTCAGAAGGGGCTTCAACGAATTCATTACTCTCACTATTAACATCACCCCAAGGCTCATTTGTATCTTCTAAGTTAAAAGTATCATTATTTGAGACTTGAATTTGAAATTGATTGGGTTCATTAGAAGGAGAAGAGAAAGATGGCATAATGGGATTTTGAATTTCTTTGGGTAGGGAAGGGCGTATGAGAAGGAGCAGAAGAAGTAACATTCAGGAATGCATTTGTTTCTACAACATTGACATCTTGATTCCCTAGGGGTACCTCTTCTACATATAACTCTAAAGAAGGAATAGAGGTAGACTTTGAATACTCCCACATTGCATCTATAGCCTCCTCATCCTCAACCGGAAGAGCTAACAATTCTCCACTCATATTGTACTTAAAACTTACATTAACAGTACTTCTTGTAGTGTCAATGTCAATCTTAGAGCATATAAGATGTTTAAATTCATTCAAATCCATGTTTGAGTTGCATGCAAACAGTTTACGTCTTCCCCCTACATACTTAACATTGGTACTACTTGATTGAATTGAACCATTGCAAAAACATACAACAGTCACACGAAATGAAGCCATTTCTACAACAATACGTAAAAAACCAACATCACCATCAAGTTCATAAGAAAGCAAGTACATTGTTCAAAATTAGGGTTTGCATTCAAATATTCTCTACATTAAATTTAAACATATTCTACATTAAATTCATGAACAAACAACCACATTATGAAAATCATAGCAAATAACAAGTACATTTGACATATTTATAGAGTTTAAGTATAAACGAATACTTTAAATAACATACTTTTAAACAACAAAAAAAACTAAAAAATTTATAATAAAAAGGTACCTTAATAAGCTGTAGATCACCAAAGAGTAGTAATTTGCAAGTTTATGAACCTGCATTTAATTGAAACTTCATGAACAAATATAAACCCTAAATTTTCGAAAAAAAAAAACAAAAAAGTTATTACTTGAAGTGAATGTAGTAAGATGATGGAACTAATTGGTAGTACAAACTTGAAATTTGATGAGATTAATTGAAGGATTGAAGTTGATTTTAATGGTGGAAAGAAGAAGGAGATTTTCGTAGGTTATTAGGGCTCTCAACGAAGTAAAGTGAAATGAGGAAGAAGGAGCTTCAGCAGAAATTTAGAACGCATGAAGTCGTTGTTAGTAACAGCGACATTGTGTTTGACCAGTCAAACATTAAGTCGCTGTTAGTAACAGCGACTTGACCCTGGACAAAATTTTTGACCATTTCTTTCATTTCGCTGTTAGTAAGTGCGAGTATACACCAAGCCTAGGTTTGGAGGCATGGACGCTTATTTTGGGAATAAAGTTTGAATTAAGCTTGTTTTTTGAATAAAGTTGTTAAATAATCTTAATTTTTTCAAATTTTCCGACGTTCACCAAGTTGGATACACTCAAATAGATGGGTGTAGAAATGATTTCATAGTCCATCCCGGCTTTTCATACAAATAAGCGCGAGAACTGAGCATAACCAGTAGGAAAGAAGAATATTAATATAATATTATATTTTATATTATTGTGATTTGGTTTCCTCAAGTTTAATATTTCGTAATATTTTGTTTTCTTATTTTAGTTGATAATTTGGGAATTTCACGCTTACTTTTGGAAATAAGTTGAAACTTATCTTATTTGGTTCATTTTGTTGATAATTTGTCTTAATCATTTCAAATTTTCTCAAAATTACACCACGTGGTGTACACAAATGAAAATAAAAATCAATGATCGGGGGAGGCTCAGTCATATCACCACCATTTTTCCATCCACCACAAATCCACAATGGGTCTAGAATGATTGCATGGTGATCTCATAGATCATCAACAATATCGACCAAGACCTTGTAGAATATTTTCTTGACTACACTACCTCCGCTCGAGATTTATGGACAAGAATCCACTTCATTCTCGGACCAGTTCAGCTACCTCCGGTTGATGAGACCATTTAGCGTGAGGTCGCGCGGGGGAGAAATATGGTAGAAAAGACATCATCGGGATTTAATCCCTCAAAAAATCAAAAACCAGGAAACACAAACCAAAACCAAGATCTTTAAAAGAAAACTGAAAAATTCTAAACGAAGGTACGGGTACTTTGCTAGGTGTCACTGATTCTACTACCACTACAATTATGCTGAGTTGAAGGCCGAAAATAATGAGAAGAAGGGACTTAATTCTAATGAGAGAAATACAGAAAGAAACAAGAAAAATGAGGGGCAAAAAATACTGGGCAAAAATAGTATCCACCACCGGAGTTCAGACAGTAGTGGCCGAAATTCAAACAGCAAATTTGGAGGAGCCCTTAATAGTAGAGAATTAATTTGGGAAAGCAAATTTCAAATCTCAGAGTAAGTAAGTGGTAATTGAGAAAGAATGTGATGTATTTAGAGCAACAGGAAACATTTCATATACTTGCTTTTGTACACACAAAAGACAAAAGCCAAAAATTCAAAAAGAAAACCTATCCAAATTACTAATTCATGACCCACGCCTCAAATCTCCCTCCCAGATCTTACTAAATATCCCTTCTTATAAAACCCACAAACCCAACGTCCAAGTCTTTGACCCAAATAATAAAATAAGCCAACTTTTTTTATTTCATGACCTTTTATCTAAATCCGAAAATTTGAAAATCAATTATGAAAAATTCGCATAAAAGATTATCAAAATGTCCTTTGTAAAATCAGAAGATCAACTAGCAGATTTTCTATTCAAGGCAATTGGCTCTAAAGCATTTAAGAATATTTTTGGCAAGTTCGGTCTCGATGATCCCAAGACCAAACTTAGGGAGTATAGGAAAGTAGAATATTAGTATAATATTATATTTTATATTTTATATTATTGTGATTTAGTTTCCTTAAGTTTAATATTTCGTAATAGTTTGTTTCCTTATTTTAGTCCTTATATCTTGTATAAATAAAGGTGTTCCTTTCATTGATAATTTAATACAAACCAAGTATTGAAAACCCAAATCAATCTTTATTTTCGCATTATGATTTTCTATATAACCAATTTAGTAGGCCACTGCTTTTCCTCTTGGCTTTCCACGCAAATACACCTGGGAATTGAGCATAACTAATTTTTACTAATTTTGGCGGAAAATTAATTTTATTATTTTGTCAAATAAAGATTTTGTTATTTATGAAGAAATTCAAAACAACAACAAACCAAGAAATTCTTGGCAAAACAAAAATTTATTTACAAATGAGAGGGAGATGGACACCTCAAAACAAAAGGGCGTAATTATGCAAAGCTAAGAACTAACCAAAATAGATCATAACAAAGGGCATCACAAGCTCGATATATTTAGATTAGAATGTAGACAGCTTGACATGCTATCATAGCAAGATCTCTATAGAAAGAAAAGGAATGAAAACAAAGAATACCTCTTCGTAAGAAGATGATCAAGGAAGAAACCAAGTACTGAGGGAAAAACGAAGTGTTAGCTAAACTCGCCCGACCATCCGGGCGAACCAAGTCCATGCAGACTGCTTTATTCTGGAGAAAAATACACCACTTTCTCCATTTGGCTCCCACTTTGACTTTTTTGTCTATTGGGTAAAGCAACCTCTTGCCATATTTTTGTATCCCTTTTGGCCTTCATCCACTTAGGGACTAATCCTTCCTAAATCCTCATACTTGCATGCATTAGATTCAATGTGGTTTGGATTGTCTATAAAGAAAAAAGGACTTGGGGAGCAAGTCAAGGATCTCTTGTACTCCATATTTTTTATTTTTTTAAAGGGAGAACCGGAGAAATAAAATCGTAGAGTGAGAAGTAGTAGTTTAGACTTTTATATCTTAGTTAGTTTAAATCTTTCTCTTGCAATTGAGTTGTAATAATTAATAGTATTAATAGTTATATTGGGTATTGAAGAAATAGAGATGTGTCTATGAAAAATAGGCTTCAAAGATTCAAAAAAGCAAGAAGAAGCTTCTACTAAATGAGAAAGATTCAAAAAAGCAAGAAGCTTATACTAATTGATGTTCTTACATCTTCGTTTGTATCTCTTTTCTCTTCAATTTCTTGTTATTTGTTATTTGATGATTTTAATACTTGAATTTGATGCTATGAGCTATATGTCTTGCTTGTTTTATGTTTAATTCTAGTAGTTGTCATCTTTCTCATTTTCCTAGTTTTTTACTTTTCTCGCTTAAAATAATCATGTTTAAGTGAAACATGTCTATTTACATGAGTAATTTAATTATGAATGAGTAGTTTCGATCCTTTTTAGGACTAGGGGCTTCATGTTCACTTTGTACGCTTGATGGATGGTTAAATGTAGTTGGATCTTAGGCTAGGATTGACTATTCAATGCTAGAGTATGAAGTGCTCTAAGTAGAAAGGATTTCGAGTTTTATTTAGATTGAGACTTACACCTTTCAAACAATTGGCTAGTAGCACATTTCACCCATAACCATGACTAGTGGGGTCTATTCCTAATGTACTAATTACTTAGAGGCTACAAGTCATTAGACCCTCTACTAAACCTTGGAAGGATAGGTAGATGGTGGTCACCCAACATCATAGTTATGCAATTAGTCATTACCCACTATTGTCAAGTGTGCAACACTAAGCTTAAGAGGCTAAGTGCTGATCCTACTTGGTTATCAAACTATCGCACTAAATGTTTAACGACTACCAATCTCTAATCTATCCACTTGTGAACTAGATAACCTAGAATAGTTGAAGTCTTAGTTATGTTATCTTGCTTGTTATCTTCATTATTATTAGTCTTTGATTCACCAACCTTAATCCCCTAGCCTAAATTCCTTGTAGACCTAGATCACTAAGATAGTATTCAAACTATTGATAGCTCCCTATGGACTGAGCTCTAACTTGCCACTTATACTAGCTATGATTAAGAGACTAGGGTAGTATGAATGAGTTTGACCATTGCGACCTAGTAACGATCTAAGAAACACTGATCAATATGGCATCATTGCTAGGGAGCAATGTGTGTTAGTTTGCATTTGATTAGTGATCTTGCTTTTGTTGTATCTATTTTTCTTAAATTGTTAAATTTTTACTGTTAATTTTTGTCTAATGTGCTTGTTTTAAGGTTTCTTTGCAAGAGCATTCATAAACCAATCCACCTTTATTTCATTTCATCATCTAAGTGGACATGACCTTAGCATGGTCAATTCACCCTTATTTGGACAATTTGGTTTAGCCAATCACTACTCAACAAGCCATATAATTCAACGTCCTAGGAATTATACCCAATGCCAAATCCATCTCACTTATGCTCATATTGTGGGGATGTTGCATTCTAAAGGTCAAATAAAAAACATCTTGTAGAACATTTGAAGAAATTCACTTAGAAATATAGCCTTATACCATCATGCCTAGATTGCCTTAACTATGTCAATATGCATCTTATTAGATGCACTTTACACCTAGAGGCAAAAAGAGACTTGAAGAGGAAGTTGTTGATCAACTTGCCCTACCAAGTGAAGTGAGTGCTTTTGTGTAACACCCGAATTTCTTCCCTTCCTTGTTGGAAATTCAGGCGTTACATTTTGGTGGAGGGAAAGAGTGTGAAAAAGGCAAAAGACCTTAGACCTCTTAGTTTATCGATTGTTTTTAGTTGTTTTAGGAGACGTAAATCCTTATGATGCATTGGCCGATCTTGGTGCATCCATTAGTTGGTGTCGTTAACCATTGCTAAGAAACTCCTAGCCAACCTCAAGCCTTCCCTTCTAGAAATAACCCTTTAATTGTAGAGTTTGACGCTCTCTAAGCAGAAAGGATGCCGATTTTTCTTAGAAGGAGACTTACACCTTTCAAACACATAACATTGGCTAGAAGCTCATGATTCTACCCATAAACATGACTAGTGAGGAATTGAGGATTATTCCCAATGTATGGTTTAGAGGCCACGGGTCATTGGACCTTCTAGTTAACCTTAAAAGGATAGGTAAAGGGTGGTCACCCAACAACATAGTTATGCCATCAATCATAACCCACTAGAGACAAGTGCGTAGCGCTAACTTAGAAGCTAAGTGTCGACCCTCTTAGGTTATCAAACTATCCCACTGTATGTGTAACAACAGTCAATTTCTAATCCATCCACTTGTGAAGTGGATTGCCCCAAGTCCTTGTTGTCTTATTTTGTTATCTTCACTATTATTAGTTTTTGATTGTTAAGCTGAACTAAATCCCTTGTAGACCTAACTATTTATAACTTCCTGTGAATCGACTCTTATTTTGCTACTCATACTAGTTGTGAGTAAGAAAACAGGTAGTATAAATGAGTTTGACTCTCGCGAACTAACAACGCCCAAGAATACTGATCATCGGTTAGTTGGTTATTTGGTCGGATCAAGAAGGTCAGGTTTTTTGAAAACCGATAATCATTATTTACATAGAAGACACCCAATATGAAGCTTTTGGGCCTTAACATAACTAATAAAAAAATTATTTTGTTTTAGCTGTTAGGAATTTTGATTCTTTTAGTTTTAGTTGTGTATACTGAAATGAAATAAAAATATTATGGTTTGCAGTCTTTCAAACCACATTTTAATCAAATTATAAAAGAATTAAACCGAATTTATAATTCGATTTGATTTGATATGATTTTTTAATTTTGTCAAAATAGCTTTCCCACTAGAATTAACAGATTTGAAAAATAAACTCATATTTTAATTTTCTTTAAAAATCCTTTTTAAGTTTTTATTAATCTCAAACAATCAAATCTAGTCTAAGTAAAATTATTCATTATTTATTTTCCGTCCAAATCCAAATTCAAATTATTATGAAAGAAATAATTAACCTTTTTCTGATTTTCGAACATTAATCTTAACATTTTGATTAAACATGAATAATCTCAACTGTAAGAAATGCTTGCTCAGAATGCATCAAGATAACATGTTTTCTATATAACAAGTATTTCATTTTGCATTAAAAAAAGAAGTAAATATAAAATTAAATCATAGTAAAAAAAATAAAAAAGAATCAAATAATTTTATTTTTGATTTTAACTTTTAATTTTTAATATTTTTTATTTTTTATTTTTTTATAGCAAAAATTTTGCAAAAAAGCGGTTACTATTTAGACAATACTCCCTCCGTTCCTATTTGATCTTCCTATTTGGGTATTTCACAAAGATTAAGAAAAAGAGAATCTTTGGTGGTAGTGGGTATTATTTTAATTATATAATAGTGGGAAGTAATAATTGTATTGGAATAATGAGAGAGAAAGTAATTGTAGATATAATTAAATAATCAAAAAAAAAAAAAAATCTGATTTTATTGTAGAGAGAGAATTACATGGAGGGAAAGTAACCACTTTCCAAATTGGGAAAGTTTACATTTTTGTTTCTAAAAAAAAGGAGGGAACTGTAATCACAAAGGAGGGAACTGTATTGTCCTTGCATTGGCCAAATTAGAAAAACATGGATTACTAAAATGAATAATTACAAGTACAATCTCCAAAAAAATGACCTTACAAATTCCTAATCATCTTATTTAATCTGCTGACCTTACAAAAATGAAAACAGCAGCCTCACAGTAATCATCTTATTTAAGCTGCTGACCTTACAAAAATCAAAACAGCAGCCTCACAGTACATGGATTACTTTGTCCAGCCACGATATTAACCCAAACAGCAGCCTCACAGTACCAAAAACAACTGTCCAGCAACCTCATTTGCATCATTAGCCTTGTAATGGCTTCAGATAATGACGATGAGCTACAGGGGGCTTGGTATTTTGGATCAAATGCATACGATTCACAGTCTAGCTCCAATTCTGATGAGGAACCACAAGAAATTGATGCACAACAAATAGAACAGCAAGATCAACGTAAACCAAGGCTTACAAACGAGTTGAGGCATCTCATTTTACATGAAATGTTGTCACTTAAAGTAAGTGACTCACTACCACATGGTACATTCGTACGAATAGCAAACAAATACGGTTACACACCAAGATCAATTCGAAACTTATGGAAACGTGCAATTGAAACCAAAGAAGAAAACAAGCCTTATGTTGTCGATTCAAAGTACAAGAATTGTGGAAGAAAAAGAGTTCAAGTGCCACCAAACATACTTGAATCAAAACCAATGGGTGAACGTACATGCATAAGAGATGTTGCAACATGTTTAGACTTGGCACCAACAACGGTTTGGCGATTGATACGAAGGGGGGAGATTAAGGCACATTCAAATCCATTACACCCTTCTTTAACGGATGCAAACAAGGCAAGAAGGGTTGAGTGGATTTTAAGTCTCATTCAAGAAGATACAATTCATCATCATCCAATGTATAAAGGTATGTATGACTTCATACATATTGATGAAAAATGGTTTTACTTAACCAAGAAGACACAAAGAGTTTATTTAGCACACAAAGAAAAAATTCCATATAGGGCGGGAAAGTCATCAAAATTCATTCCAAAAGCCATGTTTTTAGGGGCGGTTGCAAGGCCTAGATGAAATCAATATGGCCAAATTACATTTGATGGGAAAATCGGAATTTTCCCTTTCGTAAGTAGGGTTGCAGCACAAAGAAATTCAATTAACCGTCCAAGGGGGTCTATAGAAATTAAACCAACTGATTCGGTTACTCAGGAAGTTTATAGGAGCATGCTCATAGAACAATTAATTCCAGCAATTCTTAGAAAATGGCCAAGTGATGTCCATCGATAATTTTCATCCAACAAGATAATGCAAGGGTTCACATAACAAATGATGATCCAATTTGGCAACAAAACAACAGGCAAGGGGGCTTTACATTCATTCTAACTCAACAACCACCAAATAGTCCCGATTGTAATATTCTAGATTTGGGTTTTTTTAGGAGCATACAATCACTTATGCATAAGAAAATGCCAAAGAACATGAATGAGTTAATAAAAGTAGTGGAAGATGCATTCCAAGAGTTACATCCAAAGACTTTAACCAATGTTTGGATTTCATTACAACACCACTTAAATGAAATCCTAAAGGTTAAAGGGTCTAATGACTATGTTCAGCCACACCTAGGGAAGAAAGTTCAAGAAGACAATTGAAGGTTACGAATACAAGTGCGAGTACCATCACAATTGGTTAGGGAATGTGTACGTTTCCTTAACCCAAGCACAAATCAGCAAGCCACACAAACAGAAAATGAAGATGCTGTACAACATAATCAACAAATACTTGAAGCATATGATGAAGCAGTGGAAGAATCTCAAAGATGATTATAAATTACAACCCCTCAGTTTTTTTTATCATCATCAAAATTGTTTCTATAAAACTTAGGAGCAACTAATTATGAAATCAACATCAAAATGGAAATTTAAGGTCATGCATATGTATTTACGTCATTATATAATGATCATTTCAGTTTTTTTTGCCCCCTGATTCATTATTAAGGTCTTTGAACCTCTCAGCTTTTAAAATTTCAACAACAAATGACGCAAATTACTGTACATGAACAAAAAAATCATATGATGTGTCGATTGTACACAATTGCTACTCAACCAAGTAATTATAGATAATTTTTCAGATTTTAAGTCAAGTAATTGCATAAACACATCACAGGGGTTTATCCAAAAATTTCAAGAACAGACTTCCAAAAAAAATAAGACGAAATCAAAAAGGTTCTAAACAAATCCAACATCAAACATCACAAAATGAAACAAATCCAACAGCAAACATCACCAGCACTTATCATGAGTGTACAATTCAAAGGAAATTCAAGAAAAAATTACATAATTCACGTGCGTTTTTTAGGGTTTTTTTTACCCCTTGAAGCAATAACTTCCTCAGGAGTGTCAGGGACAACCAAATTAACTTGGTCTTCATGAATCTTAGATGGAGTTGAAGGATTAACATGAGATGGAGACTCCAAATAATACTCAAGAACACTTTGTGGTAATTCTTCTTCAACATTAGGAGAAGGAGTAGAATCACGAAACCTAGATGTAGCATCATCCTCCATCGCCTTTTGATATGCCTCAAGATCTTTTTTAGTCCATTTAAGAATTTCATTTGAATAAGAGTGTGACCTCCCATTAATGGAACAAGAACAAAATTCTCCACGGTCACACAAACCGTCATAAAGGTATGATGGTATGGTCGAATCACTCTTAGATTCGACGAGATTCGACGGTTGTCATGGACAAACAAAAGCTTCAAACAGTAACAATGGAAGTCGAAGAAGAAAGCAAAACAGAGGGCTTGAAAAAATCAAACTCAACCAAAATTCACAAAACGAACATCAAAATGAAGACCAAATTCCGATCTACATTTTAATGCAGTAAAAATGGAGTAAAAATGAGGAATGAACGGGCAATAAAAGCTAAGAAAGCCATGGAAGAAACTCAAAGAAGAGATAGAAAGCAACGACTTCTTTTGGGAGAGGAACGGAGTAAAATGAAGACATTAAATGAAACACACGCTGCTCCAAGAATCCAAGGGTTAAAATAGAATTATTTAGGGTAAAAGAGGGTATTTGAGGGGTATAAATGGGAAAATAACTTTCCAAAAATAGAAAGTATTCTAAAGTGGAAAAACTTATAGAACTACCCGTTTTAGTAAGGTGGAAAAACAAAAAGGAACGGAGGAAGTAATGTTTTTGGTTTGTAATCTTTTAATGAAAAGTTAAGATTTTTATGAGAAAAATCGTTGAATTATTTTAGGTTCCTGACTTGTGGCGGTAAACTGAAAACGTCTCGTATAGCCTCCCATGGAGGAAGCAAAGCCACGAGGTCCCCAGCCGAAGATTCATGAACTCCATTGACGCAATTCATCATCCCGACCGACAACATTTCCCAATTTCCATGACTTCCTTCTCAGCCAAATTTTGTATTCCTAAAGTATTTATCGGCGCGAAAATTAGGGTTTCGATCTTGGAAATGTGATCAGCCATGGCGGATCACTACAGGTTGCTAGGAGTCACAAAAAGCTCTTCGAAAGAAGAAATCAAAGAAGCATTTCGTAAATTGGCGATTCAATATCATCCAGATAAGCATGCTCAATCCTCCAAATCTGCAAGAGATGCTGCCACTCTTAAATTCAAGCAGGTTTCTGAAGCTTACGAGGTTCTCGTTGATGATCGTAAGCGTGCTGCGTACAATTTAAGCCGCTACAACAAAAATTCTAGTTATTCTTACCATAATAACTATGATCCCAATTACTACTATCGCGGTGGTTCTTATCATCGCCCTCCGCCATTTTCGTCCCAACCACATCGTTTTATGTTGAATTTGGATGCCTTTTTTCGATATATGACGACTCGTGCTTTTCTTCTAAACGTTGCGTTTGCCGGGTATACTCCTCTCTCTCTCTCTCTCTCTCACAGTGTGTTCTTTGTTTGAGGTTTTTCGTATTTGTTTTGTTATCAGTTGTTTTCTTGAATTATTTATGGGAGGTGCTTTTTTTTTTTTGCAATCGAGTTTCTTTCATGGGGTAAGAGCATTAATTCTTTAAAGGGAAACACTACCAGAAGAATCGCATAACCCAATTATTGTTATAGAAGACTTAGAATTTAAAGAGTTTTGAATAATCATTTGCCTTAGAAATCAAATCATCAATGTTCAGTCATATTTGGTATGTATCGATAAGGACATGACATTGTTCAAACCAGACTATCAGTGTTCGTGCACTTTGATAAATGTGTTTAGATGACAGATTCTTACATGTGTATTGAACAAGGACAGCTATTCTTTTCTATGTTATGAAACAGCGACGCTAACCCCTAAGCTAGTCTAGTATTTTTGTTATTTGCCTTTTAAAGGTATGCTTTCAAGTTTTCTTGCCTTTTCTGGTGATATATTTTTGTTTGAATGAGATACATTTGAGGTTGTGGACGATTTTGGAAGGGGGTGATTATTTTGTGTTGACAGATTATGCAAGAACTTACGGTGGAGTGTCATGAAACATTAGAGGAACAATTATATTGCATTTACCATCTTAATGCTACTAAATGGCTTCTAACTAGTCGGGATTAGATGTATACACCTTACCTTACACAGTTACACTTGTAATAACAAAGTGGTCGATTCAGGGGCAGGTCTAGAAAAAAATTAAGTAACATCAATAATTTAAAAAAAATTCCATTTGAAATTATATAGTGCAAAATGCGAATATGCCAAAGATTTGAAGCAATAAACTAGGTGAAAGTCTATGTTAATTGCGATGAGATCTTACAAAAATTGTAAAATGAATAGTATGTTCGTTAATGGTGATTGTTTTTGTTACATCAATGGCAATGAAGTTATATATGTTAAGTGCAATGGGCTTTTTTTATGTTAGCGGTGATTTTGGTAAGAATGATGGTGATTTGCCTGAAAATAAATTTTGAGATAGGATTAGATACCAGGTAGTCTAAACTCTAAATACTTCAAATTAAAAAAATATAGATATGCTAAGCTTGAATTTTGAACTTAATCCCTTCATTTAGAAGCAAACCTCTTTTACCAACTCATCTAACTTCACACATTGACATTTTTGGTTTTTATTATTAATTTAAGGGGTCGCTTGGATTGAGAGTAGGAGTGTAAAAAGTCAAACTAATGTAAAAAAAGGTAATTAGAGATGCAAATAAAGTCATTGAAATAATTGTAATAGAGGTAGAATGAGAGTAAATTAAAAAAATTAGTAAAAAAAGAGATTGATTTCCCTCATTTAGAGGTAAAGAATTCTTCCACCCTCCCCTATCCAAAATAAGAAAATTAATTGTTGTTTTCTCCATTTTTCATTACCTTTTAATTAATTCTTTCACCTCACTAACAATCAAATCCTTTAATCATTTATCCTACTAACTTTATTTTCCTAATTTGACTTTTATTTACCCCTTAATTATTTGCCCTCAATCTAAGTGACCTCTAAGGGATGTCAATTGACCTACTGACACTCCTTTTGATCTACCAATGGTTTAGTTGACCATTGAATGCAAATTGTTTGCAAACATCTTGGGAAAATGTTGAGAAGAGAAAGTTTTTAGTCTAGGACTCTAGGTAGAGGAGAATAGATTGCCCTTAGGACTATTGATCCTCTTTAAAAGAATAGAAGTAAGGAAAGCTTTAGCTTGGTAGTTCATATTTTGAGTGGGATATGATTTATCATTGGTGTTAGGCAAAGTGCTTATCTATTTGCGATGGAGTTGAAGTTTTATAGTTCTTTGGTTTTGAATTATATTTGACTAATGTGAAGTGCCTCATTAAACCAATTGTATGGCTTATTGATGTGAAGTAAGGTGTTTCTAGTTAAGGTAAATAGGAAGCAATCTTTTTGTTATAAAAAAGGTGAAGCTTTGTATGTGATCCTTTTACCCCGGCTGCGTAAGAGCCTCTATAGTGGCATTTGGAAATGTCATGTTAATGTTGGTGTTGATGTTATTATTGGGTTCTAATTGAGGAAGGAAATATGAACAAAAAGAAGGAATTAAAGAAAATAAGATCAAATCAAGAATGCTATTTTAAAGTTTGATCACATTAGGCTTTCATCCCAATTACCATAATGGTTGTTCTACTACGGCAAATAAAGAAGGTAATTTCATATGTACGTCTTCGTTCCTAATTTCTTATTGTTCTATATGCAAAATCATAATCATAAGGTACCCTCATATCAGTTTAAAAAATATGGGGATATTATTATAGGACAAATAGGAGAGCTTACCCAAAGAGTATCCTATTAGATTAGAGAGCCTATTTGCCTATAAACTACCACACCAATTGCATACACAACCGATGTGGGACAAGTCTCATACCTTGCAATGGACCATAACAGATATCCTTCTTTCATGTGTTCTATGTTGTTTAATGTAAATTAGTTATGTGCCATCATTCTATTTAATGTCTTGCTGCTAAAAATGAGCTCTAATTTAGACTTCATAACTTGGGAGTTGAATCTAATTTCTTGGGGTCAGAATTTCGGATTTATTTTTTTTGGCACTTATCCCCTCTCAAATCTGTCATAGATCAACCTTCTGTTGCCGCCTGGCACACAATGCTTCTCTAGGATGTACCCTATGTTGTCTTCTTCTGTAATGTGCTTCCTATGGATATTTTTTACCAGCTCCTCCATACTCTCTGCCCCTCCCCGCCTTCTTCTCTACTCAATGTTGGCCCCACTTCTGCTCTGAAATTGATAATGATGTTATTGAACTTTACATAAAGATAGTGAGATTTCAGAATTATAATCTTATAACTTGAGAACAGTTGTAGTAAGATTCACCCTTTCCTACCTCATGCTATCCCACTCCCTTTCTAAAATAGCTGAACTTAGTGCTGAACTTTAATTAAAGAAAGTAGGAGTGCAGGACTACATTTCTATAAACTTCAGAACTGTCATTGTAACTTTTACCTGTTCAAGTCAAGTTCCGCTCAGTTGTCAGACAGCGATAAGAGGTTTTCTAATTTACTAAATAACATTAACCTACCTATTTTAAGACCCCTATCAAATTATTTTTCCTTTTTTTAATTATAGTTTGGGTTTCTATTCATCACCATGAATATAACACTGACCTACTCAGGGAACTGTTTCGCTTCTGGAACAACATCATCTTATAGGTCAGTGTTGTTGACCATCAATGTTGAAAATTCGAGAGAAATAGAAGAAAATACCTAATTAGGCTTTTGGTAGGATACTTTGGTGGATAGAGTATTAGAAGTAATGCAGTTATCATAACGCCTAAATATCGGTCGAAACCATATGATATCCCTTGATAAGTTTAAAATGCAGTTTTCCACCTTAGCACCGCGGAAAATATCGGTTTGTTTTTTTAAAACCTTTTTAACACCGGAAATATTGACTTTTTTTGGGAAACCTTTACAATGCGGCGAATGCGACCTTGTTTACACTATGCTTGTACTCACTGCATTTCTTGGAGTCTATTTGTATGCATCACAACTCTTAATTTTTTTTCCGTGCTCGTGACCTATCCCTACAATATCCTCTTTCAGAGCTAATGCTTTTTATCTGAAAAAAAAAAACAAATGGACATAATCTCTCTATATCAGCCCTTATCTGGCATGCATATAGTACTGTTTGATTTTGTGCATGTTTACTTCTACAGTATTGTTGAATATTTTGCATCTTTCATATTTATCTCCAAAATTAGAAAAGGGATTTTCCTCCTAAGCAAACACTCTTCAAGTTGCCCTTCTTTGAGAACTGGGGCATGTTATGTACACTTGCTAGCAAATATTAGAAGAATATGAAATAGGAAATTTGAATATAAAACAATCTGAACTTTCCCAATTTTCTAAGAGAGATCCCACATCTTATTTATTTAACAAAAGTTCTCCTTTGACAGCGTTTTAATTTGCTAGCGAATATAAGAAGAATATAAAATAGGAAAATTGATTATAAAACAATCCAGACTTCTCCCAATTTTCTAAGGAAGATCCCACAATTTTATTTATTTAAGAGAAGTCCACATTTGACAGAATTTTAATTAGAAAAATCCCAATTTTATTTAACTATATTTACAATCTGAAATATTACCCTGTAAAAACTAACAACTGAAAAATATGGATTTTAAGAAGGAAGCTTTGAAAGGTTTGATTTCCTTTAGTTATACGAAATGTGGGTTCTTTTTCTCAGAAGACTAGGCAAAGGATTACCTATTGAATTTCTTTGTGTTTTTTCCTCGTTTCTATTGACTTCTGAAATTCTGAAAAGAAAATGGAAGACATAGCTGCCTGACATTGTTTATGTTCAATTTTGCAGGCTATTACTTGGTGGGACAGTAGCAATTGACATGGGTGGAGAGGCTTTGTGGAAGATGCAAAATCCAGGGGTATGTAAATTGAAGGATGTAATTAAAAGCCAATTTATATTAAGGATATCTGGCTGTTCAATGTGATTTTTTATGCTTTGAATTCTTCATTTTGTTATCTTCCATTGTAATTAAATAAATTACCAATATTAATAGATGATTCTATAAAATTGTCTAAAAGATGATTTTCTAAAATGTGTTCTCTAACAATCGATCTTTTTAGTATATGATCGTTGTACTTGGTTAAATTTCATTATCTTGCATATGTAGAATAGGGATGCTTCCTCCACTCCTTAAAATGTTTCTTTCAATATTTTTTATATGGTATATTGGTTAAGGACTTTTTGTGAACAACATTTGAATTCAAAACTGACATAGTAATAAATATTACTTCCTTCGTTCCATATTACTTGCTATATTTCTCTTTTTTAATAGTTTTGATTTACTTGCTACATTTCTATTTTTAACAATAAAACAACTACATTAATGTCTACCTTACTTTATCCTACTCTATACATCGTTAACTTTTATATCTGCCATCATTTAATCCTTATTTTATTAATTTTGCGTTTTAAACTAAAATTAATAACTCCCTCTATATTAATTTCTCTTTCCCAACTATTTTTTTATCTCCCAACAACTTTATAATCAATTCATCCTCCCCATTTATTCAGTTGGAGATGCCTTCCATTCTTAATTACTTAATTAGTTCTCGTTGCATTTTGCACCACCTATTTGGCTTTTATACTCCTAACTACTTAATCTAGCCGTTAGATTTTGCTAACCCTAAAATCCACTCTTTATAATCATCTCTCTCACTCACGTTTGTGATACTACTCTTCTTTGTTCTATGCCCTATTCTAAAGAAATCTGTTTGCTAACCCTAATATTCCAACTAAAGGGTTCGTCTATTTTGTTTTCTTGCTGCATAAAGGGTTTCGTTCATCTGTTTTGAAACCCCTCTTCTTTGATATCTCTTGTTCATCTTATACCCCTAGTTTTGTTCGATTGCAAATTCTTCGATCAGGGTTTTGATCTCTTTTGTTAATCGATTGGTTTATTTTGTTGTTGGTTTTAGTGGTTTTGATTCCAACAACAAAAGATAAAACCAACAACAAAAGATCAAAACCACTGAAACCAACAACAAAATAAACCAACATATTAATGAAAGAGATCAAAACCCTGCATAAAGAATTAGCAATCGAACAAAGCTAAGGGTATCAGATGAACAAGACATATCAAAGAAGAGGGTTTTCAGAATAGATGAACGAAACCCTTTATGTAGCAAGAAAACAAAACAGATGAGCCTTTTAGTTAGAATTTTAGGGTTGACAAAAAGAACTTATTTAGAATGAGACATAGAACAGAGAAGAGTAGTATCAGAAATGTGAGTGAGAGAGATGATTATAAAGGGTGAATTTTAGGGTTAGCAAAATCTAACGGCAAGATTAAGTAGTTAGGAGTATAAAAGCCAAATAGGCAGTGCAGATTGCAATGAGAATTGATAAAGTAATTAAAAATTAAAGGTATCTCCAACTGAATAAATGGGGAGGATGAATTGATTATAAAGTTGTTGGGAGATAAAATATTAGTTGGGAAAAAGAAATTAATACAGGATTTATTAATTTTAGTTTTGACGTGAAAAATTAATAAGTAAGGATTAAATGATGGTAGATGTGAAAGTTAATGATGTATAGAGTAGGATAAAAGTAGGAGTTAAGTAGACATTTATGTGGTCGTTTTATTGCTAAAAATAGAAATGTAGCAAGTAAATTAAAACTGCTAAAAAAGGGAAATTTAGCGAGTAATATGGAACGGAGGAAGAATATTTGCATGTGAAACTCTCGAAACACTCTCTCTGAACTCAATGTGTTGATGATTACCTGGAGATATGATATACTGGTTATATTACTTTTAAACTCTGGACATCACAGTTAGGGTATCTTATTGGCTACTCCAGTTTTAAATAAAATATTCCTTTGTTTGATTGTCTGTTTCAATCTTGACAAACTAGTTATTGGGGATACATTGTTGGTCCTTTCTGCTTCCCTGTACTTTCGTCTCTGTGTTATCTGAATTTATATTGGCTGGTCCTGATAAACTTTTGGCATTGAAGGCTTAATGTTCATGTGTGATGTGACTCATTGCTTCTCATGCGTTCATGTAGTTCTTTGTCAAGTTAATTAATTTTGTGGATGATAAGCTAGCCAGCTAGGTGAATCAGATTTATTTTCTGTTCATGAAGTATACATTAAGAATCCATCTAGCCAAGGTACAACACCAAAGTATTGCCTTGTGATTGAAAGTTGTTTAGTATGTTCAATGTTCCAACTGTTCATCAATAGGTTCTTGGTGGAATTTACCCCGTAGTTTCTTATTGGTAAGGTGATTACTTTATGAGGTCTTGATATTTGTATGTATGCTGGGTACTTTTGATGAATGAAATTACTAGATGATCTAGGTGCATCTACATTTTACAAGTCTGATGCTGGAACTGGAAGTCACTAGGACCGGATTTTATGGAATTAACTGATCTTTAAAGGCTATTAACCTGCCGCTCTTTGATTCCTTTCATTTTCTGATTGTGAAAATTCGGTTTTGTATATACTGTGAAGTCTGAACTCCCTTTTTTTGCTGGAATAGGACACCATTGTTTCAACAGAGTACATAAAATTGTGCTTATATTTGCTAGTTTATACGACAATAACCGTCTTTTACCCTTCATCCCCACTGTACTGCCCCCTTCCCTACCTTTTGAAGAAAGATTCGGAAAGGAATCTCAGTCGGAACCAGTGTCATATGATTTGCTAATCTCCTTGTGAATCGCGAATCGAAAAAAGCGAATTATGGTCAGTTTTGGGTTATTTTTGGACAAGTTTGAGCGAATCACGAATTCAAAAAGCGAATTAGCTAGCGGATCATGTTTTACTGGTCGGAACTTAAGCTATGGGTTTCTTAATAGAGTTCTGGAGAGTTTCACACCATTGCTGCAAGTTCTAGTATTGCCGACTTATTTTTCCTTTTTTCGACCTTTTCAAAACCATGTTGTTTACTCATGAAATTTATAACTGTTGAAAATTGTTGTGGGTTAGTGATGTAATTGTATAATGTCATATTAACGATGTACCTATGTTCTGTGTATGGTTTCAGAAATCATTCGAAGAAGTTATGGAATCAATTGAAAAGAAGAAAGGGCATAAAGGCCACGAATAGATATATGCTGCTATTGTACTAGAATCGAAACAACCTGCGTAGATCGTGCTACCAATTGACGTTTTCGATAGATCAAGTCGAGAGTAACAAAGGTTAGAGAAAGAGGGTGTTGTAGTTGTTTGAATAGTGTAATTTTACATCTCCAATTTTGATGAAGCCTGTCATATGAAGCTCTTACAATTTACAACCTACGCTGTGGAATGTGGACTGTGCATTAGTTCTGCCTCCCAGACTATTCCGTCCCAATCAATGCGACTCGAATGTATCAGTGAGAGTAAATGTTTCGAATTTGTATAATGTGCTTTTTATGTTGTAATTGTATATTTGTATATTCGTGGATTTATTACATTATTTATTGATAACGATAAAACTAATGAGAGATTGCTCAAAATAACTCACATTTCAGTTAACCCTGAATAATCTCAACTTTCTTATAGTGCATTTAAGGGACCGCTTTCTCAGTCTCTTAGTTCTGCCATCTACTCGATTCACGAACAAAAAACAGAGCAAGCTAACAGGTTTTGGAGAATATGTATACTTTAAATGAGGTCTCATGATAATATAGACTAACATCAATTACAATATACTAATAACATTATCTCTGTGCGATAATTGCCAATTAGTAGAATTCCTATAGATCTTCACTGTTACTGCCTTCTTATCAAACTTGGTTGTCTTAGTTTAGTATATTTGGTTGGTCGTCATGTTCATCATCATACCCAGTATATTTCGTTTATTGAAAACTATGATTAGAATCTGGGAGAAAAAAAGGGGCAATTCATATTCATAAAAAATAGTCCGGCCAAAGAGTCCTTCGGCTAATTCTCAAAAAAAATCCTTAATAGTCAAAAACATTTAAATAAATAAAAAATATATAAATAAATAAAAACAACTGGTAAAAACGAATAAAAGAATGTATGTAAAAAGACAAAGGCCAAAATAAGAACAACTACTGGTAAACGAAAGAGTATCAGTATTCTAAGATATGGATAAGACACCTCTAACTATCCTTAGCCTAGGTTAGATCCTCAGAGAGATGTATGTCATACAAGTCATTTTTTATTTGTTCCTCTCACGTTTTCTTAAGTCTTTCTCGACTTTTCTTACCCTCCACTATGATGCTTTCGAATCTCCTCATGAGGCGTCAAAAAGTCTTTCTTTACACATGCCCAAACTAATTCAATCTATTTTCACCATATCTTTGCAGAAATAGGGGCAAACCCTAGTTTCTCTCTAAACTCTCGGTCTCTGACTTTTAACTATCATTGTATTACCATATATTCACCTCAACATACGCATTTTTTTAGTTTCCATCTTATTCCATACAGCAGAATGTTATTATATTTCTGTAACTAAATAATTATTTTAAGGTTTGTGAAGATGTATTGTATTAAATCAAAAGGATTGGTAGGGATTTGTTTTTTTCTTTTTGCATATACCAATAGCCAATAGGGCTTAAGGGTGCCCGATTGAATGTTATCATATTTCTAGTTCACAAGGAATATTCTATTTAAGTAAAAGAATAAATACATGATTTTTTTTTGGATTTCTACAAGTAAAAATATTCACGTGACATTTTGTTAGATTTATCATAACGTATATATTAAATTTATTTTTTTAATATTTTTTATAAAATATATATTTATAGATACCGAGCTTTAAATGAATACTTAAAAAAATCGAAAAAAAAAGCATGAAAGGTGAGAATATTATTTATTTTACTAAAAATGTGCATGAGACAAAACTAAAAAAGCCAAGCAAAGTACCAGAAGGATTATCTAAAGAAAGAAAAGAAGTAGACAGACCAAGAATGAAACGTCGGGATTATATGTGCTTGTAAAAAGGGGAAAATTTGAAAAAAATAAGATTATTTAACAACTTAATTTCAAAAATAAGCTCCGTGACTTTAGGCTTTTAATTTTTTTTTAAGTCGCTGTTAGTAACAACGACTTTAGGCTTTTAATTTTTTTTCTCTTTCGCTGTTACTAATAGCGACTCTTGCCGAACCTAGGCTTGAATGTACGGACGCTTATTTTAGAAAATAAGTTTTTACGGAGCTTATTTTGGGAATTAAGTTGTTAAATAATCTTATTTTTTTAAAATTTTCTAAAATGGGGTGGGGTTGGTTTCTACTTTCTTGTGACTTTTGATATCTTTCAGAACCATTTATACCACCTTTTACTCCTACTCTTTATCATTAAAGATAAATTTTAATTGTATGTATAAGAGTAAAATAATTAAAATTTATAAGTAGATGAAATTAAAAAAAAATATTAAATTTCATAAGAAAATGATGTAAAATGATTAATATATTCGAAAATATAATATGAGACAGCTTGAGAGAGATGGAGAGGGTAATATATTTGAATACTCACTTCTTAATAATTACTATTTCGTCACGTTATTTTGCCTCAAGTGAGAATGACTTATAAAATTGAATTGGATGGGTTAAAGTGGTGAGATTATTTAAAGATAAGAAATATATTATAGAGTAAAGATCTGTTAAAGTGGTAAAGTTATAACTCACAATAGAAATAGAAAAAATATTATGAGATACTCCCTTCAATTCAAAGCAATTGTCTCATATAATTTTTTGATACTATTTATCGATCACTACTCTTAATTTGTATTTTATTCTTTATTTAGATGTCAAAATATAATCAAGTGTAATCTTTTTGATTCGTCTTAATGTAAATTTTATAAATATTAATTCTCATAATTTTTAATTATACGTGATTAGAGATATTTAAATTAATACATTGGTTAGAGTGTAAGTATAGATATTTAAATTAATACATTGGTTAGAGTGTAAGTATTTTGTATAAGTATCAAATAGAATAATTAGTATGAATTGAAAGGAGTACTAAAATGAAAAAAAAAAAGATAAATTGAGAAATGAAAGAAGATGAAAGTGATGTCCAAATAATCATGCAAATACAATAATGGTTTAGAATATAATCCCTTCATTCTCTTCTCGAATATTTGAAAGTTAGAAAAAAAAAAGCCGAATTCTCGTCGATTAACGTGAAGAAAACAACTTCTTCACGTGAAATTTTGATAGATTCATCATATATAATTTTTAAAGGAAATATAAACTTTTATAATTTTTAAAAACCTACAAAATCAAACTTTTATATAATTTTTAAAAATTAAATTTCTATTGAGAGTTGAAAAAAAAAATTATCAATAGTACTCCTGAGATTCGACACTTTATTAATGGTTGCCCTAAGTTTTTTTTATTATCAATGATACCCTCGTATGATTGTGCATCTTACAATTGTAACATTTTAAAACTTTTTCCGTCCAAAATCGTCCAAAAAAACCGTTAATTTTTTTCTTTATCTTTTATTTTTCAATTTAAAACATAAAAAAAGTTAACGGTTTTGAACGATTTTGAACGATTTTGGACAAAAAAAGTTTTAAGAAAATTACGGTTGCAAGACTCTCAATAATGAAAGCTACCATTGATAATTAAAAAAAACTTAAAAGTACCATTGATAAAGTGTTAAAACTCAAGGATATCATTAATAATTTCAAAAAAAAAGTTAAAATGAATTGAAAGAATAAATACTCGTAAGGTAGTTACAATGACATATTAAAGGTGTTATAATGTAGAAATTCCGGGAAACCCTAGCTGCCTCCCTCTTCTTTTCTCTCTTCTCTCTCTAAAAAATCCTAATCTCTATAACTGGTTAGGGGTTATCAAAGGTTGATGGTAAGCTCCTAATTTTTTCGTTTTAAGCTTTTTGAATGTGATTAGAATAGATTTGTATTCTCTCCCTACAGGAGAGATGTTCTACCCATTCATTGGGCTGATTCTACCCATATATTGGATTTCAATCTCTCTCATTATGAGAGTTTAGAGTTATGAATTTTGGTCTCTAGTTGATTTGTTGGTAGGGATTGATGCGATAAAGCAGCAGACACCAAAATTGCAATTACCATCAACTACATCAAATTCAATTCTATCTCAAGATTACAACAGATCGAAAGACCCCCTCGTAGAGGGCCGTATCAATCAACGATGTGGAAGAGGATCTATTCAGAACTGTTAGATCTCATATACAACTGTCGTAGTTTTGTTAAAGTTGTTATGTATTTGCTAATTTTATCTTTGAAGTAGATGTCGTATAACTCTTTATTAATGAATCAAGTATTATTTTAAAAAAATCTAAGAAAGTCTCATTTATCAGTTTATCTATTATGTGCCACCTGACATATGTTAAGAACATTAGTTATCTCATTCGATGATATTCTTTTACATATGCTCTTGAACATACTAATTAAAGTAGATAAAAAAGTAAATATTTAAGTCAATCTGTTAAAATAATATTGTTTAAATAAGATAATTAATAATTCTTAACCTATATCCTTATGGCATAGGTTAGATACATCCTTATTTAGTTCACAAATTAAAATCTTATGAAAGACAGTCTCTTGAGAGACTGTCTTTAGATAGGCCGGCTCAAAAAAAAATATAAATCAGAATTATAATTTACTGATTTTTGATTAATTAATTAAATGCATTTACTTAAATTGGAATCTGTACCCATCATTTGGTTGTCTCATTGTTACCCGCGCCAATTAATGTGGTGAGTTGCTCCTCATCAAACCAAAACACCATTTGAATTCTCACTAATCTTTCTTTCTCTTCATACTTAAAACCCTTTTCATTTGGTTTTCATCTTGTCAAGCTCCGTTCACCATTTTTGTCATGATCGAGACTTTACGTCCTTCATTAGTAATATCGCAAGTGCACGGCGTAACTTAGTACGATGGAAAGTACGGGTCGAATCCACAGGGAGTGGGGGTTAAGTCAATAGTTTCTCGATCAATTAGTGTGTTCGAAAACGTATAATAAGATGTTTGGAGATAGAAATAATTAAAGCAAGCAATTAAAAGTACTTAATGAAAATGAAGCATAAAAGTAAATAAGGATGCAATGAACTAAAGCAAGGATAAAAAGTTCAATAAGCTAAGAGGCATAGGCTAGGCGCTCTCACCAAAGTAGTGTTTACTAAACTTTAACCTAAGGTCATGGATGTTTCGTTATGGGGAAGAATGTATCATAAGTATTGATGTTCTCTCTTGAGCAACAAAAGCTTCCTAAAACATACTACTACCTATTCTCATAGAGCTAAGCATAATTTAAGACATGAAGTACACATTCAAAATTTCTAATCAAAGCATCTACCTATTCTCATGGAGGTGTCTTAACTTTTAAGCATAGATTATCGTTAAAAATCGACTCTCCCTCAATTCAAAGACACTACAACGTGATAGAAAAATCCGTCTTAAACCATAAACAACACAACCAAGCCAAAGGTAAAGAAAGCAATTCAAACTACATACATGGTGATAATGCCTAGCTTAAGTCAAAACAAACTGCTCACTCATACTCATATTGAAATCGTAGATTGCAAACAAGCCAAGAACCATAGACGAATAAATTAACTAGAGTATTCTAAAGATATGAGTGCAATATAACTTGAAGAACTACAAGCATGAATATATGAAACTTAAAGCAAACAATCAAAGATAACTAAGTGACATGAATTGAAAACAATATAAGCAAAGATAGAAGTTACTTTTTTAGGTTCAAACTAAGGATGAACAAGATGATTTGATGATTCAAAGTAATACCCTCCAAAAGCTTCAATAATAATACATCAATGGTTGAAGAATTCAAGTTGCAAAATATTATAATAAAGGATGAAGTTAAGATTGTAATTAGAAATTGAAAGTACTTAATTGAATTAAAAGGGAAATTATGCTAAACACTAATTATTAATTGAAATGAAAGAAAAGATATGAAGAATACATAGAAATTACTCAAAATGAAGGGTGAAATCTGAGATGCCGAGCTCCATCTTCCTCTTCTCTATTTATAGCCTTCAAAACAACTGAGGGGGTGGTGGTTTCATGATTGCTCTACCACCCCTAGGTTGTAGGAGGGGGTGTTACCCCTAATAGATGGGTAGGTTGGCTAGCAGTCATGGCAGCAGCAATTAGAAGCAACAAATGTAATTGGACCTCGAATGATACTTAAAAAGATCGCAAAAGCTGCTGCCGCCCATCTCGCTCAACCCGAGCCTTCTCGTTTGACCAGTCGAGCCACCATCAAGTGCAACATCAAAAACTTCAAAAATTGAACAAAATGTGAAAATTAGTTCCGCTCGACCCCAGCCACCTCGCTCGACCAGTCGAGCAACCTTCAGGAATGTGATACTCAGCTTCTGATCTCAAGTATATGCTCCTGGACTGCTCGAGCTACCTTAGATCGAGCTCATCCTGGTTGAGTGGGTCTACTTTGGCTTCTTTTGGCTTGTTCTTATGGCTTGGCTCATGATGTTTCACTTCTTTGAGCCCTCGGCGTTTTGGTGAGCAATGTATGCAACAAAAGGGGCTAGTTTGTGCTCGGTGTTGATGATTAGATCCTGAAATGAAATAAAACACCAAAGCAACAAAACAAGCGCAAAATCCAATAAACCAATGCAATAACATATAGTTTTCTCACGCCAGACAAGCCACTTATAGGGATAAAAATAAAGATAAATTGTAGCTGACATGTCATTCTACCATTTTCGTGTTTCTCATGACCCAATTTATGAAGTGGGTTTTATCATGACCCAATTTATGAAAAAAGCTTTATGACCCAGAAATGGGTTTTATCATGACCCAATTAATGAAAAAAGCTTCATTAATCTTGCTTAGTTTTTTCCATTTTTGAGTTCTTCTCTTTCATCAAAAAGTTTGCTCAGTTTTATTATTTAAATCGTGTATTTAAAATTGTCAAGAAAATTTATGTTTTTAGGTTTTGCATTTGAGTTTTTTTCGTGTTTTGATATAAATTTTCAATTTGTTATTTTGCTGAATTTAATATTTAATCTTTATCAATTCCAGTCATGGACAATGATGATGATAATGATGATGAAGAACAAACTTTAGGCTTAATGCCAAATTATGCTATGTGATTCAAGCGTTAAGCCTAAACACAAGAAGACAAAACTATGCTATGTGAAAATGAAAAGAGATGAAGGATCGTAAGTAAATTAGATGTTCATAATACCTTTGATTCGTTTTAGTGTTTTTGTTTTCATGTAAATTGGCATTAGGTCTGATGTAAATTGACATTTATTCTCATATAAGCTGGAATTATTTTTATTGTAAATCGATATTAGATATGATAAGTGGATATTAGGTTTATTATAAGTTGGCATTAGGTTTGATTTAAATTGAAATTTATTCTTATATAAATTGGGATTATGTTTATTCTAAGTTGAAATTAAATCTGATATAAGTGAAAATTTTCTTGTTTTAAATTTGCGTTAGTTCTAATGTTATTTGGCATCAAGTAAAATTAAATTCGCATTTAATCTGAGTTAAGTTGAGACTATGTTTGTTGTGAGTTTGTATTTAATCTGTTTTAAATGGGGATTATGTTTATTGTAAGTTGACATTATATAAATTTTAGGTAAAATTATAAAAAAACTGCCTAACCTATACCCCATTTTGTAAAAAACTACCTTATGTAAAATTTTTTGCAAAAAGCTACCTTATATAATACAATTGTTTGCAAAACACTACCTTATAACGGTTTGTGGGCGTTGACCGCTAACTTTAACCGTTGACCCTCATGTGAGAGTCACGTGATACTTTAATGTATTTACTTCTTCATTTCAGTTCAGCGTCATTCGAAACTCCTTTCTTTCTTCCTGCCATTTCCAGCGATAAACCCTAATTAATTCTTTCTTTCGCCTTTCTTTCTTTCTCCTTGATTTCTAATCCCTAAATCATTCAAAGATCACCATTTTTTTCCAATTAATTAATTATGTCTTCTTGTTCTTCAAGCGAAAATTCGACCTGAAAAATGTGGGTGTGGAGTTCCCTTTGCAAGGAGGGTTTCATGGACCAAGGAAAATCCTGGAAGAAGGTTTAAGACTTGCGTATTTTATGATCCTGATACAAAATGGAGGGGATGCAAAAAGTTTAAATGGATTGATGAACCTGAAATGACTGTTTGGCAAAGAGAAGTGACTAACAAACTTGTGGAGGACAAGCGACAATTTGCAAATAAAATCAAGATTTTGACATCAAGGGTTTGTTGCTTGGAACATGAAAAGGAACAAGCACTTTCAGAAATTAAAAGGATTAAGAAGAAATGAATGAATGAGAGGAAGCATGGAAATCAGATTACAAGCTTTGTATTAGGGTTTTTCTTTTGTTTTTTGTTGGTGTTGCTTGTATTAATCAAGGCTAGTAAATGATTTTTTTGACCTGTTTAAGAAAAAATATAACAGTGATTTGGGTATTGTAACATGATCATGATGAATGAATTAAGTTTTTATTTTGTCCATTTAAGTTCTTTGCAGGTATTGTAAATACACTTGTGTTTGCGTTCTGTTTATGTATGGAAATCAGATGGCTGTGTTTGCTCTGTAATATCCATTTGATCTGTTTATGTTATGTATGTTGTGTTTGCTGTGTATGTTGTGTTTGTTGTGTTTGCCTGCTGCTTGCAACACAACATACACTTAACTTACAGCAATTTGCTTGGGATCAACACAGACATCAATGTAAATACACAGCAAACACAATACAGATCCATTTGCTTACATACATATACACAACACAGATCCATTTGCTTACATACATATACACAGTGGTTCAATGATGTAATGCTGCACTACATATACACAACACTGATGAACTCAGTCATTCAGAACACATTTGTTTTTCAACACTGATTTGCAGCATAATTCATTTGTTTCAGCACTGATTTGCAGCACCCAAAGTTAAAACGTATTTTCAAAACATAATGCTCTTTAGCTTTTTTTTTTCAACAAATGCAGCACTAGTTCTCAGTAGTAAGTTCTCAAATCAGTATTTCTGCACTACTGCTGCATACAATGAAGATGTACACAATTCATCACAGTAACTGAATTCTTCACAGTAACTAAATTTGCTGCACTTAATTCATCACAGTAACTGAATTTGCTGCACTTAATTCATCACAGTAACTGAATTGAACACATTACATTCTCAGTTCAACATAGTACATTCTTAGTTCATAAAACTTATACTAATTCAACACAATACATTCAACATAGTAAATTACTTATACAGCTCTATATTTGACTATTTTGATCCATTACACATGAAGTAGATGCAGCTGCTGCAGTTTGCGTTTGTTGTTGACTACTGAAGTTAGGAACATCATTTGTTGTAGATTGTTGAGTAGAAGAAGATCTCATTTTAGGCCTTCCAGCCTTTGTCTTGATCTTTGTTGGTGGTGGTTTGGGTGGATTCTTGCAGCTCTTTTTGTAGTGACCTAGTTCACCACAATTACCACATCTTTGTTGCTTGAATTCTCTAACAGCGCATTCAGCCTTCTTACCTCCTTTACCTTCATCAGCTTCCTTCTTTCTTTTCCTCTTGTTAGGCCTTCCAGGAATCTTTCGATATGGTGGAGGAAGTGGTTTGGCTAAAGTGGTTGTGGGCCACATTTTGTTTCCTGGCTGTAACACCCCTGAATTTCCGACCCCTTAAAGAAACCAAAATCGTAAAGAACGGGAAGAAATTCGGGTGTTACATAAAAGAAAAGGAAAAGAATTTGGATAAACGTTAAATATTAACTTTAAAAAGGTGAGTGGAAATTTTGGCAGCATCTGCCTTAAAACTGTGCACCTTTGTAGAAAAACAAAAGTTGTTTAGAAGCTAACAAAGTAAAGGCACCAACGGCCTATCAAAATTATGTCACGGCGGAATGATTCGTCGCCGGCTTCTCAAATCCACATGCCAAGCATGGATCATGGTTCCAGTGTCGACATTTGCGTCTTAAAAAGATTTAACTCCTTAAAACCATACATAGTTATAAACTACGCACCGAAAATACAAATATACGAGGGAGGACACAAGGCCTCATAACAAATCATATACAACCAAAGTTTACAAAAGATAACAGAAGCTACAAAATCGAAAGTTAGCGGTATAACACAGGTTATGCTTCGCCCTCATCACTCTCCCCAAATGCAATGCAATGCAAATGAAGCTTTAGTACCTGCTACGTCTGTCTATGATCCTCCTACTTCTCGACATTAGACCAAAGGCCAATGTGTCATAGTAGGACAATCATAGAAAGTCATCAACAATCAAACATAAACACAAACACGTACATGTCAGTAATTAGCATCAAATCAAATAAGGCCAACTACTAGATAGCATTATAGCATAAACAACATAAGACGATTTCGTAAAACGCAAGCACAGATAGTAACCGTTTATCGGCCACTAATACTTCTTAATTTCATTACGTGTTTTCCAACCCGAACCATGTGTTCTTGGGTAGAATGCAGGTCTTCACTCTCCTCTTTTCAAACATAAACTCTTGCAAAACACGTATAGTATCAAATCGACCAAGGCATTAACAGAATACCTAACACATGACCTTATAGAGCTTGTCTATCTTAAGGTAAGTGTGATCATAGTCTGTAATACCCTTAAGGTAACTTAACTTAGGCACACTTCTCACTAGCATACACTATTCTATAAATAAGTAGATGTTCTATCAATGAGTAAATATTCTATCAAAGAGTAAATGTTCTATCAATGTGTAAGCTTTCTATCAAAGAACGAACCTTCTATCATTAAATAACTTTCGATCAATGAATAAACTTTCTATCACTGAATAAATTTCTATCAGTGGATCTTTCTCTACTTCCTGGCATAGTGACACGGCCAAGGGCGTTATCGGCCATCCGGCGCCCATGGCAAAGTACGAGCTTATGCCCCCTCCAGCTGACCCTCTCGGGTCCTACCTTCGGGAAAAAAATAACACACTGGGTACTAAACCAGTGAAGAGGCCACCAAATTGGGGTTTGCAAGGCCCGCATGGTAACCTCGGTCAAAGGGCGGTATCGGCCATCCGACGCCCAATGACCCAAGCATGCTCATACTCCCCTTACGATGGTCCCGTCGAACCTCACCTAGGGGACTAATAAATCAACCGGACATAATCCAATTGAGTCACGCCAGCTAATCATAATCTAGTACCTTATCAGATGGGAATAACTTCCACTCTCAACTATTAATGAGCGCCCTAGTATAGCAGCGCGCCAAAACCCACTGAGCCACTCAATAGAATATGAAATTCACCTATAACGGAGTCATTCTAACTCCAATTAAGGCATAATCTAATTCTTAAATAAATAAGGGGGTGGTTCCCTCCTTCTATTAACACTCTCATCCTCTAAACTATTCTAGGCGCAAGGACTTCATAGTCGATAGCTCTTCATATAAAGTGTACTCACTAGTACTTCATAGATTTGATACAATGCATACTATCAAAATAAACAATAATGTCTTAAAGAAAATTGCATATAAGGGTTATTACTGCGTGTACGTACCTGTAATCGTCACTGCACGATCAAAAGTCACAAAATCACCCCAACTAAGGCTCTACATTCCTCTTACGAAATGGGCACCTATATAAGTTAGGAGTAGAACTAATAAGCCTATTTGTATCCATCTAAAAACATCTAGACACTTAAACAAGCTATCATTCACCCATTCAAAGTAACTTCCAACTATTTGACGCATAATAAACCAATTCACATATTCAATCTATACTTGCTCATAAGTTATAACATTAATTCAACAATCAAAGAAGCTTTCACATCCACTAAACCAATGATTAAATGAGATTTCATAGCAACAAAGTGTACTTTATGATCATTTCTTTAAACCTATGAGACTTAAGTTATAAGACCACATCACCATGAAATGTCACAACTAATAACACTTGTACAACAACATTAATACTAATAATTTTTAACAATGTTGATGTTAGTGATAACCTCAAGTTGTGATATAATCTACTACAACTTACAAAATTACTCGTGATGGCAAAGGGCATGAAAAGAAACACTTCCTCTATTAATTTGCGACAATAATGACAACGATGGTTTCTACCTACTTCAACAATGATAGTATTCAACTCTAATAACCACGACCACACCACAACTAACTAACAATAATACTTAGTAATATAAACAACATCCACCATCATCCTTATAATACAAGTGACAATTAACACCACTTTATATCACTAATACTCTCAATTATAACAACTATTATCATCTATTCACAATAAAATCACATTTTCAAAGCTTCTACAAATCTATATAATTATAAAAACACCCTCAAAACACAAAACTAGTACAACTACCAACTAAATCTATCATAATCATAGCTAATGCAACTAGGCTTTAAAACAATTTGTGAAATTATCCAATCAATCATATCACCACTAACATATAACTTAAGAGCACATACCATTAAAATTTCATCCCTAAATTAAACCCTAATTCATTGTTCAAAGATAACCTCTTTAATTATTAACCACAATAAAACTTAATAAAATCAATACACAATCAACCCAAAACTCATAAAATTGGTAAATTCTAATTAGAACAAGAAACTAATTAAATGGGGAAGTAAAGGATGGCTCACAAGGGTGAAACTAGGAGATGGACAAGGATGTAGGTGGTTTTTGTGGTGGTGGTGACTCACTGTGCGTATATGGGGGAGAAGGAGTCGTGTGGATTGTCCCCTGTTGGCGGCACAGCAGCCGAGCTGCTGGTGGTGGGGAGATCTGCAGCTCGCTGCTGCCGTGAGGGAGGGAGACGCAACCTTCCTGTTGTTGGTTGCCGTGAGGGAGAAAAGACGCAGCCTTCCTGCTGCTGGCTGTTGTGAGGGAGGCTGGTGGCGCTGTTGGTAGGCTCCAGACGTGAGTTTTGAGTGGGTATGGTGTCACAGGGAGAAGAGGAAGAGGGAGAGAGGAGGGAGTGACGGCTTGTTTTGGGGCATCAAGGGTTTCATGCCCTTTTATTATTATTATTATTATTATTATTATTATTATTATTATTATTATTATTATTATTATTATTATCATTATTATTATTATTTAATCTGGATTAATTTTCTTGCGAGGCTCAACTAAGAGACTCAGCTTTGTGTACTCACACGTATAAATAAAATAAAAATTTTGATTCGAACCTCTTTATTTTAGAGGTCGCAATCGTATTTTTTAATATAATTATATGTTAATATTTAAATTCGTACATAAAAGGGATTTATTAAAACTACTTCTAAATTAATTTAATTTAATTATAAAATACCCACAAGTCATTAAAATATTAATTAATAACGTCACAAAATCTCGGGGTGTTACACTGGCATACCATAAAACTTTGGACCATACGTCTTTCGATACGTTTCTACAAGATACGCCTCGTGGACAAAGTCGTTGGCATCTAATTTTCTAAGAACAATACAAGCCATGGCATGTTTACAAGGAATCCCTATAAGGTCCCAGCTTCCACAATGACAAGTCTTATTGGCCAAGTTTACAACGTAAGAGTCGTCATCATCATCCACCTCAAACTCACACACATCCAATGGGATTACCCTTAAACCATATATTTCCTTTGCCTTTTTTCAATCATTTTGGTGATAGATGACATCAACACACCTTCAAAGTTACTCAACCCTTCCCTTTTCGCTGCACTTCTTTGCATCACATATCTCCTAATCCACTCCATTAGAGAAATTATAGGCTTCCCCCTTGCTTCTACTAACACATTATTGAATGCCTCACAAATATTATTTAACAACATCCCAGACTTACTCCTACTACAAAAAGCATGTCTGGACCAGTGTTTTGTAGGAATAGCAGCTAGATATTCATATGCTTCAACAGAAATATTCTTTATTTCATTCATTTCTCTATCAAAATGAAACTGTAAATGTAAATTGTTACTAATTAGTGTGACATGATCTCAAATATTTAATTGTGTATTTGATTCCATACCTTGTTGTAAGCTCTTGCTGCTCTCCAAAAGTGTTGTTTGAGCAATTCTCCAGGGAGCTTGATCTTGAAGTTCGCCCATATATGCCTACAGCAGAACCTAATTTCAGCTTCAAGAATCACTGAGTTCAAAGCTTCAACCAAACCCTACATTATCCACAAAGTAGTATTAGGGTTATAGCATTAGTTACATTTGAAACAAGATATGTGTTAACAAGTAATTACATTCATACCTTTTGCCTATCGCTCATGAAGGTGAAAGCTTCACCTCCTGCTTGAACCCAGCTACTCGATGCAGTAACCGACCTAAGGTCTTCTACGAGGAGATTTAGAAACCAAGTCCAAGTTTTTACATTTTCTGTTTCGACCACAGCCCATGCAACGGGGAAGATGTTATTGTTCCCATCTTTACCTACAGCAGTCAACAAAACCCCATGGTATTTTCCCTTCAAATGTGCCCCATCAACACCTATAATAGGCCTACAGCCAGCAACAAAACCCTCCTTACATGCTGGCAAGCATATACACATTCTTTGGAACAAAGGTGGGGGTGTGTCTATTCTAATGCATTTAACGATTGCAGTGCTTCCTAGATTAAACCTCCTTATTGCTTCCGCATAATCCCACACCCTGCTATACTCTTCACTAGCATCACCATATATCATTTTCATTGCAATTCTTTTAGCCATGTAACACTTAGAATACTTCACGATCTAACTCCCTATTAACCCGTTTCTTAAATGCTTTAATTCCCAAGTTGGATTTTCCCTCCAATCATCTATGTATTTCTCAGCTAAATACAAAGCAGGGACTTTGTTATTTTGGTGTTGGTGACCACAAGTGTGCTTGAGAAAATAAGTCCTTATTTGAAGTGTCTCCTCATCTTTCAACTTCACAGCATGAATCTTAAAATAACACTTCTTCTTCCTCTCACAAATACAGTTCACAATTCTTGCTCTCGATTTAATACAGTCGCATCTATTGTAGCAATACACACTGATCCTACTTCTACCATTATGTAGGTAATAATAATTGTAACCACATTTAATAGCATGGTACCTTAGTGCTTTTCTAAACACATATGTCGAAGGAAACTTAAGACCTAAAGATAAATTGATCTTACCCTTGAAATCAACCTCAGGATTGAATGTAGGATAGTTGCATATATCTTCCTCATCATCATCATCCAATGCACCCAAATCATAATCATCAGACTGCGATTCATCAGCATTAAAGTATATGTCTCTATTATTTTCTTCATCAATCTCCTTATCTATTACCAATCTAATTTCATCATCACCTATAAACACATCAAGACCATAAACTACATTTTCTGCAAACAAATCAGAATCATCCTCATATTCATCCTCATCACCACAACTATAATCATCATCACTACTATCCTCAAAATCAGAAACTTATTGCTCTATGTGGCCTTTCTCATTGGTGTAATGTTTAGGGTAGATATAGCAGCTGAGTTATTTGTTTTAGATCTAAGGTTAGCACTTTAAGATTCTTTATAACCCGTATGTGTGACTGGTGGTCCCAATTGCCCAACATCAACATCAACATTTGCTTCTTCCAACTCATCCACAACCACATGTGCCACATCAGATCTTTCAATCACCACCTCATCTACCCTAACATTACCCACCTCAATTGCCAACTCAAATTGCTTCTTTTTTGAATCACTTGCTTTTTTTTACGGATTTTCAATTTCTTCATCTTATTGATTTAGCTAATTTTAAGAACCCTAATACAATATTCAGACACAACAACAATCAATTTACAATTTACAAGATAAAAAACAACAAATTCAATAGAAAAATCGCAGCAAAAGGAAGCAAATTTCTAAAACAAAATAAATTTTAAATTATACCTAAAATATAACAATGAAGTACAAAACCATAATTAAGTAGTAGTATATACCAGTATAGGTTAGAACTTTCAACGAGATGAAGTTACGAGGTGGATGGGAGCGAATTGAGGATTTACAGGAATGGGTTTATCGCTGGAAATGGCAGGAAGGAAAGAGTTTCGAATGAAGCTGAACTGAAATGAAGAAGTAAATACATTAAAGCATCACGTGACTCTCACATGAGGGTCAACGGTTAAAGTTAGCGATCAACGACCACAAACCGTTATAAGGTAGTGTTTTGCAAACAATTGTATTATATAAGGTAGTTTTTTGCAAAAATTTTTACATAAGGTAGTTTTTTACAAAATGGGGTATAGATTAGGTAGTTTTTTAAATTTTGCCTAAATTTTAAGTTGGAATTAGTATGATGTAAGTTGATTTTAAGGATGATATAGGTGGGTATTAAGTCTAATATAAGTGGACTGTAAGCTTAAAATAAATTGGCACATAGTGTGATGTAAGTTGACATTAAGTTGTTATAAATAGGCATTAGATCTATTGACTTTAAATCTATTGTAAGTTGCCATTCATCTGTTCTAAATTGGAATTCTGTTTATTGTAAGTTGACATTACATAAATTTTAAGTTGGCATTAGTATGATGTAAGTTGATCTTAAGTATGATATAAGTGGGTATTAAGTCTACTATAAGTGGAATTTAAGCTTGATATAAATTGTTACTGAGTCTGATGTAAGTTGGCATTAAGTTGATATAAATAGCCATTAGATCTAGTGTAAATTGGCTTTTAAATCTACTATAAGTTGACATTTAATCTGTTCGAAATTGACATAAATAGCATTAGGTTTGATATAACTTGACATTAAGTTGATATACGTTGGCATTTAATATGTTCTAAGTTGATATAAATAGCATTAGGTTTGATATAAGTTGACATTAAGTCTAATATAATCTGACATTAAGAATACTATCATTTAATACAACTAAACTAAAATTGTAGAATAAACATATCAATAGCGGATGATGTAAGTATAGTATAAGTAGGAATTAAGTCTTCTATAAATAGGCATTAAGAATGATATAAGTAGGTATTAAGCGTAATATAAGTTGACATTAAGTATATTGTAATATTACATTTATGATTATTCTTGTTAATATTTGTTTATGTCATTTAATGTTATTTATGATTGTTTTGTGTACACAGGGTTGACGAAGACATCTATACGAATTGCAAACCACATCTCTTCTTCTCTTCTTGTGTAACGGTAAAGAAGAGGTCAAGCTTACATCTGCATAGATTGTTGCTGTGAATCAAATAGGCTTCAATGGTTGTTAATGGTTCGAAGAAAATCAGAGCGAAAAAATACATCTCAAAGAAGAAGTAGTGTGTAGGGGATTGAATAAAAAAACAATTTAATTGTGTATATTAAGAAAATTTATGATTATTAAATTATGTGAATTTGTTTATTGTTATTATTTGTATATGTTATGACAAAGATTGTCTGTATTTTAAATCCTTTTACATTTTAAGGATTTTTTGTTTTAATGCCTACTTAGATCATCCTTAATCCTTATTTATAATATACTTAATGCCAAATTGATCAGACTTAATATCAACTTACATCAGACTTAATGCCAATCTACAACACACTTATTGCATACTTAAATCAGACTTAATGCACACGTACATTAGATTTAATTCCAACTTATAGAACACTTAATGCTTACTTACATCAGACTTAATGCCAACTTACAATACACTTAATACCTACTTATATCATCTTAATTTAAATTTATATTATATATTACGTTTCATACCTAATACCAAATTATATCATATCTAATACCAACTTATAGCACACTTTATTACTTACTTACATCAAACTTAATGCCAACTTACATCAGATTTAATGCCAACTTACAACACACTTATACATATTTACATCAAACTTAATGCCAATTTACATCATACTTAATGTCAATTTACATCAGACTTAATGCCAATTTTCTTCAGACTTAATGCCAATTTATATCAGGTTTAATGCCAAGTTACATCATACTTAATGCCAATTTATATCAGGCTTATTGCCTTCTTACATCAAAATTAATGCCAGCTTACAACACACTTTATACCTACTTACAGCTGATTTAATACCAACTAACAGTACACTTAATACATGCAAACTTACATCAGACTTACTGCCTACTTACATAAAACGTAATGCCAACTTACAACACACTTAGTACCTACTTACATTAGACTTTATGCCAACTTACAGTACACTTAATACATATTATATTAATTTTTATAGAAAATAATTTCTAAAAACAAAATAACAATTGGGGGTTTAATTTCAAAAAAAAGCAAAAACCAAATATTTGCCTTTTTTCTTCCTTCTCAAAAATATCGCAAAATTTAGAAACGATTGTGCTAAATATTGAATTCTTCCATGAAAGCATCCATGGCGTTTCTACTGATAATATAAAAAGAGATGTTAATGATGTTTATTGATAATATGAAACTTTTTTTTAAAGATTAATGCAATAATTATATGAGTGATTTTCAAGAGGAGAGATTAATGATATTCATTGGAATATGGAAAGTGTCTAGATAAAGGAGCTGATGCATAAGGTTTAGGGTGTGATGGTCTATGTGTGTTTCGGTTATAGTGATAAACAAAGGATGGTTAAATGGACTGATGTAAAAACATTTCTCTAGACTCGCTAAAGGTTGCTACGCACGATTTGTATTTGAAGCTAGTATAACTCTCAAAGCGGAACACTTCTCAACAAGTTAAACTAGTACTTAAACCACCACAAAAAAAAGACTTGCTTTAATATTGATAAAGGTATTAAGATTTTTGGACAGAACACTTGTTCTCATAAAAGACCCAAATGCTTTAAACACATGTAAACTAAGTTTACTCTAAGCACAATGCTTGTATTTCACTCTCAAAATTATGATTTCACAATGAAACATACAGGGCTATTTATAGGTAAAATTACTTAACACTAAAGGAAAACTTAAGAGGAAGGAAATAATAAGAAAATGCTAAGAAGATGTGTTGTACATCATCCTTTTTGGTTGGCAGCTTCCTTCTTCAATTAGTGTCCTTTCATGTCTTGACTTGTGCCACCTAACCTATGTTGTAAGGTAGCTTTGATGAGTAAAGAAGACAACTCATATGGGTGCTTAGGAGGTTACTTAACCATAGAGTAAGTAAGATAATATCTTGAGCAGGTAGGTTAGCTTTCTTCATGGGTGGGAAACCTAAGCAACTAGGTGAGCTTTCTTCATGGTTAGGAAACCCCCTTTATTTGCTGTTCATTCTCAAATCATTCGGTGTTTTATATGAGCAATACTTGTAAGCTATTTGTTGCTAGCAATCCTTTAAATTGGGCTTCATGAAAATTGTTTTAGATACACCTGCATCAGGAGCTCTGCTGGCTGCTGAGCTATAATGTTGTTCAAGTTTTTTTTATATTTATTATTAATGAAATCAGCATTAAGGGATTAGGCTTGAGGATCGTCTCTCAAAGAGACGATCTCTCAAGAGACCAGCTGCATAAACTATCACTTGAGATGGTCTCTCAAAGAGACCATCAAATATGGATCGGCCCAAAGTTATAGTTAATATTTTAGTATGCTAGAGTTGGTGCTAGTATGCTGAAGTTATTATATTAGTATGTTGAAGCTAGTATGTTAAAGTTGCTCTTTTATATGCTGAAATTTTGTATTTTAGATGCTAAAGTTGGTGTTTTGACAAATTATAGTTGGTATTTTAATATGCTAAGTTGGTGTTTTAACATGATATAGTTGGAGTTTTAGCATGATGTAGTTGGTGTTTTTACATATTGTAGTATAACAAAGTAAGCATTTAAAAAGTATAAGTTGTGTTTACCTCCATACAAGCAAATTATATTGTTGTCTTCATCAATAATCCTATTCTCTTCATCAAACTCTATCATCAGTTTTTCAATTAATAAACCTTTATAAAACAACAATATCTACCACAATAAAAATTACTTAATTGAATGAATGAAACAAGAAATAAACATTATAACCATATGTCTTAAGTTGTTTTGATTATTAAAATCAACTTCTTATCAATTAGTATATCTAATTTGAAAGAATTAATTTGAAAAGAAATACATATACCTGTGATTTCATTCGTGCTCCTTTTCGCATTGAACTTTAGATGAAAAATTATCAATTTTAAGTATTAAATCTTCTGTTCTAATCTTATGTTGATAATTTAATTGAATTTTTCTTGATGAATAATTAAAGAATGTTGCTTTTGATATGACATTAAAGGCAATGTGAATGGGATAAGAAGAAATGATTTTCTTAAACTGCGTGCTTAAGAATCTATTTTAATATATATTTTCTTTTTTATTTTTTATTAAAACGAATTGAATTAAACTTTTTGAGAAGCATCTTTCAAAGAGACGTTCTTTCAAGACTTTCGTTTGTATTTAATTTACAAGTGTGCTTTATCTTTAAAAAGCCTGAAATTGATTAAATATTAAAAATTTAAAGTAAATGCTTTTTTGAGTGGAGTAACATTATCATGATTAATTTTGTTAAGACACTTGGAGTAGATGAAGTCTCCAAATTAGTAATGTCTATGACTCATTAAATTTTATCCCAATGATAATTGGTGCAAAACTTAAAATAAAATAATAAAGTGATATTTTATAGAAAAATTGAAAAATTATGTGAATATAATAAAAATGTAAATTAAATGTGTAAACATGAATGAAGAAAAAAAATGGATTATTGTCAAAATAAAAGTAAAGAAAATTTAATAAGAAGAATTAAAAACAAAGTGCCACCCAATTTTGTGGAATGCTATAATTAATACTTTCTCCCTTCATTGATAAAATTTCCACAAAAAAGGTTTACGGGAATTAAGAAAAATAGAATTTTTTAGATTGGAAATATATTATTTTATTGAATAATAAATTTATTGAAGAAAAAGAAAGGACCAAATAAATATTAAAAAACAGTAAAAGTTATTTAGAGAAAAAATAAAAGGACCATAACTAATCAAAAATATTTTTATAAAGTTGCCGAGAAATATATGGAGGCCATAAAAAATATTAAAATGTTTAAATAAGTTAGTGAAAAATATATGGGAACTATAACTACTATTAAAATGAGGGTGAACAAAGTTATTATTATCTAAAATTTATGATATAAATTCAATTTTTTTATAAACAAAAAATAAAACATAGAAATGAAAACTTATAAGCAAGGGAGGAATTCTAAGGAAAGGAGGAAGTATTGATAGGCATGAGTCAATTCAAATTTTGTGGACTGTCATCATAAGTTGACTTAATTTCAATTGATATTCATATTCATGCATGATGCCACCAATTTGGTTTTAATTATATTTTGGATGTCGCTCGAGGTAGAGTTCATAGGCAGACTTCATAAGAACATCACATATTCAATACACAACGCTCATAAAAACAAATATTTTGATTTTTTTAATTCTTTAATGTCCCAAATTGGACAAGCACTAGAAAAGTCACTTTTAACCATGCTAAGTGTCCCTTTATGTAGTGTTTGATTGAAATGATATATTATTAACCCAATCCTTAAACTTTGCCACCCTTTTTATTTTATCGCCACCCTCCAAATGAAATTACGAATTTGCCCCTGAATTTTCAAAAAATAACGATTTCACTGGACCTAAAATTTCCTATATATACCACAATCTCACTAAAAATTTTCTATTGAAGGCTCTTTGCCGGCTGAGCCTTCTGAGGCGGAGTGGCAGGTCGGTATCACCAATCTTTTCGGGGAACCTATGTCTGAGCTACGGCGTAGGGGTGTGTTCAACAGCGGCTGCGTGAACGTTGCTGAACTGATGCAGCTATGTCATAGGTCCCAGACCATTAATACCCAGTCGACAGCCTACTACATGGCTATCGTCGGCTCTACCTTGCTGGCTGATAAGACCAGGATCGGCATGCGACCTCACGCGATATTTGCCGTGAACGCCGATCAGGATGAGATCGCCTGGGGTGCGGTGACGTTAGCCTACTTGTATCGGCGGCTCGGAATGGCATCTAGGGCTGGCTGCAAGACCATTGCGGGTTCTCTGACATTGCTGCAGACATAGATATATGAGTGCGTTCCAGCTTTCCGCCCTCATCCTCACCGAGCAGACGAACCAAACAAGACTAGGGTGGAGATGTGGTCGACGAAAAAACCATGTCGTGAGGTGGACATGCTGAGGGAGTGTCGTAGCATACTTGACTCCATGACGGAGACTTAGGTATAGTACATCACATCACACTTTGTTAGGCATGTTTTTTTAATTTTACCTTACTTTTATTTGTTAACTTGGCCTGTATCCAGGTGGAATGGACCCCGTACATGACTGATTCTAGGGCGTTGCTCAATAAGCACCCACGCACCACCTTCATCAGGGGTATCACTTGCTTTGATATCGTGGAGGTGTATTTGTAATATATGCGTGTGCCCTTTTAAAAAGGGTATCAAATGAACTATTACCGCTACCAAGGTAATACTTGAAAGACGAGTGTTGGCTTTCAACTCTGCTGGTAGTCTGGTTACCCACGTGTGCCCTTTTAAAAAGGGTATCAAATGAACTATTACCGCTACCAAGGTAATACTTGAAAGACGAGTGTTGGCTTTCAACTCTGCTGGTAGTCTGGTTACCCATGTGCAAACAATCATTCGTCCACACACGCACAAAATTCTCTCTAAGTGGAATCCATGTTCCAGCCAGATACCAAACGACCTTTTTGTTCCTAACCGACCACGTAGTCACGATCGCTTGCCATCTCTGTTCAAATTCCCCGATTGTAGAACTTTCAACCAAGGGGTTCCATCTACCCTGCCTGAATATTTGCCCTTGTTGATTTTTTTTCCCGCCACACAACTTGTCCACCATGTTCTCAACGTCGTATGCAATATGCCAAATGCATAACAAATGCCGTACATCTACATTAAACACAACATTGAACGTAATTAAGACATATTCAATAGATAGAACGACATTAATTAAACAACAAAACCTTTTTACCTGGGAAGACGTCACGAATAGCTGCAGATAAACCTTCGTCTCGATCGGTTACAATGACGCTAGGAGTCTGAGCAGTGCCGAAAATATCTCTCAATTCCTGCAACACCCAAGAATACGACACAACCGCCTCATCTCGCATCAAACAGAACGCAACCAAGAAGTTGTGATTGGTTGGCGTCATTCCGATCACTTCAAATAGTGGCCACTTTTGTTTGTTCGTTTTGTACGTTGTATCTATCAGCACAACATACGGCCACATACATATCATTTGGATAGAGGTAGGATTTGCAACTAATAGTCTGCTCAATTCCCCTTTGCTATCCAAGTCTGTCCAAACCACGTAATTAAGTTCTGTGGCCATATAAAGACAGTGTTGAAGGGGAGTCCTACCCTCCATCTCTTCTATCCTTATTGATTACCTAATATAGAGCTGTTCATGGGCGGGCTTGGGCGGGTAGCGGACCGGATATTTGCTATAAAATCTACCCGCGGGCACAAATATACAAAACCGCGCCCGCATTTGAGGGCATAATTTTTTGTCGCTACCCGCCCATTTTTAAAGCGGGCGGGACCCGCGGGTAGGCGGGTATTTATTACATAAATATCAAAAATATAATACAAAATATAAAGTTGGGTTTTGATAATAATTAAAATACAATACATCGTCCAAAATACTCCAAATACGTAAAAAGTCTCAAAATACTCGAATTACATGTATATAAAAATACATAAAAAGTTTCAAAAAACTTAGTCAATGGTAACACAATCGTCATCTTCATCCTCCTCTTCATCTTCTTCTAATTTTCAGAGTGTCCGTTCGAATTGGTCAAACTATATCGCTCGATCGAGTGGTCAAACTATATCGCTCGATCGAGCCAGTATCTATGCACTTTTTTGGAAATTCACGGAGAAAAAGCTTGGGCAAACATGACTTTGTGCTCGGTTGAGCCTACGACACCTTAATATGTTGCAGAAAGCCAAGAATTACCAGCATGCTACATTGTGAACTGATACATAGAAAAATACAGTGTCACAAAATGATTATCATAAAGCTTTATCTTCAAAGCACTAAAAAAATACAAATACAAAGATGGAAAAAAATATGAATGGGAAATCATTCATCAATAGGTAAATATATTTCTAAACATGGCTCACCATAATTAAACATATTCGATGTACCTTGAGAGAGTACCCATATAATAATAATAATAATAATAATAATAATAATAATAATAATATTTAAAATATATTCAACTTTTAATAATAAAGAATAACAAAAAGTATTTTTTCTTTTGGGTAACTTAATATAATTGATTATTAAAAATTTAATATATATTAAACTAAGCGGGCGGGCGGGTATACCGCGGGTATTTTTTTGTGTCGCTACCCGCCCATTTATCTTGGCGGGCGGGTATTACCCGTCCAAACTTAAATTTTTTTAAAAAAACGTTGTCCATGCCCGCCCGTTTTTCGAGCCGGGCGGACCGGGTCTGGCGGGTAGCCCGCCAATGAACAGCTCTAACCTAATATTATATATCTGATTCATGCTAGTAAAAATACCAGGAAAATTTTCTCTAATAGAAGTCATAATAGAGGTCGGTTGCATTTCAATTGCACTAGGCTGTCGTATGTGCTCCCGAATATCTACATTGATCCTATTCGCCCTTACATGACCATCTCTGTACACTAAGAACGGGTGGTTATGTTTTCCTTTTTCACCAGGACACACCCTTACCGTCCAAGGTCTTTCTCTTGGTTTACGACTACTTGCTACAATCAAAAATTTACACCCGCAACTTCTACTTTTAGAACCAGGTCGGGCAGTATTATCTAAATTATGTACATCACCCCTAATATTACCATAGCGGTGACATCTTAAATACACACTAACTCTAGAACGTCCTTCTTTTTTTTTAAAAGAAGTACGTGTAAATTGAAAACCAATTGTTATTGCTATCGCATCGGCCCAACTATGTAACTCATCTATGGAAATAAATTCCCTATCTGTAATTAAGCTACCGGAGTAATGTACGTTGTCTCCGAAGTTTTCAAACTCCTGCAAATTTGAAATAAAAATAATATAAATTAATTACATTAATAATGAAAATATAAATAATAATAATAATAATAATAACAAAAATTAATAAAACTAATACTAAAAAAATTAATAATAATAATAATAATAATAATAATAATAATAATAATAATAATAATAATAATAATAATAATAACAACAATAATAATAATAATAATAATAATAATAATAATAATAATAAAATTACTACAAATAAAATTAATAACAATAACAACAAATAAAAAAATAATAATGTAAATAAAAAAATTAAAAACAAAAAGAATCGCAAAAAACTGGGCGACTGGACCATGGTCCAGTCGCCCAGTTTTGTGCGACTGAACCATGGTTCAGTCGCCCAATTTGATGCGATTCTTTTTTTTTTTAAAACACATTTCCAACGATTCAAATCGAAAAATTTACATACCGGATCCGATTCATAATCGCTTTCGTTAGCCATAGTTAATCGATTACAAGTAACAACTTGTTTAAAATCGAACAACGTTTTTAGAGAGATAGTACCGTGTTTGAATTCGTACTTCATACAAGAACGCGTCTGAGTATTCGATATATATAGACAAATCTTCGGGATTAAAGTGTTAATAGTGTTATTAAATGTGATATACATTTGTTATTTAAGTTTTAAGTCTAGTGGTAATTTTGTAATTTTTTAAACGTCAGGGACAATTTCGTAATTTCGAGGGATGGCGATAAAATGAAAAGGGGTAGCGAAATTTAGTATCTCCCATTAACCCAATTACAAATGATAATTAGATAAGCTTTTGAATTTTTATTTTCCTTCATCATCAAGTTTACTTCCTGACTCACTATTATTGTGTCATTTAGTTTTTTGATATTATTTATCGATCATTCTTAATTTGTATTTTATTCTCAATTTATAAGTTGAAACACAGTCAAGTGAGATCTTGTTTGATTCGTCTCAATGTAAAATATATTAACATCAATGTATTTCAAATATTTGTGATTAACTATGTGCATTGACAAACATGAAAAAAATCAAATAAGACAATAATAGTGAATAGGAGGGGGTATTATATAAATTCTCGTGTAAAGCACGATTTAATAATTTTTTTTAATAGAACTTACTAATCATTTATAAAATTAAGTTTTTATGTAATTTTTTAAATAGAAATAAATCGTTTTAATTTGAAAACTATAAAAGTATTTAATATTTAATAAGTTCCAATTTATCATTAGAATGTAGAAACATATTACTATTATATGTTTACTTTCGCTATTTTATACTTGTCCATTAAGCGATAAACATACATACTAATAAAAATTGATTTTTATTAATATGAGATATTATTGTATTGAAAATAATATAGTGATGCTGGTTGGTAATATTTTTTTTTTTGAAAAATGAAATTTTTAAATGATCAAACAAAATTATACAAACAATTAGAGCAACCAATCAAACTAATTTGCATCAGCATGGAAAGAAGAGCCCACCTTTGAGGAAGGGTTTCTCTTCCACCACTCTTCATGTGCCTAAAGAAAGGAAGGAGCTCAAGAGACACAAGCAAAACAAGACTTAAATAAGATCAAAATATAAAATACAAAGCCAAGGCTCATAAACTATGGATCCAGTTAGTATCCATTATATTCCCCTTAAGTAGTAGGACTAGAAGACGATTTCAGATTTTCTGTTTAATACTCTGTAGGGTGTGAGCAACAGTAGGACCTTTGTTCAGCCAAAACGCTTCATTGCGAGCTTTCCAGATATTGTATGCAAGACATGATAGAGCAGCAATAATGACCTGCTTTCTCAGCTTGAAAACATTTCATCTTCTATATTTCCAAATGTTTCTCATAGGAATCTTCACATTCAGCCAATTCTGAAGTAGGAGGAGACAATTAGCACTATAGGTGCACTTAGACAGTAGATGCTCCACTGTTTCAGGGACCAAGCCATAGATTGGGCATAGATTATCTTGAGTCACCCCTATGCTCATAAGTCTAGATTTTGTCTTCAACTTATTTCTCATTGCAAGCCATAAGACAAATTGTGCTTTAGGGGCTGAGGATCTATGTGATACAATCTTATCCCACCAGACTCTTGGTTGAGGGCAAGAGTTAGCTTTGTAGACCCTTCCAATACAGTACGTGTCTTGGGATACCCATTGCTTGAGTTTCTCTTTAACCTGACATATTTTCCTCATAGTCCACCTAATTGTTGGAGGTGAGTTGTAAACTAACCAGTTACCACCTTCAGTGTACACCCCATGAACCAATTTAACCCAAAGAGACTCCTGCATAATATAGATATGCCACGCCAATTTACCAATTACAGCAGTATTCCACAGCTCTAAGTTTTTGATTCCTAAGCCACCCTCTTTCTTGGGAGTGTAGATTTTGGACCAGCTTACATTACCAGGCTTCATGCTTTCCTCAGTGCCACGCTAAAGGCAGGATCGACAAACCAAGTTGATCTGCTTGATCACGTACTTAGGAAGAATAAAGATTTGGCACCAATAGGAGGAGATACTCATCAAAACAGAATTGACTAATTGAAGATGCCCAGCATAAGAGAGATGCTTTGAGTTCCATGAGCGAATTCCACTAGTCACCTTGTCAACTAATATATCATAATCAACACTTGTTATGCGCTTTGGAGATAAAGGCACACCCAGGTATTTGAAAGTAATATAAGGAGCCTAGAGGGAAGTGAAGTATTTCAGTAATCCCTTGTGCGATGATGGTACAAGCACCATCAACATATACTGCAGATTTACTCGAATTAGCAGCCAGAGGACTCTAAGAAATGGGGCAAGAAGCTAAAGTCTGCATAGAAGGAACCTCAACTTTGCAAAAAAATATACGTTCATCAGCAAAATATAAATGATGTAATTTGATGGTTTTACACCTTGGATGAAACTTGAAAAGACCTTCTGCTCTTGCATGGTTCAGAATTCTAGACAATATTCCATACCTAGGACAAAAAGGAGAGGGGACATAGGGTCACCTTGTTGTAGACCCCTCTTAGCTGAGAAAGCAGTCATGGGGCAACCATAAGTCTCAAATTTGGCTTGAAAAAAATTTATATATTTAAAAAAATAAAATAAATAAAATAAATTACTAATTGGGTCTTTATTAAGGTTAATGCTAGGAATTGGCATAGAGATTAAGCCTTAAAATTGACAGTTTAATAGTTGAAATAGTTAGTTAAAAATAAATTAAGTCTTTGCAGGAAGAATGTTAAGGTTTGGAATAGGAGTTTTAAACCTTAAATGAGTAATTTAAGCTTTAAATGGGTGTTTTTAGGCTAGCTATAAGTTGGTTGGTAAAAATTTTTTAAAAAACTAATGGGTTGGCTGGTCGTATCTGGCGGTCTTAAATGAGATTCACCATTTTCGAAAACTTTTTTGTCCAATATGAAATAAATTTTAAAAGAAAAAGGTGAATTTTTTAAAGAGATAGTGTGTAATAATTTTGTCCACTATGGAATAAATTTCATTTTTTAGTATTATTTCCTTGTATAAAAAAAATTTAAACTTTATTTTAATAAAAAATGTCATTTCAAATGTTTTAAAATTTGATAAGGACACTTTAATTAGTTAATATAAAGAAGTCCTTAAAAAAAATACTTAATATAAAGAAGTAATTAAGGCAATATTAGAAAAAAAAAAAATGTATGTATTAAGTGTTCATTTAAAGTGGACAAACATTTACTCTTTGTAAAAAGGTGAATAACCTTATAAAAATGAATTGAATTTTTTAAAAAGAAATTTGTAAAGAAACACCTTTTAAAACCACTTTTTTGTAAAGAAACACCTTTTATAATTTTTTTTGTAAAAAAAACACCTTTTAATAGACTTTTTAAAAAAAACACCTTAAATCAGTTTCCAGTGACTTTTGTCAACTTTCTGGCGTTGACTATGCCATTTGTCAACTTTCCGGCGTTGACTTTTGTTTTTATTTTTATTTTTATTTTTATTGTTAATATTATTATTTTTAAAAAAATTTTATTTTTATTATTATTTAAAAAAAAAAAAAAATTAATAATAATAATAATAATAATAATAATAATAATAATAATAAAAATAAAAACAAAAATTTAAAAAATAATAATTTTTTTTAAAATTTAAAAAAAAAAATTTTTATTATTTTTTTTATTATTATTTTTTTATTTTTCCTTTTGTTTTTATTTTTATTTATTTTTAATTTTTATTATTATTATTTTTTTATTTTTGTTTTTATTATTATTATTATTATTATTATTATTATTATTATTATTATTATTATTATTATTAATTTTTTTAAAAAAAATTTCTTTTAAAATAATAATAAAAATTAAAATTAAAAAAAAAATTAATATTAATAATAAAAAAATAAAAATAAAAACAAAAATGAAAAAAAATTTTAAAATAATTTTAAAAAAATTATCAATAATAATAAAGTAAAAAGTATAAAAAATATAAAATAACAATAATAATAATAATAATAATAATAATAATAATAATAATAATAATAATAATAATAATAATAATAATAATAATAATAATAATAATAATAATAATAATAATAATAATAATAAAAAAATAATATTAATAATAATAATAATAATAATAAAATTAAAATTAAAAAATAATAATAATAATAATAAAAATTAAAAATAAAATAAAAACAAAAAAAAGGAAAAATAAAAAAATAATAATAAAAAAAAATAATAATTTTTTTTTTTTAAATTTTAAAAATAATTATTATTTTTTTTATTTTTGTTATTATTATTATTATTATTATTATTATTATTATTATTATTATTATTATTTATTTATTTTTAATTTTTTTTAAATAATAATAAAAATAAAAATAAAAGTCAACGCCGGAAAGTTGACAAAAGTCACCGGAAACTGATTTAAGGTGTTTTTTTTTTAAAAAGTCTCTTAAAAGATGTTTTTTTACAAAAAAAATTATGAAAGGTGTTTCTTTACAAAAAATGGGTTTTAAAAGGTGTTTTAAAAGGTGTTTGTTTGCAAATAATCTTTTTTAAATTAAGATTTTAGAGTTTACAATAGACATGAGGTGATAATTCTTTTAAGTGTCCTAGACAAGAAGAGTTGGTATTCTAGTAGACAGATCTATATAAATAGTCTATTTTATAATTAAAAAATAAAAAATATATAATTAAAAAAATAAATATATAACATTAATTCTAGGCATTAAAATAGAGAAATTAAAAACCTAACTATTAGTCAATCACAAATTCTTGTGTGAGACTTTTTTTGAGAGACTATTTTTAATTGGGCAGGTCCAATATATATTTTTTTTAAAATGTTATAATTAGGCATTAAAAATGATGTAAGTTGGCATTTAAGATATTGTGATTAGATATTAAGGATACGGTAAATAGGCATTAAGTTTTAATGGGCTGGGCTTGAGAGACATCTCTCAAAGAGACGATCTCTAAAGAGACTAGCTGTCAGTCAATTGAAAAAAATAAATTAATTATATGGGCCATCTAATCACGGTTTCAAATTGGTGATATAATATAAAAATCACTAATTCTTAAATGAGACGGTCTCACAATGAGACCATCTCTATTGGGCTGGCCGACTGGTCCAATATACATTTTTTGTTTTAAAGTGCTCACTTATAACATTAAAAGTGATTACTTATAATTTTAAAACGATCACTTACGATCTTAAAATAATTAATTAAAATAATAAGTTAACTATATAAATACGTCCGATGGTGAGACGGTCTCATACAATACCAGCACCGTAACTATATATACTTCCTAATAGTAATACTAAACCTAAAGTATTGTCCACCGCTCAGAAGTGTATCAGTTTGTGAACCCTTTCCTCTGAAAAACACAGCAATTCTCACTTTCCCTCTAATGGCAGAAGTGGCTTGCCCTGCGCATTGCGCCACTTGGGCAAGTAACTATTTTGGGTATTGTTTATGTTCTTCCAAAGATGGTCTTTCTTTAGCCTTGGGTATGATTAGCGTCGTCAGTTGGGCACTTGCTGAAGTCCCTCAAATTCACACTAATTTTAAGAATAAATCTACTGAAGGCCTCTCTTTTGCTTTCTTACTTACTTGGATTGTTGGGTATGTACCTTTTGGCTTTCTTTTTTTTTTTTTTAATTAATTCATTCAACAAAATATTACTGTTTTATTCATGGGTAATAGAGTATGGCGTTTCTGGAAGCTACGTTTTTTTAAAAAAATTTTCTTAAAATTTGTTTGCATTGAAGGGTTATTTACTTTTATGATTGTTTGAGTCTGATTATTGTGAGTTTGCAACATTCAAGTTTTCAATTTCAGAGGGTGATAATGATAGGTAACAAACTTGATGGACATAGTTAGTATATACTATGTTTGTGCATGTGGGTAGATGGGACTAGAATGTGCTTTGTACTTGGTGAATTACAGGGTTTGTCTTATTCATATACTATGTATGATGCTAGTTGTGTGTTGCACATGGATTTCTGCTTTTAGATAAAAAAAGTGTCTTTTCATGATAAAAGATGGATAGTTGGTAATGCCCCTCCTCTTTATTTTGGTAAATGTTTAGGCCCTTGATTTTCTTTTCTATCTAGATGTAGTTGTCATATTATTAGACCCTTTTTGGTTCCCTTTAAAAATTTAATTAAAAAATCAATTTTAATAGGTAAGAATCATTTTTAATCAGCAAAAATCAATCGGTAAAGATCATTTACCATCGTTAAAAATCAGTTTCAATAAGTAATAATAGTTAGTTTTGATCAATAGGGCCTTAGTTCACCCTATAGATGTATTCAAATGTGACGGTAATTTGGTACCCATGAAAAATTATATGAGTTGGAACAAATATGAATATTCTTGTTCTGTGTATGTTTCCATATATCTAATTTAACATAAAAGAGATGGAGTAGTTATTTTCCTAACAATGGACAAATACTTAGAAAAGCAGCAAGGAAATCTACAAAGGGAATATGTTGCAACTATTGGAATCACTATATGAACTTTCATACTTTTCAATGTTGATCCTTTTACTTTATACCCTCTCAATTGGGGTAAAGAGAATAAATATTTCTATAATATCTGAAGATGCACTGAGACAAAGTTCAATGAGGATTTAAGAGGGGGAAGATTCTATCTTAGCTTTAAAATTTCATAAATTCTTAGTATAGACCGTCTATACAATAGACAGATACAAATGGTGAAAAATAAACGAAATAGGCGGTCTCTTGAGAGACCTTCTATACTATAGACGTCCCTCAAGACAGCCCAGCCCACAATCCCAAGTTTCTATTTTTGGAAACTGAAATTAAAAAAAAAAAAAAAATTAAAACTGTAACTGCTGTCAGAATGCAGAATCACGCGTGTGTTTTGAGGTGCATTGGAATGTGAAAAGGTTTCATCATAATTGCCTATTCCCATGAAGAAACTGAATGGCAGTCTTGAACATGAAGACACTCAAATTTCGACTTCCATCCTCACCACTGCTCTAAAACCTTGTTTTGAAGTTCGAAACTCTTGTAATAATGGAGGAATTAATGACGGAATTCGACATTACTTATTCGAATAGAAATGATGGCACTTATATGCTTCAAGGTATGTCAAACCGAAAATGTTAGATGTCATGCAATAAAAGTTATTTTGGTATTACATTATATTATTTTTGGGGTTTTGCTTATACATAATTGGTAATTTGAATGCTCTTAAACAATTTGAACAGCTACGTAATTTACTTAGAATACTCCAAGCAACTACCATTGCATATCCAAATATTGACATTTATATATCCAAAAATAAAGTATCATAATTCCAAATCCTGATGTAAATACATATAACTGTTGATTTTAAGGAGACATCCAATTATAATTACACATATGTTTTAAGGACACTAAATTAGTAATATAGCTAAACAAATAACTAATATTAAGTGCATAGTATCATAAAAACAATCAGACATTGATATAATACCAAATCTGATAGAGTATGATAAAGATCAGATTTCAAATGATTTCACAAATTCTCCAAAAAATACCCAAAGAATAGTGTTGATAGTGTTACAAGCTTTCAAAAAAACAGCTGTTTCGACTCCAATTTTGATACGGTAATGTTTAACGCACAATCACTTTGTCTTCTTCCTTGGCACATACTTTGACGGTCTCTTGGGAGCAGCCTGTGTTGGAGTAGGCCTTTGTGCTACATGCTTAATCGGTCTCTTCCGCTTCCTGTCATCGACCACTTGTAATTGTACAGGTGTCCTTGCAGCAAGAATTTCTGGCAATTGTTAGGGCTTCTCAACTGCGAACTGCTGCGCCAGAAAATTTGCTATATTAGGGATATAATACTAAAGGGGTAACCATTATACTAAAAGGGAATAGGCAGTTATGATGAAACCTTTTCATATTCCAATGCACCTCAAAACACACGCGTGATTCTGCATTCTGACAGCAGTTACTGTGTTATTTATTTATCTTTTTTAATTTCAGTTTCTAAAAATAGAAACTTGGGATTGTGGGCTGGGCTGTCTTGAGGGACGTCTATAGTATAGACGGTCTCTCAAGAGACCGCCTGTTAAACTTATCTCACTGGAGTTGCTTATTTGTACATTGCTCGAGTGAATTTCAGTAAATTGTAGTTAGATATGTAGCTTAGAGTGTCTAAAATATAATTGATTAATGAGTTCTGATGATGCATGAGTCAATTCATAAACTGAGAGAAGTTACCAATATTACAATTTTACTAATCGAGAAATCGGAAGCCCTTAAGTATTCAAGATTCGCAAATTTTTGTATGAGATGGTATCACCGTGACATACGTCTCGTACATAGGTTGAATAGCTCAATTAATACAAATCATTAGCATATAAGCTTTTTGTTTTCAGGTCGTCTCACCGAGAGACGGTCTCTCACAAGAGTAGTTTTTCAAGATTGGACTATATATGTAATGAGTCTTATCCTATCAAACTTATTTGGCTTGAATTTTGTGATGTTTGGGCATTGTAGATGGAAGTAAAAGGGTAATACTGCAAAACTTGTAATTTTGGTAGATAAAGATGTGGGTCAACTTTTTGTCTCAAATGGATGTGTTTATCATGGCGCCAATGTCACATTATTATGTTTTTTCTTCTATTTGCAGGGACTTTTTCAACATGTTTGGTTGCTGGCTTGAACCAGCCACTGTGAGTTCCTAATTCATTTGCTATTCTAATATTGTGTTTCTCATTCTTAAACATGCTTTATTGTGTGTCTTTTATGCTCTTTGTTCTTTGCTATCTAATAACTTCAATGAATTTTTTCTTGAATGTTCCTCGTGGTTGAGAAAGGTAAAGTGTGATCAATATTCGTTCAGATTTTGTTTTAGTATTCGTCAATCAGAATTCAGATTTAATTTCATTTGCAACTTTTGTTTTCATTTTTTTTGCTATGGAGACTCAAATAATTAATTTCCCTTGTGAATGAAAAATGGTAAACAAAACTTATACACTGAAAAAATTGAGAAGATTCAATTTTTTTTCAAATACTATTATCTGAGCAAGTTGCGGAATTCTAGCCAACATGGATTAAAAGGCGTTGCTCTGATAACAATTCCACTAAGTTTTAGACAAATCCCGTCTCCAAGGATTTCATTAGCCCTGATTCCTGCCTTCTGCCTCTTGATTTGAATTTAAATAAAGGTTTAGTCATGTGGCCGACAAAGCATTAAATGTATTTTTGTCCTCCATCTATCTTATTTGTTATATATGAGAGGGGCTCAACAATCTGTTAACAGCTTCACTGGGAGGTATAAATCTCATGCGGAATGCTGTCTTTTCTTGGTGTATGTTGCTGCGTTGTTCCAATCTGGATATCATGGCTTCTGTTTGTACTTGTTTTATGTGATCTGCTGACCATATTGTCAACGATATCATATTTAGTGATGGTTAACTTGATATTGTGCAGCTTCCAACGCAATTTTATATGGCTGTGGTAAGAAATTTTCCAACTGATCTTTTAATTTTGTCTTTAAATTCTGTCTTTGTGGAGCTAACTCACCAGTATGTCAATTGCAGTTATACACCGTGACTACGTTGACTCTTACACTGCAGTCTGTATATTATGGTCACATCTATCATCGATTGAAATCCAACAAACAATTTAGCAAGGTTGGTTCATTTGCATCATGTGTGTGTGTGTGTGTTCATTTTTGCGTATTAAGAAATGTCATAAGGTTGTGAATTCTTTGAGTTGTTGATACCACTTTATTTATTTTTAGTACCTTCGTAGAAGATTGGCTTGTGGATACATGTAAACGGGTCCGTTTTGGTTAAGTCTGATCTTACATGGTATTGAGAGTTAATCAAAATACAATTACTCTTTTGTTTTATTGACTCAAAATGTGATATACACTATACATATCCAAATTACTCTATATTCTTTGTTTCCAACTTTATTTTAAAATAGGAGCAAGGTGTGCATAATAGTGTGGGGGCAAAAGCAGTATTATTAAACTATTAAGTATTTGTTTGGCCTGGCTTTTGAAAATGTTTTTCCAACGAAGATTTAAAAAATTAGGCTAAACGCCCCCTTTTTTAGAAGTTGAAATAAATATCTAAAGAAGTCAAAAGTAACTTCTCGAGGGTGTAAAAGGAAAAGCTACCATTTATAGCCTCTTATTTACTTCTCCAATAAACTGTAACTTATTATTTAATAATTTTTTTTTTCAATTTGACCCTTTATAGATGTTATTTGTCATAAAGATATTCAAAAAGATATCCATATTATTTATTAAAAAGATAGAGTATTTCTCTATCTTCTCCCTTGATATTTGTTGAAAGATATATGTTCTCTCCCCATTATTTGTCTTTTTGAAATTGTTTAAGAATTGTGAACAAATTTATATATAAGTATTAGACATATTTAATTTGACCACATTCTTAACTATACATTGTTTTTTATCTTATTACTCAAAAAATAAAATAAAAAATTTGTTTAAGTGGAAAAGTGAAAAGGTCAAACACTCATAAACCTTTAACATGCGATTGCGATGATGCTAATATTTTGCTCATTGACTAGGAATAGTGACGCGAAAGATATAATAGGTATCGATTAAAATTTGAAATTTTGTAGATTAAGGATAACCTTGCTATTACAAGCAAGATGAAAACCTAGCTGTGACAGCTACTTGCTTTGAGAGTCGAACACCAACTCAAATGCATTAAAAACAATCAGTCATTTCTTCTCCACTGACTAGGTTTTTTGCGAGCTATTGTTACCTTTAACTATAATGATAGTACCCTTTACCTTGACGCAATATTCTTTCATATCATATTGTCCATTAATGTATCTTCCTACTAATCTTTCAACTGCTTTCATTTTTTAAAATTAGTATATACTATCTTTCGCTTAATATTTTTCCTCATTGTAGACCACAAAGCCTAATCAGTTGGAGGTGGCAGGAGATAGTGTACATCAAAACTCTGGTGATGAAAAACTGATGAATGGCAGTTCCGGGCACAGACTAATGTCTGGTGTCTTTGAGAGTGGTAGTGTTATGACTTCACCGATTCCGCTTCCAGCCATTCCACGCAGTCGTTCTGCTGGACAAGATTCCTTCTACACGTAATTATTTTATCTACTTTTTGAGGAATTTCTTTACTTGTTTTCTGCGTTTAAAAACTTTATTCTCCAAAGCTGATTCTAGTTGGTTCCTTGAGCAAGTGGCACATAGGTTATGCTTCACTTAATACATTCCAAAGTTGATTCATAGCAAGTTCTAACATTGCCGTTTATTGGACTTGCTAGTAGGCTTATTCATAGATGTTACCATCCATGATTCATAGCAAGTTACCAATAGTTACCAATAAACGACAATGTTAGAACTAATAGTTGATTCATAGCAAGTTCAACATTGCCGTTTATTGGACCTTAGCGTGCAATAATCTTTCATGGATGGATGAATAGAAACAACAAGCCCGTTATCGATTATGGTTATTATTGCAAGTATAGAGCTGATAAAATTAGTTTTTGTACTTATTCCTTTTCTTACCATAACGTGCACAACTATTTAGTTGAAAAAGATGGTGCTGTCAAATATATTTTTTTGAAGTTTATTCATGTAAATATTTTTCCCAAATTATCTTTCAGGTCAGCTAGATCTTTAACAACAAGTCATACTCCAACAAGATCTTTTGTTTCTTCATGGAAAGCTTCCACACTGAACGTTGAGGATGTCGAAGAGCCTTTGCTTGGTGGATCCTTGCCAACTAGACCAGTGCATTTATCAAAAACGAAAAACCTTTTGTGTATTGTGAGCTTCAGGAATCTATTCTTGGTTGCTTTTGTTAGGAGCACCTAATGTTTACTTGAGATTTATGTCAACCTTTTTTGCTCTTTAGGTGCCGGCTACAACTTTCATCGTTGGGATCATGAATATTTCCAGTACCAGAAATACAGCGCGAAGTTTGGCTGTGGAAATATCAAACAGAAAGCTTTTGCAGGTCAGATATTACGCTAATATTATTTTTTTTCTTGAATATGTTAGTTGTTTTAATTTTTGATATTGACCATATTAATTCGCAATTTATGGTCATAGTCTCAAATATAAATAAATTTTCATCTACAATTTTCTCGTGTTTTTGCATCTGCGTCGTTGCTTTTAGACTAGTAATGGCAAGTAGCAATAGCAGAATCAGATATTCACATCAGTACGAGAAGAAGAGAAATTTAACATTCTATGCTCTATGTCTAACTGAAGTTGTCAATCTTGGAAATACGATAAATTATGTGTTACTATTTACTTCTTTTCTTTAAGTGAATAAAACCCGCTGATAGGGTGAACTAGACACCTTGAAAAGCTGAAATTGACAAGCATTTGATTTGTTTATTTCAGTTGTGAGTCCCCTTATCTGAACTCGTCTGATTTTTTTTCCTGCAACCGTAGTGGGAAGAAAAAAGATCATGTTTGACGATTTCAGTTGGATTAGGTAAAGTATTATGTTAGATTCTGATATAAATGCTTGTGGAATTTCAGTTCAATGGTGAGCAAAAGATCAACTCTGGTGGAAGTGGGAACTTAGGTACAAATTTGGGTTGGGCTATGGCTGCAATTTACATGGGTGGACGGCTTCCACAAATTTGCTTAAATGTAAGTTTTCACACTAGAGTTCTGCATGATTTATATCTTTATTATCGGTTTTATGTACTTGAATACTTTTAGTTTACCTATTTTTGTACCAAATTGCGGATTGATTGTGCTACGTTCGGAAAATTCTATACGATATCTAGGCATAGCTAGGCATAATAAATGCTCTTTCTTACAGTATGCATGGGCTTTAGTGTATCTTTACGGATGATCTCACATTTTCCTGCCATCTCCTGTTTTTTTGAATTCCTCGTTTAACCAGGACTGATATATTAATTAATTTTTATTTCACCATAACATACTTTTAAGAATAGTACATTTCCGCTGTTTTCTTGGGATATGTGAGCGTTGATGCGGGGAGTAAAATCTGTATTTTATAACTCGTAAGCTTTAAAATTTAAGTGTGTTACAAATACCAGTTCATAGAATCATTGGTGCGTAACTATGATGATTTTAGACCAAAAACTTGTTTAAAATAGAGAGATTATGTTAGTCGTTTTAAAGAAAGATACAACTTAAGAGTTCATCACACCTCTCCGACTTGCACTTTGCAAATTTCCACTCCGTGTGCACATGTGCTTTACAGTTTTCAATAATGTAAACTAATGCAGAATTAGGAAAGTACAAAGAACTGGTCGGCACTAGGAAAAAATGGGTGGGGTATCAAGAACAAAACTATTTGCTATTGATTTTTTTTACCAATTCTGTTAAAATAACTAAAACTATCTCAAATGTGGATTACGTACTCATTAAATAACCAAGAGAGGACTTTTTATGTTGATAATCGGGGGTCTTGTCTTAGTTGGAGCAAATATCGTCTTCCCAGGCAAGGTCCTAGTTCGATTCTCACCAAGCCCTCTTCTTGCCTCAACATACCTGTAATCTCCAAAAAAAAAAAAAGGATCATGTTAGAGCAAGCGCCAAATCACCCTCATGCGGAGGGTCTTCGGGGTGCCGTGATGAGGGTATGACGAAGAACATGAGTATGGTGCGAGGGATGGAATGTCTTGATCGTGGCATGGGTCGAGGAGAATGCTTAATGATCAAGGAACATGACCAAGTCAAGACAGCAACACTGATCGAAGGCCGCTCAACCGGTGAAGTTGCCGTGGCTCGATCGAGCGATTCAAATGGAGGAAACCAGCAGCTTCTGTGAGTGTGCTTGACTGGTCGAGCAAGCTACAGTGGGAATTATTTGTGGTTTCTGTTTTTTGTGCCGATTTGTTTGGGGTTTAAACCCACTTGTGTTTAGGGCTTCTAATATGTTCTAGGCTATATAAGAGAGCTTTAGAACATCACTAGAAGTAAGAGGAGAGACAAATACATTAGAGAAGCTAGGACATTGGCCATTAGAGTGTTTTCTTTGTATTAGTGCCATTTGTGAAGTTTCACCATTAAAGGTGAAATCTTTATGGGTTAAGAGTGAGCTCTTGGCTATTGTAAGTTGAGTCATTAGTGTAATTGAGTTTATATTAATGATAAGATACTTTATTTGAGGGGGAGGTATTTATAGATACCTCATAAACACATTGTTGTGTCTCTTGTTTATGTTCAGTTTTTCACTCATCTTCTACATTGTTTTCTACCATTGTTGGGGTCCGAATCATCCTCTTTCAGATCATATTTTACGTAATATTACACTCACAAGTCGCAACTAACTATAAGACTTAGAGAATCCAATCTTGTCTCAAATTAGAGCATGTGTCACTTTCCACAGGTAGGTCTTAAGTTTGATTCATACCTAGTCATCTTCCTTCCCTCAGCCTACCATGTAATTCAAAAAAAGAGAAGACTTTTTATATTAAGATAACTTCCCTCGTATTAAAAATACAGTATCGAATCGTTGCAAATATACGGGTCTCTTTTAATATGTGTACAAATGTCGACACGATACAACATGGTCACGGGCAGACTACCTTGGTAAATTTGTCTCTTACCTTGTACTTTTATGTAAAGTGAGAAGTAACGCTTGCTATTGTTTGACTTGTTCTATTTTAAAGTAACAAAACAATAAATTATAATACTAAAATTAAAATTCTTTTCTTTTTTTCTAGAAAAATAAATAATGATTCATCATCATCATCATATCCATTGTATCCTGCTCATAGGAAACTGTGGTCAAGGTTTGGGGAGGGAAGAAAGACGGCAGCTCATACCCATAGAGGAGAGTGCGGTCAAAAAGTCCCTCGGCTCGAGTAAGGTCTTCAAAGATAGAGAAACCTGCAACTTACAAATAGAATAAATAGAATACGTACAGATAACTAAAAATAAAGATAAAAGTAGAGGAGGTAAAGAGCGATAATCAAAGGCAACGAACAATAATAAACGATGGGTAAAAGGAACGGATTTAGTAATCTAAGACGTGGATAAGGCGCTGCCAATTGCCCCTATCCCTGGTTAGGTCCTTGGAGAGGTGAAGTTCATGCAGGTCACTTTTAATCAGTTCCTCCCACGTTCTCCTAGGTCCTCCTTGAGTTCTCTTGCCCTCCACTATAATGCATTCGATCCTTCTTACTGGGGTGTCATAGGTCTTTCTCTGCACATGCCCAAACCATTTCAACCTGTTCTCCCGCATCTTTGCGGAGATAGGTGCAACCCCTAACTCCTCCCTGAACTCCTGATTTCTTATCCTATCCATCATAGTATTACCACACATCCACCTCAGCATACGCATTTCTGCTACTTCCACCCTCTGTTCAAAAACCTTCTTTAGGGGCCAACATTTTGTCCCATGCAACAACACCGGTCTAATTGCAACGCGGTAAAATTTACATTTTAATCTCCTCGAGAACTTTTTATCACAAAGCACCCCGGTTGTTGCTCGCCACTTAAGCCAACCCGCTTGTATCCGATTAGTAACGCCTCCATCAATCTCCCCACTACTCTGAATCATCGATTTCAAATATTTGAACTTGGACGCACATGCAACAACTTCTCCCCTTATGGTCACCTCTGGCTCCCCTATTGATTTTGTCCTACTGAAATTGCGTCGCAAGTATTCTGTCTTCATACGGCTTATGCGCAACCCCTTACCCTCCAAGGCTACCCTCCACTCTTCCAATTTACTATTAGCCTCCTCCTTGGTTTCTGCGACCAAAATTGTATCGTTGGCGAAAAGCATGCTCCATGGTATGATCTCCCAGATGGATTTAGAGATTTACTCCATAATGACGTAAAAATGAAAAGACTTAGTGCTGATCACTGATGCAGTCCCACTTTCATTGGGAAAGACTTTGTCATACCCACCGGTGTATGTATGTTAGTCGACACTGTCATACATGTCCTGTATTACCTCAATGTACATTCATGAAATACCTCTATTCTTGAGGCGATCTCAAACGATGCTTCGTGGTATGCTATCGTATGCTTTCTCCAAGTCAATGAATACCAGATATAAATCCTTCTTTCGCTCCCTATACTTTTCCATCAGTCTCCTCAAAAGATGAAGTGTCTCGGTGGTTGATCTTCCCGGCATGAATCCGAATTGGTCTCCCTAGTTACCGTCTCTCGTCTAATTCTTTTCTCAATCACTCTTTCCCACAACTTCATAGTGTGGCTTAGAAGTTTGATCCCTCTATAGTTCCCACATACTTGTGCATCACCCTTGTTTTTGAACAGTGGGATAAGTGTGCTAACCCTCCATTCTTCTGGCATCTTACTAGACCTCAAGATGACATTAAAGAGGTTCGTAAGCCAATGAATTCCCTCCTCTCCTAAACCCCTCCACACCTCAATCAGAATGTCATCAGGTCCAACTGCCTTTGATCCTCCCATTTTTTTGAGAGCTTCTCCTACTTCCGCCGTGAATGTCCAATGTTTGTCGAATTTCCTCCTTTAGACCCCTAGTCTCATTAAGCAGTTGATAAAAATATTGATTGTCATCTCATTTTGATGTCCTCCTGTCTAAGGAATATTCGTCCACCTTCATCCTTAATGAACTTCACTGTCCCTAAGTACTTTTTCTGCCTAAATATTGCTTTTGCCAACTTAAAAATATACTTCTCCTGTTTTTTTCCGTGCAAGCCATAAGCTCCTTGAATCTCCTGTTTTTTTCCTTTATCTTCTTTTGCACTTCTTCGTTCCACCACTGACTCTTTGTACACCTTTGGTTTTCTCGTCGACACCCCTAATGTCTCCTTTGCCACCTTTCGAATGGTTTCCGCCATGGTCGCCCACATTTGATTTGCATCGTTTGATATACTTGGGTAGCCCGACGTCTTGATCTTGTTTGACAAGGTTGCCACCATATCCTCTTTAAGTCTACCCCATATGATCGTTTGCCTGACCTTTATTTTCTTCTCGGTAATCAATAAATAATGATTATTGATTCATAATACTAAATTTGTACGTAAAGATATAAACTATGTTGTGTTCATGCACAAATCCCGAATTTCGGACGGGTTGAAAATTTTTAGGGATTGACGAGTCCCACTCTGGACTCATGTCATACACGAAAACATGGAGCTATATATAGCTGAATCTTGTGGTGTTATGCTTGTACTTAGTTTCCATTCTTGACTTTAATTCTAGTGCATCGATAAACCTACAATATTCTTCAAGGAAAATTTGTAGTTAATATATTTAAGTTGCCAGTTAATTCTTTGAAATTTTACATTGTAAGACTTTTATCGTAGGTGTGGATTTGTTTTTGTAATGGAATTTTGAGGTCAAATTTTTAGCCATTGAGTTTTATTTTGACTCGAATTAATCACTTCTATTTAAGTCATAGGGAATATGGCTCAAATTCGCGCTTTTTTTGTTCAATTCTTGGTTTGACTAGTTATTTTTGTCAAAACCCACAATTTTAACCCAAAATAATGTAAGTCTTAAGGTTGAAACCCTTAGCTTTTCTTAGAATTCGACTCAAGGTGCCTTTATTTGAATAATTCTTTACGTAAGTTATTTTCTCACTATAAAAATAAAATTCTAAGTACGTTTTGACATCGAAAAATTTTATGAATATACCAACTCCATCAGCCACTTGAATATAATGTGGTGGAGGTGTGTGTCTTATATGGGTCAATTATTTGGGCTTTTACAAGAGATAATTGTAAGAAAGGAGGGTAGCTAAGATGTATATGTTAAGAATTAAGATAGATGAATGTTTATGCCCTAAAAAATAAAATTCAAAATGAAGACATAGGAAAGAGTATATCGAAAATATAATGATAAAATCATTTACATTGGTTTTACCATATGCAAAGATGACTAGACAGTGTACTACATAGAAAAGTAAAAGGTTGAAATTTTGAAGCGTTTAGAAGAGGAAAAGGTTAGCCGCAAAATGATTTGGTTAACATTGAAAATTGATATGAAGACTTGAGATTTGTAGGAAAATACGATAATAGTGAGGAATATAGATAGAGGAGAACATATGTGATTGATAATTGGAATTGATTTCGTTAGTTGTAGATTAGTATTACAACGGATTCAATGTCGTGCAATCTTTGTTACCGATTGTCTCTCATGTTGATTTATTTCTATTTATGTATATAATCTCATATGACGTTTGAGATTTTGCCATTGTAATAAATCACAATTTTTTGAATCTTCAAAATTGCTTTTTTGAGTATTTTTCTCATGTTAATATTTGCTTCCTTTAACTTGCAGATTAAACGGGGAAATGTAGAGGTAAGGGTGCATTGCGGTCTTAGTCTCATCTTGTGCAGAAAATATGATGATTGTTTCGAGTTACCTTGTTGTTGCTGACTATGTGATACAGGGGCTAAATCCGCTTATGTTCATGTTCGCACTGTTGGGAAATACTACATATGTAGCCAGGTATTTTCATAAGAAGAATTAGCTTTGGTTTTTTATTCATTCTACAATTATTACATGGGTAAAGTTGTTTAGATATCCACTTAATGACATTAGAGTAATGGAATGTCGTAGTCCAAGTCTAACAATTAAGATTATAATTTAAGTTAACCAACCTAAAGATAGTTTACTGAAGTCGGATAGTTCACCTTGTTAGATGTTTTAATTAGCGGCTATTTCCCACCAAGGTTATGCAGTTGCTCCTTAGAAGAATGTCACAAAGATTAAGATAAATAAGAAAAGCCAGTATATTAGTGGGGTGTTGTAGGTGGGGTCATGTCCTTTAGTGGGGGTAATTGTAGATTTTACAGTAGAAAATAGAATTAGATTGTAGGTTTTAATGGCGTAATATAGGTAGGGTCATGTCCATAAATAGTAATGGGGTAAACTTAGTGGGACAAACTAAAATAGTATATGGGGGAAAAAACAAGGAGACGAGGGAGTATGTTGTATGAGGGAAGAATATACATGGGGCTTGTACACTTTAAGGTTTCTGACAGGAAAGATTTTATAATTTTCACGAAAATTTTTGCGATTGGATAAGAATGCTAGCAGGATCTGATTCTGAGATGTAAGATTTTTGTTGCATTTACTTCCGGGAAATGGAAAGGTTGTTAGCAATAAAATTTTAAAGCGGTCTATTCTGAGATGTAAAAAGGCTGACAAACAACAAACTTTCTTAGGTTAGTTGTGTGGTTTGAAAACTGTATACCCGCTGAGCAGGATCTGATTTGAATATCTAGTTTTAAAAACCGTATGCCCGATCTGAAGTTTTTGATTGTTAAACACCGACTAAAATATCCGGTTTTCTAAACCGGGTATTCCAAATCGCATTATTATGCGCACCCCTAACTGTGTGGACTACTTTGTGTGAAATGATGGAAGACTCGAGATATACATTTTTATGCATAAATATTTTCATGCAGCATACTGGTTAATAGCTTGGATTGGTCGAAGATATTTCCAAATTTGCCATGGCTGGTGGATGCAGGAGGTTGCTCGATTCTTGATTCATTTGTATCCTTACCATTTAATATTCTTTTAAATAAACATTACTTTCCCTTATGTCGTTCGAGAATCAAGAGTATTGAGTCTGTTCGTGTTAGATTCTAGTATGTGTTCTCATCTTGTGGTACTTAGTACCCGAACCTTGCTAGGGATGATGGGAAAGCTCATCACGTGAGACAATCCCATGATCCCGTCTCTTTAATATGAATTGTCAATTTGAGTAATCTTTATGTTCGAGTCCTTAATTATCTGTTTAGATACTACTTCAGTTTATATATTTTCAATATCGGCAATCACATCATCGTGTGACTAAGCATGGGGATACACATCCAACATTGGTTTAATATCATTTTCCTCAGGTATGTCTTGTTTAGCATGTCGTTCTCGTAGGAATTAAACTATTTTCAAATGCGTTTTTTTTTTTTCACTCGTGAATACCTAATTCCACTCTTTCAAACTCTATTCGAAGTAATTTACAGGGTTGAAGATCGATCGCACTAATTTGTCTT
>NC_080053.1:12393639-12463639 GCF_026212465.1 Amaranthus tricolor
AAAGTTCAGGACTATGAAAGTTAGTGCTAATCAGTTGTGTTTGTATATATACTCCTACAACAATATACACCATTATATCAATTCCTATCCTATTAGTATTACTCTAAACCTAAAAAAAATTTAAAAAAAATAAAAAAAAAACATTTCTTAGCATTCAACAAAAAATGAGCAGTTTGTTGGACAGTTTGAAGAACATGTCCATTGAGAATGGGGACCTATTTTATTGGGCAGCACAAGCCTGTCCTGTTTTGAACACTCCAGTAGACTGGAAAGAGACCCCTGAATCTCATATCTTTGTGCTTGATCTTCCTGGTGTTAATAAAGATGCTGTTAAGATTGAGTTTGATCAAGACAGAGTCCTCCAAATTAGCGGGGATAAAGGTCTTCAGGAGTCTCGAGAAGGCGAGAAATGGCATCGAATTGAACGGATTCAGGGTAAGTTTTGCAGGAGATTTCAACTGCCAGAGAATGTTAAGGTCGATGACGTAAGGGCTAATATGGAGAATGGTGTGCTTAAGGTCGTGGTTCCTAAACACGAGGTTAAGAAACCCGAAAAGAAGGTTATTGAGATCATGGAGAAGTGATCATGGATTATAATCTATATAAGGAAGAAAAGATTCAAGTATGATGAACTCGTGTATGTATGTGTGTGTTATATCTGCAATCTGAATAATATGATGTATCAGTTGATGTTTCGTCAGTAATGTTATGTGTTTTTAAGTGTATTTATGGTGTAATGTTTTGTTTATAGAGTATGCTCTCTTTTAAGTTTTACTATACATATAATTTGGAATCGAGAATCGTTGAAGACCCTCATCATGATCATTATATCCGATGTATGATCAGGGTCTAAAGAGGAGAATGCAGCCAAATAGTCCCTCGACTCCAGAAAGATCCTCCCAAGCTTGCAGTTTACTATATAAGTTTAGCCCTTAAACATGAAATTAAAAATAACGTGAAATCGTTTAAGATGGTGTGTGTGCATGTGCAAAGACGGAATATTAACGAACCGATAAGAAAGATAGAAAATTGGAATAAAAATAACACAAAGAATCTGCACTTATGCTCAAATAAAGCTTTTAGAAGGCATTCAAGTATGCAGATAAACAGGCAGCATTGCTGTGAATCAAAATCTCTATGGACTAATAGTTTTCACAAGCCATGAGATGGGTTCGGGTTGCATCCAAAAATGGAAGTTTTACCCTTGTTACCGGAACATTTATGGCTCCGTAGCATCTCTGAGGATCAAATACGATGTAAGTGTGTTGCTTCGAACCATCAGTATTCTCGTCTTCTAGAAAATACAGGTGTTGCCCTGCGCCAAAACCTTCTAGAAGTTGGTATGATCTTTCTGTTTGTTCCATCGTCAGACAAAAATCTTCATTACCTGTGTTTAAGGAAGAACATGCAAGTATTTATTACAAATCAATCCAAATCCAAAATAAAGAAGATTGAAGGAAAAGACAGAACCGACAGGCTGCAAGCTCCAACTGGGTTTGATAGATGAAATTTAGGACACTCGAAATTTGTTGTTCAAACTCATGAAATGGCCCATCTTTGAAATTCAGCTTTCGTAGCTTGCACAATCCTTCCCCCATCTCCATCATTGCACCCTTGTGATTCTGTGTCGATTTTTAGTAAGTGTTAGCTACAATCAATTCGTTCAACGTTGACCAAAATCTCGGTCGGGTTGATTTCGAAATGCCAAGTACACTCCATTTTATTGGTTTTTTATGGTTGTACTTGCCGATACACTATTTTAATTGTACTTCGTTCAAAATTATAAAAAAAATAAAATTTACTTTGAGATGAATCAACAAAAAATCTCACTTGATTATGTTTTAAGTATAGATTGACAATAAATTATGAACAAATAGTGACTGGTAAATAGTGAAAAAAACAAAAGAAACATTCGATTAGAGATTAAGAGGGATTATACACAAAAGATTATACTTTATTCGACTCTATCTACAAAATGTCAAATCATAATCCACATATATTCTACTCTTCTATTCATTCGTATTTGTTGACATAAATAAGCTCCAAAAAATGTTAATATTTGATGTTAAATGTTTAAAAGAACAGAAAGATTAAACCTACCTGGTTGAAGAGATGATAGAAGGCAACAGCACACTGAAGGAGAGCATGAAGCAAGGTACGAAGAGGGTCGTAAGAATCAAACCATAGAGATTCAAGCAGATCATGACAAGCATAGTATTTCCTCTCATTGAACAGTTTCACTGCTTCTTCAAACCTCGCCAATCCATCACCAGACGCCTCCTCTTTCTCATCCGAAGACACATAGCGGTACGATCTTACCAAATATTTACAGCTTCTTTCGGCACAGGAGTACTCATTGCATTTGATCAAACCCGTGACCGTGAAACCAGAGAAAGAAAAATCACAAACACCGGAACTGATACGATGCTGATAATGAGAAGAAAGAGGAAATACAGATGGAGTGGAGAACGCTATATGTTGTAAGCGCAACATTGCATAACTCCAGTTTCACATCCAAAACTGAAATCCCTCCCTTCTTTCCTTTACAGCCACATGACAAGATATTTTCATAGAAGTATATGGCTTTTGGTTTTCAATGGACTTGGAGAAAAAATAAAAAGCAGAAAAAGACATCAGGATATTTACGTCTTATCTGAGTGCACAGCTACCACTAATCAAATTGCTCTAGTAGTGATATGTATTTTAGATAATATCAACAATTACTCTCCAAAATCGTTTTACAGATCCAGTTCATAATGACATAATTACATAATACACACATTTTAAATGGAGTCGATCTTTAAACTATAGTATTAACAAAAGGAAAACCAAACATTTTACTTCATATATATATTTAACAGGCAAAGAGAGAGTAGAACACCTTCCGAGTAACAATAACATCGAGATTGATGCATCAGCTTATTGATATCAGTGAACATAGCTGCATAGTGTCAACCCGAAAAGAATAACAAGGAGACTGAAGCTTAAGAAGAGGAGCTAGCAACATAAGACGGGTTGAAAGCCTTTTGTTCACCACATGCAAGCACTTCGTGAGGTCCTGCTTCCTCTCTGCCAACGCCCATCAAGTCAAGGTAGTAAAGGTAGTGAGAAATGATGTTCGTCATGCCATCGACCTCACCCTTTCCACAAACAAGATCTCCGTACAAGACATTCATGGTGGTTCCAAAGCCAGGGATTCTCTTCGACAAAGTATCATTCTTGGTGGGCTTCCAGTCGCCTACGAAAACTTCATGGGCTGAAGGTTGTCCCTTCTTCATTGGAGTCATCCACCTCCAAATTGCAGCTTGGAAGGCCAGGGTAGCATTCTGCTCAATGTATTCCGGATGATTCAGCAAATCCTCCTTCAGTGCCTCACCTACTGCTCCATAGTTGTAATTCCTAGATCAAAAGTATCAGCATTTACTAAGAATCCCCATTATTATATAAAAATGTTTACTATTTTCTACCATGTAATCATAACTAATACTTTTCTGAGCATAACCACATATAACAATGCCAAAGCCTTAATCCAAATAATACACTTAAGCTACATGAACCAAAACATTGCTTCACGCATTCCACAACAGTAACCAAGCCTTTTGATCATCACTTGCCATTTACAGATCAGCTTTCAGTGTATAGAGAGAATAACAAAACTGTGAGCAAAAGCCTTCATACCTGAAGGACCTGCTAAAAGTCAGCTTTTACTAATTTCACAATGGCTAATCTATGTGAGGTAACTTTCCTTAATGTTGAGTACATATGAATTATGATGAGGCCTGACAACTTGCATTGCACATCAAGTGAATAGTGGGTCATCCTTCTTCTAAATGTAAATTTATAGTCCTAAAACATCATGATCATAATCAACAACTTTAAATATTAAGTTAGATAAGGAGAAGACACCCACTTAAACTGCAATAACACATATTAGTAAGTCTATCTTGCCTGTGGCATAAGTAAGATCAAACGGGAGTGCGCATACACACACAAACAGAATCTACCACTCCACAAGGTTTATAAGAATTTGACAAACACAAGCATAAAAACAGATGAGCAAGAGATTTTGCATACACATACCAGTAAATAGGGATAGCACCTCGGCCGTAGTAATCAACGCCAGGTGAGCAGGGGTATGTGTACTTGAAACTGTCATCGCAGTAAGATTGGCTAGGGCTCAGTTCCTTATTATAGCAAAGTCCCCAGGCAAAAGGTCCACCAGTAGCAACTCCATAACCACCTGAACACATAATGTTTTATGCTCATGAACACAATAATGAAATATTTATCAGCACAAACCGACTTCTTCCAAACACACAAAGTTCTGTTACGGGCAGATGAGAATATGAAAATGGAAATACGGACAGCAACCAGCACACAGATGATTGTGAAGGAAGTAAGCAAGCAAAAAGCAAGCCACGTTTACCACAATTAGAACACTGAAAAAATAATCACATCTCTGAAAAACCAAGTATCCAACATGATAATATAGGTAGAATTTGAGGTATATCTAGACAAGTTCTGTCGTAAAAAAAAATCTAAATCGCCAGAAGCAAATGAAGCACCAACAATGAATATATCCCTTCACATATGCTCCAATTTCATGCACACAACATATTCAGTAACAGTCATACCATTCCCATAGAGAAGCTCTACTCCTCCGTCCATATGTTCCACAATTTCTTTTTGCTTATCTCAGTTAATTTGCTACTTTTTTCCTTTTATAGAATTGATCCCTAGTCCCACCACTTTCTTTAATTTTCATTCACACATCGATTCTCTCTTTTAAAATCATCCGCACAACATATACATTTTGTCTTATTTTATCAACAACAGTGCTCCAATCCTTAATATTTGTGAAAATCTCCTGGTTAGCAAACTCAGGGGTCGGTGGAGTATTAAAAACAAAAATATGTCAAGCATATGCTTTCCAAATTGCAAGACAAAGGATCAAACAATTAAGTTTCTCAAGAATACTCCCTATGTACGCTTGATGTTTCTACACTTACTACATTTCTATTTTAAGCTTCGGTCCCATTCTCTATTGATCACAAATTCACAATCACAAACTCATTATCTCTCTCCGTTTAATTTATATGCATCTTTCGTTCGGTTGTTTTTTTAATTTTACATTACAAATTAACAATATAATTTCCCTTCGTTGTAGCGAAATCTAATATACAGATTGAGTAGCAAACTCAAGTAACAAAAACTGAAATAAATTAGAAATTATCAACAGCAGCTAAATTTCTCGTAAATTAAGGAAGAATCATCCTTCAACTTTTATAATCAAATTTAGACAAAAATTAAATTAATAAATCAATCAAAGCAGCGTTATCCAAAATGAAAATAGAAAATAAGAAGAAAAAAAGAGAGAGAAAGATAATTACAGGAGGTCTTGCTGCCGACATGACCAAGGAAAGCCGCAAGCTCCTTCATACCCATAAGTTTACCACCAGTAGTACAAAATCCTAACGGTTGGTAAAGAGCAGCAGCAGTAATAAATGATTGATAATCCCAAAACCCTACCGCATGAGCTTCTGGTGCATTTCTCTTTGCAAACAACTGCTCAAACTGGTACGTTTGAAAGAAATCTGTAATCGTTTCATTACAACAAAATTTAGACCATTCACTACACTCCCATCCTCTAGTACAAACCTTCTTCCCTTTAACAATCTTCACCTTTGTTTCTTCTGACATATCCGCCATTGTTAATTCCACCATTACCATCAATGTTAACAGAAAAACCACCATTGCCGACACTTTTTGGGACGCCATTTTTGGTGAGCTTACGTTAGTTGGAATTGCAAGGAAGAGTTAAGTTGAGGTAAATAAAAGGAAGATAGAGAAAGTGATGGAACAACTGATGAATTGATTAATTTACCTAAATTGCGAGATTTTTTCGTAGGGTGGAAGGGAAGGAGAGAGAATGACAAAAGCAAGCAAGGAATGGAGATGGGAATGAGGAGAGAGAAAGAAGGTGGGCTATGGCTGTCGAAGTAGAGAGGGAAATTAGGAAAGTAGGGTAATGGAAATGAAGATTCTAGAGAGATCAACGGTAGAAAATTAAAGTAGATTAGTTAATGATGCTGATTTAATAGCGGGAAGGTGTGGATGTTGAGAGAATTGCATATTTGCATGTAAATTATGAGGGCGACCACCCACCTCCCTCTCACCGACACTTCACGGATCACAAATTAAGCAAAAAAAAAAAAAAAAAAAAAAAAACTCCTACTTCCTAATTTAAAATGATTTAAAATGATGCACAATGAATTTGAATTTGACATGAAGTTAAGTTTTAAGATAGTTCAAATAAAATAAATCTTTCTATAAGATAGAGTTATTCTATTTATTATTGGATTTGATCTACCCAAATATTGGGTTTCAGGGGGTGTTTGATTTTTAGCTTGTTGGTTGACTTTTGATTTTTGACTTGTTGGTTGGTCAAATTGTTAAAAAACGTGTTTGGTAAATGGCTTTTAAAGCAGTTGAAAAGCTGGATTTTTAAGCCAAAATGAAAAAGCTACTCCATGTAGCTTTTTTTTGTTGGCTTTTAACATGTTAGCCCACCTTTTCTCTAACTAGTTGTGGGCCGCGTGCTACGCACGTGGTCCCCCAAGTTATACTTTCGAATTTCATGATGTTATGTTATACATTTTTATTAATAATAATACAAATAAAAATATTAGAATATCAATGTGATGCAAATGTGTGAAGAATTCGAGGGATGCAAGTGTATGTTGGGTTGTCAATGTGCAGTTGATTCATTCTATTTCAACCAATAATTATCTCCGACTAAGAGCTAGGCGTGAAATGATTCATTCTATTTCAACTAATGCGTAATGCCTAGTTGTGTAAGAATGACGATATATTATATACTCTAACGTTAATGCCAACGAAGTTATGAATATACGAGTTTAAGTGGCAGAGTACTCCCTCCTATTCTTTTTACTTGGGACATTTCCTTATTAGGTAAATTCACTCCACTTGTCCCATTTCCTTTTTTGGCACTGATTTTTTTACCTAAATGCCCTTAGTTCACACACGTAATTACGAAAGTACCCTCGCTTACACTACTTACCCAAGCAGATTAATTACATAATCACTCATTAATACCCTTAATGATTCCCTCCCTTTTTAAATTAATCCCCCCATCCTGAACCCACTAATTGAAACCCTAACTCTCTCTCTCTCATCTTCATCCCTGATTGTGCCTCATCTTCATCTTCCTCCTTCATCCCCATTGTTACTGATTATCGTCCTTCATCTTCATCTTCATTTCCTTCATCATCTCCCTTCCCATCTCTCTCCCCTCTTTTTTGGTGTTCGATTGTCTTATAGATCTAGGTTTTATTTTCCTTTGGGTTTTCGAATATGGAGTCACCAAGTTCTTGTCTTTCTTGTTGTCTTCATCCCAAGAAAGTGATCTAGTTGGTCCTCCTAATTCTTGGTTTGACTTCTACAATCGAGCTATTCCATCTCCTACGAGCTTTGTTGAAATGGATCCTAACTGGGGAAGAACTTTAACTTCTGAGGATGAAGAAATTGAGGGTTTATTTGATTTACAACTAGATCTGCAAGATCTTTATATTGAGAACTTGTGCCCTTCCTCAGATGAAGAATCACTGGATGATGATGATTTGGTTTCTGATTTTGATGTTGGAGGACCATTCTCTCGTATGGATACATCTTTTCTTTTTGACTTATGATGATTTTGTGTATGTGTTTTTTATGGTATGCATGTCTGTGTTGGTGTTCTGATTTTTTTCCCTATGATTTTTTTTGAGGGTAAACATTTGATTATAGCGACAAAAACCCTAAATCAACTTATTTTGCCACCAATCTAGGGTTTTCAATTCATAAGCCACCAAACATCATGTTTATAAGGCTATGTTCTTACCAGATTCAGGAGGGAATTACTATGGTTTATGGGGTATCTGTGATGAGAACATTTTGTTCTCTGAGATGAATTTTTTTGATTTTGTTTTTAAAGCCATCAATAATCTGTTGAAGCTGTCATTTTCATTTAAATGTTTATGGTTAAACAAATTGATGATTTTTTTTAACATCGTGTTTACACCTAAACATTTACCTAACATAATTCACCAAAAAGTGAGTATAAACATGTAACCGAAAAGTATACTCATATCTGTCATATATACATGCTACCTGTCACTAGTGGAAAAAAAACGTATTTGTTGCGTCTCATTTGCTGCGGTTTTTGTATATTCGCAGCAATAAATTGCTTGTTGCGGTTTCAAATGAAAAAGAATTAGAAAAAAAAAAACAATTAATTGCTGCGGTTTAGTGGGATGACCGCAGAAAATACTCCATTGCAACATTAATTGCTGCGGTTTTGCTTGTGACCGCAGCAAATAACTGTTAACTACTTCATTATGTTGTTGTTTTTTGCTGCGGTTGTTTGATGCCCGGAGCAATTAAGTGCCATTATAATGAAATTGCTGCGGTTCCCCCTCGAAGCCCGTAGCAAATATTGTTTCTTAAAAATTAAAAGAACGACGTTCCAGTAGATACTGTTGTCTCAAAATTAAAATTAACACCCGCCTTTCAAACGTTCCAGCCATTATTCACACTTACTGTTGTATCAAAAGCCCTCCTAAAACCCACCATTTTCGCACATTGCTACTGTTGATTCTTCATCGTTGTACTGTCTGTCGTCTTCAATTTTGTTTGTCTTCTTCATCATTGTACTGTTGCTTCCTTCAGTTTCGCATACCCAACGAACATTTCAACCTAATTAAATCGACCATTTTCGTTCTTTTTCTTCTTCTTTAACATTTGAAACCCACGATTGTTGCTTCCTTCAAAAACCCACGAAATCAGGGCTTAGTCTTGTTCTTCTTCAAGGTATTATTTTTTCAAGCTTAATTTAAGTTCTTCAACCTTCATTATGTTTTAGGGATTTAGTTTTTTTATACTAATTTTTTTTTCATTGTATAGGTTATAACACCAAAACCCACAAAATTCAAGGTATCTTTTTCATTTTGATTTTAATTAGGTTTAAATTTGTCATACTTTATGAATGTGTATATTGTTGTTGTTATATTTTTAAGTAATTTCTTCATTTTATTTATCAATGTGTGTGGTTTTTAAGTTTTAAATTTATCATAATTTATTTCTAGTTTGTAAATTAGGTTAATTAGGGTTGTTTATGGTTAAATGAATGAGTTGTTGATATGAATGTTAATTAGTTGTCCAAGTTTATGAATGTGATTTTATTTTTATTGTTTTTATATGTTATTAATATATATAAATATTAATTATGGTTAGTATAATAAACATCATTTGGACAGTTCAAAAAATATTGTATTATTATTTGGGTTAATTAGGTTTAAATGAATGATTATTACTTAATTTTGTGCTTCATTAGGGTTCGTTAAGTATATATGTTTAAAAGTTGTGTATTAATTTTTTTTTGAATCAATTAATCACACTAATTAGGATGACAAAAGATCGTTCTTGGATGTTTGGAAGCATTGAATCGTCGGAATTTATTGATGGCATATTAGAATTTTGTAGTATTGTGGTTGAACATCAAGTTAGGACGGGGGGAGTTGGTTTTTATTGCCCATGTGTCAGCTGTGGCAATGTATCAAAGGTAGATAGTGTTGATATCCTTAGGGAGCACATACTTCGACGTGGGTTTAGGCCTCAATATCATGTTTGGGTTTGGCATGGTGCGGAGGGAGTTTACAAAGAGAAAAGTGTTGTTGAGAACGCCAATAATATGGCCGATGTCAATGAGGATGTAGTAGATCATGTTGATGGGTATGAGACAGATGAAGAGAATGTCGATGAAGATGTGGATCGTGTTGATGAGATGATGGGGGGAGTCGAGGATGAGTTAGGAAAACGTCCTCGTGTTTTTGACCTGTTGACAGAGGCTTCTCAAAAGCCTTTGTACCCTGGATGTATAAAGTTCACCAAACTAACAGCAGTGTTGACAATTTTCAACATTAAGTCAAAGTTCAATTGGAGTGACGCTAGTTTCACAATGTTATTAGAAGCGTTAGGTGAGATGCTTCTTGAGGAAAATGAACTTCCAAAGTCGACATATTATGCCAAAGAGCTCATGTGTCCTTTCGGCTTAGAGTACCAGAAGATTCATGCGTGTCCGAATGATTGTGTGTTGTATCGGAATGAAAACGAGAACTTAGAAGAGTGTCCTAGGTGTGGGTTATCGTGCTACAAGCGTAAAGGGGCTCGGGATGCTAAAGGGTCCCCGACTAAGGTGTTGTGGTATCTTCCAATAATACCTAGATTCAAGCACTTATTTTCTATAAAGAAAGATGCGTTAAATTTGAGGTGGCATATAGGGTGAAGAAAAGTCACTTGCTCACACATCCATCTGATTCTCCGAAGTGGAAGAGTATTGATAGGTTGCATAAGACTTTTGGGGGTGATGTTTGTAATTTAAGGCTCGGACAGTGTACATATGGAATGAACCCATTTGGCAATCTTAGTTCTCAACATAGTACTTGGCCGGTACTTTTAGTGATCTATAATTTGCCACCTTGGTTGTGTATGAAGTGTAAGTACATTATGCTTTCGCTTCTTATCTCGGGTCCTAAACAACCTGGCATTGACATAGATGTATATCTTGCACCTCTAGTTGAGGATTTGAGAAAGATGTGGGATGAAGGCGTTTCAGTGTTTGATGCATATGCTAATGAGGAGTTCACTTTGCGTGCAATGCTTTTATGCACCGTTAATGATTTTCCGGCATATGGCAACTTATCGGGGTATAAGAACAAAGGGAAGAAAGCATGCCCAATATGTATCAATGACATGGAATCCACGTGGATTCCTAAGTGCAAACACGTATTCATGCACCATCAAAAGTTCCTCCCACGAGACCACCAATATCGTTAGAAGAAGAAGTTGTTCAACGGGGAGGTTGAGGACCGTGTAGCTCGTCGACCGTTGACCGGTTATGAGGTTTATGAACAGGTTAAGGGATTTGAGACTGTATTTGGTAAAACGGGGCAAGTGCAAGGGGGTGAAGACCGATTATGGAAAAAAGAATCAATCTTTTGGAATCTTCCATATTGGAGAGATCTACAGGTTAGGCATTGTCTTGACGTTATGCATATAGAGAAAAATGTATGCGATGCCATACTCGGGACTCTCATGAACATTCCGGGTAAGACAAAGGATGTTAGGGCCGTACGAGATTGATTTGAATGTGAACCAATTTGGGATGGTTCAAGGATGACTCACATGAGCAACATGGATGAAGAGCTAAACCAAGAGTCAAATTCAAGCAAGGAGACTGATTCATCAACACAAGAAGAAGAAACAAGACACCAAACAGAAGCACAGCAGGGCACAGCAACAACTGACGAACAGCTTACCTTGCACGCCTTGCACAGCCTAACCAAGAGGGACTCAGAGGCCATGGAAGATGAAAATGGAATCTTGGTACATGGACCTTCATGCCTTGGCCCAAGACCGTCGCTATACATCATAGACAACCCACCGAAATCAGTTGTGAAGGTCAGCCAGTCGCAAGGTGTGCCAGAAAGGAACAAATCAGCATTTCAGAATTGTTGTGACCAACTGACCTAGCATGCTTTGGCCCGATCATGTTTCATGGTATCTTGTGCCACCAAGGGTAGAAATGGAATCTCTACACTAGGAACTTGCTACCAAGACTCTTAGTGACCATTATAAACCGTTGGAAGGACACAAGAAAGGGTGTGGAAGGTCACCTGGTCAGCAAGTTGTTGTCAGAAATCAGAATGCTTAGTTTAGGGTGTTTTTCATTCTTTTAAATAAGCACATGTTTTGCACGTGTCTTTTAATGACCGTTATAAGTAGTTAAACGTGTCCTTAGCTTTTTCATTGTATTTCCCCCGTTCCCCAAGTCTATATATAGACGTTCCAAGCCTTGTAAATGACAAGTTTCAAGTTGAATAAAATTCAAAATTTCAGAATCATTGGATTGTTTCCTTTGCTTCTTCCTTGAATGTGTATGTACATTCAAAAGGGTCTTGAGTAGTGCAAGATCTTCAACCTACTATAGCTGAGAGTAGTCCTTAGCTATACTTAGAGGATTGTTGGCCTTGGAGGGTTAAACTCCTAGTCTTTCAATCCAAGATTCACCCTACAAACTTGTTCTGTTTGTGTGAATCATATCCTTGTTTCATGTGTGTTTTGGGTGTGTTTGGCTATCATAATACGTGGGATTGAAGGTTGGCTTAGTTCTCTACATTGCATTGAGGAATTCCAACCCAAACACGCATCAGAATGTAAGGGTCTTCGTTCGGAGTTGTGGGCACATGTTAAGGTGAGTAAGAAAAAAAATAGAGCTGATGAAGTTGGTGGCAGTAAGAAGAAGATGAGTAATGACAAAGTTTATTTGCCTCCAGCTTGCTACACATTGTCCAAAGCAGAGAAGCGGACATTTTGTGAGTGTTTGTATGGCATTAAGGTTCCGTCTGGGTACTCATCCAACATAAAGAGATTTGTGAGCCTAAATGGTGAGCTGAAGTTGGGAAGCATGAAATCTCACGATTGCCATGTAATGATGCAAGTGTTCTTACCAATTGCAATCCGTGGAATACTGCCAAAACATGTGAGATATGCTATTACCGAGCTATGTTAGTTCTTCAACACAATTTGTAGTAAAGTTCTTGATTCCTTTAAACTTGATGTACTTCAACTCGACGTGATTGTAACTTTATGCAAGTTTGAGATGTATTTTCCACCTTCGTTCTTTGACATAATGGTTCATCTTATTGTCCATCTCGTTCGTGAGATCAAGCTTTTGGGTCCAGTTTTTTTAAGGTGGTGTTATCCTTTTGAAAGACACATGGGTGTTTTACAAAACAAGGTGAGGAATCCAGCACAACCTGAGGGGAGTATGATTCAAGGCACTGTGAGCGATGAGATTAGTAACTTTATAGCCGAGTATTTGGCCATGGCAAAGCCTATTGGACTTCCCACCTCTAGACATGAAGGAAGGCTTGAGGGAAAAGGAACAATTGGCTCCAAATCGGTCACACCTCCTCGAGAAAGCCTTCTACAAGCACACTTGTATGTGTTGCATCATATTCCGGAAGTTCATCCTTTTTTGAGTGAGCATTTTGATATATTGCGCGCAAAACATCCTTTTAAAGGGGATAGGGCATTGATGCAGTTGCATAACAAGACGTTTATTAATTGGTTTCATAATCGAGTAATATGCGAAGAACTCAAGGGTGTATCCGAAATTGTTAAGTGGTTAGCTTTTGGTCCTCGTGATGATGTCAACAAATATGAGGGTTACGATGTCAATGGCTTCACATTTTGGACTGAGGGTCAAGACAAGAAGTCATCATATCTACAGAATAGTGGGGTTTCTATTTTGGCGTCATCTACATTTTACGCAAGTGCGAAGGATCAAGCGCCGGTTGATGCTAAATTGGTATACTACGGGCGGGTACATGAAATATAGGAGCTTGACTACTCTACTTTCAATATTGGTCTTTTCAAATGTAAGTGGTTAGATAATAATCGATGATGCATAAAAAATGACGACCCTTGTGGATTCACTCTTGTAGACTTAGCTCGTTTGCGTGATAGTGAGGAGCCATTCATACTAGCCACACAAGCCAAGCAAGTATTCTACATTGTAGACCCGTCTGATAAATGGTCTATTGTTGTACTGGGAAAAAGAAGCATCCTTGGTATAGATGATGTTAAGGTTGAGGAAGAATACGAAGCTTTTGAAGACTCCCCTCCCTTTATCAATCCAAAATCATTGGATCAAGATGATGTAGAAGATGTAGATGCTGGTTATATGCGTGTAGATCACACAGAAGGAATACATTTGAATTAAGTGATTCACAAGGTATGAATTTAAAGCTTTTTAAAGTTTTTTTGGCACTTGGTTTGTTTTGCATGAAACATTGCACAGAACACTATTTGTTATATATTATTGTGTTGAACGTATTAGAATTGTAAATCATAGTCATATTCTTAATATTACTTAGCTTATGTCTTAATATATTTCTATTCATACTCTTTCAGGTACCGATATACAATGCATCTATATAGAGACGAAATTGTCCCCGAGATTGAGACCTCGGATAATGAGCATCGTATTTACGACAGTGAAGATGACCAAATTGTGAGGTACGAGCGTATGGCTGAAGACGCTCCACCAATTGACAATGATTTTGAGACTGAAGACGCCCCACCAATGGACGCTCCCACTACCAGTAAGAAAAGAAAAGGGAGAGGTCTTACGAAAAACCTCAAAGTCACAAAACCCACGCATTTGGAATACAATGCATTGGGTCAACCCTGCAGAAAATGGCGTAGGCAATATGGAAAACAAGTGAGCCTATGTATCTGCAAGATTTTCATATTGCACGCATGGAACGAGGTTCTAGAGTGTCTGAAGAACTCTCTATGAAATGATACTTGGTTAGCAACTTTACTATTTTTACTCATTTAGTTTCATTTTAAAATTAATTTAATTGACAGTAATAAATACTCCCTCCGTTTCTATTTGTTCTTCCTATTTGGGTATTTCACAAAGATTAAGAAAAAGAGAATCTTTGGTGGTAGTGAGTATTATTTTAATTATATAATAGTGGGAAGTAATGATTGTATTGGAAGTATGAGGTTGTAGTGGGTATTATTTTAATTAAATAGTAGTGTGAAGTAATGATTGTATTGGAAGTATGAGAGAGAAAATAATTATAAATAAAAGAAAATGGGTACATTAAAAGAAAAGGGGGATTTTAAGGGGTAAAAGTGAGATAAAAACTTTCTAAAAATAGAAAGTATTCTAAAGTGGAAGAACTTTTGAAACTACCCGTTATAGTAATGTGGAAGATCAAAAAGGAACGGAGGGAGTATAACTTTTTTGTAGAATCTTTTCCACATCGAGAGCGATGAGGACAAGAAGAATGTGTTTCTTTCAGCTGTTGCTGAAAGATTCAAAGATTTCAAATCCAAGCTAGTAACTGGCTGGATTACGAAGAGTCGTGCCCGTACGACCAAAAAGGTCAAAACAGGAAACGAAGGTGGAGAGCAAACACCTTCGAAGATGCCCTACGAAATATGGGGTCACATATCGAAGAGGGATTAGGAGGCCTTTGTTGCCTAAAGAACAACTCCCATAGAAGTTGTAAGTATTTCATATTATATTATAGTTTTTGATTTGAATTTACTTTTTTTGCTTCAGTCATTAAACTAATACATGAAATTGGATTTCTATTGATTTCTCCAAGCAAAAGAAAGTTTTACCATCGCTTAGGCCAAAAAACGTACAATGAGGTCCAAAAAGGGTGGGTGGATGCGGGTTTATACCCCAATCAAAGTTCATCCACACCCTCATCTACGACTACCTCCGCATTCGTGAATACTCCTGCTGGAGATCGGGTGCGTGATTGGTATTGCAGGCTTCATTCCCGAGATGCAAGTGGTAAATTTACCATTAATGATCCGGGAACGAAGAAGGTTGCTGATGCTGTGGTGAGTTTTGAAATTATTAAGTATATTCTTGATTTGTTTCGTATTCTTTGGCTTTGATTTACTTATACTAATTGCTATATATGTCACTTTTATTTGAACAGATGGACTGGAAGAAAAAAGAAGCTACGGGGGAGTTCACGCCAAGAGGCAATGTTGATGCATTGCATATGGTCTTAGGGAAAGACCACAGTGGGCGGGTAGTTGGAAAAGGAGGAGTCCGTGTGGGGTTACAGAAGGCATTCGACAAAAGAGTGTGTTGCTACTCAATCCCGAACGACGCTGCGGGATGAAGTAGCGACCCTTCGAGCAGAGATTATGAAGGACGTTCTCGCCAAACTGGCCGCCGTGTTGCAGAAGATGGGAGCACCTGTTGTTGACTTGGCAAACCTGATTGTCGAGGATCAGGAAAGTCAACATGGGGATCCTAATGCTTTGGTTGAGCCAACACCCAAGCCCATTACCCCCGTAGCACCCCAGCCCATTACTTTCCCTGAAGGGGAAAACCCCACACCGGAGACCATAAACTCCGTTGCTCAAAATCCGGAGCCAACTCCGGAGCCAGTGCTACAGGTACATAGTTTTTAAATATATAAGCACTTATTAATTTAAATTTCAATGCGTTTTAATATTTTATTATGATGCTTATTATACTAAACGACGCAATTTTCAGGAGGCGACTCCTTGTTCTCTTTTGCTGCCTCAGTTAAGTGTTGCTAGTGATGGCGACTTAACTGAGGTTGCATATGGTGTGGCCCAGCCAAGCAAAGAGGGCCAAACAGTGCATTCGATGCCTGTTACAAGTGGCCACATCAGTGTGACCGTGGAAACTATTGTAAAGGGGTTTGAAAATTTCTCACTCCCGGTTCCAATGCCAGCATGGAGCCTTGAGAAACTATCAGACGCCCTAGGTAGTTTCGTTACATGGCCATATGCTTGGGTCCGATTCACTAACATGGTAAGAATCATTTGTACCTTATTTAATTTTATTTTTTTAATTGCATGCTTACACTAATTTAATTGTATAAATTGAAATAGCAAAAGAGATCTTAGAGATCTTAGAGAGAGATCGGTTCCTCAGCAAAGGTGTCGACTGGGTCAAGGTCGATGCCAAGCTCTCCAATTTTGACTAATGTGGAGCTAAACGATCTCTCTCAAGATTGCAAATGGCTGCACACTTGTGCATCTTGCTTGCGTGAGGAGGACCCAATCATTCTAAACCTGCAGAAGGACCAATTCTGCTTTTTAGAAAGCCCGTTTGTTATTATTGGTCCTAGTGACATTGTGCAATTTTTGAGAGGAGAGATGCTGAACGTAGCTCTTATCCATGTCTACGTGAGGTGATGCTCATTATCTTACAAGTTAGGCATTGTTGTTTAATTGTTTTAATAACCGAATTACTAACAAAATTTTCTTATTCGTGAGTTTAATGCGGCTTACGAGGAGCTAAATTCTTGCGAACCTCCAATAAAAATTGGATGGTTTTGTTAGAGTCGATTTCGGGTACTAAATGTGTAAATGATCCAGATGACGTCAGAGCATACATTGAGACTGCTTTGACTAATTCCCTTGCATCTAAACACACGTTCATTCTGGCTTCATATACAGAAGAGTAAGTTTAATTTTGAAATTGAACTTATCTTTTGATTTTTAAAGTCGCCTAATCTCTAATTTGTTGATTTTAAATTTGTGTTTGTAGTTTGCATTGGATACTTTTGGTCATATGTCCTTTAACGAACACTGTGCACGTCTTCGACTCATTACAAAAACCTCAAAGCCCGCCTCGCAACACAAAATTCAAAGCGTTGTTGAATGCGTACGTAATATTAATTATTTTACCAATTTGATTTAATTAAGTGTTATATATATATATATATATATATATATATATATATATATATATATATATATATATATATATATATATATATATAGTATTACTTTTCCCATGCAATTAAGCACAATGAAAAAAGTGCGTGGACAAATGGAATCTACATCCAGCGCCACATTTCCAAAATGGACAGTAATAAAGGTACACAAATTCGTTTTTATGCGTTTTTAAGCGTTTTTGGCACTTTTGCACATAAAGTAGCACAAACTTGGTTTGATTTGCACGAAACTTGGCACACAATATTATTTGGTATATATTATTGTGTTGAAGTGGTTAGAGTTGAAAATCATTGTCGTATGCTAGAAATTACGTGTTAAGTTGCGATTTTATGCGTTTTTAAGCGTTTTTGGCACTTTTGCGCATAAAGTAGCTCAAACTTGGTTTGTTTTGCACGAAACTTGGCACACAACACTATTTGGTATATATTATTGTGTTTAAGTGGTTAGAATTGAAAATCATTGTCATATGCTAGAAATTAGGTGTTAAGTTGCGATTTTATGCGTTTTTAAGCGTTTTTGGCACTTTTGCGCATAAAGTAGCTCAAACTTGGTTTGATTTGCACAAAACTTGGCACACAACATTATTTGGTATATATTATTGTGTTGAAATTTTTAGAATTTAAAATCATTGTCGTATGCTAGAAATTACGTGTTAAGTTGCGATTTTATGCGTTTTTAAGCGTTTTTGGTATTTTTGCGCATAAAGTAGCTCAAACTTGGTACACGAAACTTGGCACACAACACTATTTGGTATATATTATTGTGTTGAAGTGGTTAGAATTGAAAATCATAGTCATATACTAGAAATTACGTGTTAAGTTACGATTTTAAGGGTTTTTAAGCGTTTTTGACACTTTTGCGTATAAAGTGAAAAATCTTATTAATCACAAAACTGAATCCATATACATGAGAGACAACCTCTATTTATAGGTTTCTAGCTAGCTAACGACTATAAACATCACGTGCTATACAATATGCCTCTTAAAACAAAAATTAAAAACCAAAACACTTAGCTTGGGCACTGATTAGCACTGATCAGTGACTGGCCCACCTTGCGCTCGTATCCTAGTGAGCTGTGTGCACCACATTCATGGTTCTTGGGCTTTGATGGCTTGGTCCATGTATGGAGATCACGTTTCCATGGTTGTTTGGATCCAGGTATCCTTGGTTAAGGCTCAAACCACGCGGCAACATAGGCTGGGGTCAGCGGGTATGTTGCTGTCCTTAATTGCCCTCTTTTGTTGTTTCTTGGTTTGGTATTGTTAATTAGCTCAAACTTGGTATGATTTGCACGAAACATGGCACACAACATTATTTGGTATATATTATTGTGTTGAAGTGGTTACAATTGAAAATCATTGTCGTATGCTAGAAATTACGTGTTAAGTTGCAATTTTATGCGTTTATTAAGCGTTTTTGGCACTTTTGCACATAAAGTAGCTCAAACTTGGTTTGATTTGCGCGAAACTTGGCACACAACATTATTTGGTATATATTATTGTGTTGAAGTGTTAGAATTGAAAATCATAGTCATATGCTAGAAATTACATGTTAAGTTGCGATTTTATGCGTTTTTAAGCGTTTTTGGTATTTTGGCGCATAAAGTAGCTCAAACTTGGTACACAAAACTTGGCACACAACACTATTTGGTATATAATATTGTGTTGAAGTGGTTAGAAATGAAAATCATTGTCGCATACTAGAAATTACGTGTTAAGTTGCGGTTTTAAGGGTTTTTGAGCGTTTTTGGCACTTTTGCGTATAAAATGAGAATTCTTATAAATCACAAAACTGAATCCATATACATGAGAGACAACCTCTATTTATAGTTTTCTAGCTAGCTAACGGCTATAAACATCACGTGCTATACAATATGCCTCTTAAAACAAAAATTAAAAATCAAAACACTTAGCTTGGGCACTGATCAGCACTGATCAGTGACTGGCCCACCTTGCGCTCGTATCCTAGTGAGCTGTGTGCACCACATTCATGGTTCTTGGGATTTAATGGCTTGGTCCATGTATGGAGATCACGTTTCCATGGTTGTTTGGCTCCAGGTATCCTTGGTTAACACTCAAACCACGCGGCAAGGTAGGCTGGTCAGCGGGTAGGCTGCTGTCCTTAACTGCCCTCTTTTGTTGTTTCTTGGTTTGGTATTTTTAATTAGCTCAAACTTGGTTTGATTTGCACGAAACTTGGCACACAACATTATTTGGTATGCATTATTGTGTTGAAGTGGTTAGAATTGAAAATCATTGTCATATGCTAGAAATTACGTGTTAAGTTGCGATTTTATGCATTTATTAAGCGTTTTTGACACTTTTGCGCATAAAGTAGCTCAAACTTGGTTTGATTTGCACGAAACTTGGCACACAACATTATTTGGTATATATTATTGTGTTGAAGTGGTTATTATTGAAAATCAGAGTCATATGCTAGAAATTACGTGTTAAGTTGCTATTTTATGCGTTTTAAGCGTTTTTGGCACTTTTGCGCATAAAGTAGCTCAAACTTGGTTTGTTTTGCACGAAACTTGGCACACAACATTATTTGGTATATATTATTGTGTTGAAGTGGTTAGAATTGAAAATCATTGTCGTATGGTAGAAATTACGTGTTAAGTTGCGATTTTATGTGTTTTTAAGCGTTTTTGGCACTTTTGCGCATAAAGTAGCTCAAACTTGGTTTGATTTGCACGAAACTTGGCACACAACATTATTTGGTATATATTATTTTGTTGAAGTTTTTAGAATTGAAAATCGTTGTTGTATGCTAGAAATTACGTATTAAGTGGCGATTTTATGCGTTTTTAAGCGTTTTTGGCACTAACATCTGTGAAGGATTTTGGAGTCGAAAATATAGATGCCGTAAGTATTTGTTACATTCTTAAATTATTATTATTGGTAAAATCTAATGTTTATTAATCTTTTAATTTTATACTATATTATAGGTTTTATTCGACATTCCGAGGGAAACACGCCCTCTGAGAAGTGGAGAGATGCGCGAATTAAAAGACAAGATTGTCGGGTATCTTGCTAATTTTTGTCCTTGATAAATTGTAATTAGTATAGATTTTTTAGGACTTTAATGTATATTATATATATATATATATATATATATATATATATATATATATATATATATATATATATATATATATATATATATATATATATATATATATATATATATATATATATATATATATATATATATATACATACATACATATATATATATATATATATATATATATATATATATATATACATATATATATATATATATATATATATATATATATATATATGTATATATATACATATATATATATATATACATATATATATATATATATATATATATATATATATATATATATATATATATATATGTACGTACATAATATTATATTATATATACGATCGAAAGTTTATTATTACAAAGAGATTATTGGTGATTGTTTGTGATTATGATTGGATTATTATTGGATTAATCATTGTTATTACATTGTACATTATTATTGGATTATTATTAGAATAAAACAAAAAAAGAAAAAAAAAACCAAGTATTTGCTGCGGTCAACACAAAACCGCAGCAAATAAGGAGGAGTATTTGCTGCGGTTTTGTGGCTGACCGTAGCAAATACTCCTCCTTATTTGCTGCAGTTTTGTGTTGACCGCAGCAAATAATGCCTTTTTTTGTTGCGGTTTTCAACCGCAGCATTTAAAATAGGCCATTTGCTGCTATCACTATTGCTTGGGTCCAAAATCGCAGTAAATAATGGCCAAAAAACTGCAGCAAATGAGGTTTTTTCCACTAGTGTGTTTTCATGCTACTAGTGCTGGTTGTTTTGATGTTGATGTGTATGCCACTATTGCTGGTTCTATTGTTGCTGTTTCCTTTGTTGTTTGTGTTGTTTCTGTTGTTGCTGGTGTTTCTGTTGGTGCTATTATTTCGGTTGGTGTTGGTGTTTGTGTTGGTGTTGGTGCTTCTGTTGGTGCTGTTGTTTCTGTTGGTGTTGGTGTTTCTGTTGTTGCTTTTGTTTCTGTAGGTGTTGTTGTTAACTGTTGTTGATGAGAAAATTGTTCATCTTTGATTCTCAAGTAAAATAAGATGACCTCAAATGTATTTTGATCCACCTTTGTGTCCAAATAACGAAGTTCCTCGTAAATAATTTTCCATCGTACCCCCAAACAATGTGGAAATCTCCTTTCCCTTGCAAGCTTTGTTTTGTTCATGTGTGGAATGTGATAATCTATACCAACTAAGTTCTTAATAACCTCAACTTTACATGCTTGTAAAGTGATTCATACAAACTTCAATGCATTTGGTTGTAGACTCTCAAATGCTGCATTTACTACCTTAAGCAACTGTGCATAATTGTATGCTGACTTTTGATGCTGCAATGCTTGTATAGACCTAAAAGATCCTAAGTCTAACACATTCATATCTGGTGAGTTATGAGGTTGTTGCACTAAGTGGAAACTAAATCCATCAAGTGTTGCTGCCTCTTTAAACACTATGTCATCATCTAAAATGTGTCGCTTAGCATTGTCTCGTTGAATGTAAATCGTTTTGGTTAATTGTGCTGGCCATTTACTTCTAATTGCTGGTAGTTACTTGTGCACAATCATATCTCTGGTGTGATTTTTAGTGATCGATTATATGGGTTCGATCTCTGGTTCTCCTCTCTTCCTATTTTTTGATCTTCTTTGTGCTGGCACCTCTTGTGTAAAAGGAAATATGCCTATCTTTCCATCAAAAATCAGCTCCCCTTCATTAGAAAAGATTGGTCTAGCAACAACACAGATAAACATGATCTTAGGCACATATCGTTTTGATTAGATTTCTTTACATGGCTCTACCTCTCCAGGTGTGAGATAATATGTTTGTTGTGTCCTAGTGAGGTAAAACAACTTTTCATCTATGTGCACTACATTTGACATGTCATTAAACTTGAAATTGCTTGTGTGCTCATCTAAAATGCAACTTGTAAGACAATAAATTAGCCTATCGAGTTTATTCTTGTCATTAAGTAACGGTTTTATTGCATTGGTGTGCTTTCGAATGTACTTCTTCTTTTTCCATCTCCAAACTATGTTTTGGCTAACCCCATGGCCCTTGCAATTGCGGTTTGACTTGTCTTTTTTGCTTTTTCAAGTCCCTTGAACTTGGTGTCATCAAAGAGAATCTCTGTCCTTGGCTTCTTCCCTATCCTCTTATTGTTGACATTAATTGGAAATTGATTATGTTGTTGGTGCTTTATCTGTCCCCATATCCTTCATGTTGTCTTCCTACTAACACCATACTTCTTCACCATGTCATTGATGACCCCGTGTGCTGGCTTCTCTTTACAGTTGACTGACAATAAAAGTTCATGCATTATTTACTTCCTATAATTATCTAGCTCTCTTGATTTTCCCATGGTTGTACTTGAATTTTGGTTGGTGGAAATTAATTAGTGATGATCTATTCTTTATTTAATGCTCTCCTCATATAGCCGCTGTTTTGTTGGTGTTTCTGATTTTTAATTGGCGCCTCTGATTTTTACTTGTTGGTATTTGTGTTCTCTTACTTGGCGCCATTCTGAAATTTTTGGATTTTTGTTTACTCTTGCTTCCGGTGTGGAATTGGTGCCTCTTTGTCTATGATGTTACTGAATTGTTGTGTTCTTTGTATCATGGCTGATTCCAATATTTGATGGCTTTGTTTCAAAATCAAAATGTTCAATCAAAATGTTCATTTTTTTCATATCTAATTTAATCAATTTTGAACACTAAATGCATACCGTGTCTGTTTTTTTTTTTAAATGTGAAGTCAATGAAAGATTTAATATCCGCATGCACATGTGGCGAGAGGGTTCTTCGTTTTCGGTTGTCGTTCAAAAAACGTTGAAGAAATCAAGGAAGAATTGAAGACTTAGTTTATTTTTTCAATTTATGATGTGTAATTTAGTTTATGTAATTTTTTGTAATTTAATTTATGTACTTTTATGCTTTGTTAATTAAAAAAAACCCGAAAATGTATTATTGTCAATTAATTTTATTGGAAATGTGAAATCCAATTTTTCCTCCAAAATTCAATTCTATCTACTTTATTTAACAAAAAGGAGACTCCAACTAGCATCTTTTTGGTGGACCCCCTCCTACTCTTAATATTTGTGCCCAACCCAAATATCCCAAGTAAAAAGAATAGAAGGGAATATCTTTTAACATATTGTCAAAAAGCTCATCTCTTGTGATTGTGATAGATAAGAAAACCTTAAAGCAAAGCAAGGACTCTTCCAAACAAATTATGTCCTGTTTGATGACCAAAGGACAAGAGACTTGGTTGAGCAATTTGCTAGCGACTTGAACAGTTTCTATGAGGGATGGAGTGAGTCAATTTTGAAGCTTAGTAGTTAGTAGTATAGGAATTAAAACTGATTGTGAAGGTGAGTTTCGACAAATTTGTTCAAGGACAAATAGGTGACCAAGATAAGACACAACACTATTATATGGTCATAATCTCATAGAACCTTTTCTAATTCAGGCTTCTTATCTCATCCAGAATCCATTATAAAAACACATTTATGTACTCACTCAAAACAATCCTAACGGTGGACTATAGTTTTAAGGACAATATGATTATTCGAAAAGGATCTACAACAACTATAACGCTAAAGTCTTGATCCAAAAAATGAAGATCGACTACATTGCCAATAAATTTGTCCTAGTCGTTTAAATGAATTTCCAATCTCTATTACGATCATCCACTATCTCAACAGTTAATTATTCAAGAAAGACCTATAACGATAAATTTTAAAACTTCAGAACAATATTATAACAGTTAGTTTATAATGGGTATATTATAATTGCTAGTTTATAATGATTATTATAACGACTAGGTTTTTATGGCTAATAAAATTAAGTTTTGTTGTAAGAGTTAGAAGTTGTTTTAATTCTTAATAATGAGGATTATTTCATGACCAAATAAAGTTTCTAATTATTAAGTCATCTTTCTATTTCTTTTGGGTAATAAGTATGTTGTTGTAAGTTGTAAACTTTAAAGTGGTGGCTTGTTAATTCTTAATGAGCTCCTTAAACTTTTGGATGATATATATGGTTATGAATATGAGTAATAGAGACTGATTAAAAATTTCATGATTGTTTCATGACATAATTGTTGATTAGTGTCTTCCTAACAACTAGTGTCAAAACTCCATATCTTAAGTGGATTGTTAAGAAAATAGTTGTAAGTGGAAGTGAGTCATAAATTGACTAAGTGGTATGGTTTTTATGACTTATAAGTAATCAAATTTAATTTTTGAGATGTCTTATATGTTGTTTATGCTATAGTTGTAATTTATATTATTTACTATTTGGGTAAATTTACATAATTTTTGAATATATGTCCACATACTAATTATATAAGATTAAAGTACTATTTTCATGAATTGATAAATTATTGTGTATGTTTGTGACTTAATTAGTCTAGTAAGTGACTTCACTTGTGGAAAATCGAATTCTACTTATTTTTATGGTTAAGTGGAAAATGTGGATATTTATTTGTCCTACATTATTTCTTTCATAAATTAATGTACTGAGTAAAAATTCATATTTTTAATATGGTTGGAGTTTACTCACTTTTTAAGTTAAGAGATTTTTGAAAGAGAGGTTTTATTCAAAATAATTTATTTCTTGTTGTTTAAAGACTTGATAGTCGAATTTTGTAAATTTTATCTTGTCATGTGGATAGAAAGCATCAAGTTTCGTAAGGTTTTGAATATGTGGTTTAAAAGTTTCTATATTTTGCTTTTGTATGAATTTTGATTAGTAAAAAAGGTGTAATAATTATTGAACTTCTAAAGTGATTCAAAAATGAAGTTGTTACGTGTAAATAATATAGTAACTTTTTGAAGACAAGAGGGACAATAAAACTAGAAATTAAAATTGTGAAATGATCTCTTAGTGATATGTAATCTTCTTACAGTATGACAGAAATCCTTGAATGATGAGGTATTATAAATATTCCCTCATCATAATTTTGCATGAGTCGCTTGATTGTTATATGAATATTTGTTACCATATTTAAAGAGTTTGAAAGGTACTTATATTAGGTTGAGTGACTCATGTTGTTCTGCTGAACAAATATGGAAAGAAACCAATATGGTTATTTAAGTTTAGGCTATAAGTGTTGAAGTTGTTTTGTAGATGCATGAATTGTTCTTTTATAATCTTGATGAGGTTGAAATACTTATCTATTTCTTATTGTTTTGAATATCATACTTAAGTTGTGAGCATCAAACTATATGTTACAAGAGGTAATTGTATAAGAATACATTTACTCCCTCCGTTTCTTAATGAAGTTCTCATAAAAAATGTTTCAAGAAATTAAAAAAAAGAGTTTTTTAGATAGTGAAAACATTATTTTATTGAATAATAATTTTGATAGATGAAAAGTAGAAACCATAAACATTAAAAAATTATTAAAGAAAGTAATGAAAAAAATAAGGCAACCACAAATAATAAAAATATGTTTTTATGAACTTAGTGGGAAATCTGTAAGGACCATAAAGAACATAAATAAAATGGAAAAATTGTTGAAAAATACCTAGAAAAATAGCTCTTTTGTGAAAAACTACCTAGAATATTTTTTTTTGTCAAAAAATACCTAGAAAATTTGTTTTGTTTGTGAAGGAGTACCTGCTCACGAGACTTTACTAACCCTGTTAAATTTTCCAATTTAAAAAAAAATTAAAAAATTTAGTAAAGCAAGTATGGCACGTTGGTTCTTTAATATAACTCACCTTCCCAATTGACATTTTCATTTCCAGGAACCCAAACTCAAGTCTTCTTTCCTAATTTTCAAGATCCATGCTTTCATGTTCTTAAGCACAAACAAGCAATTTATCTCTTTAAAAATTCATCCTCCTCAGGTCCATAATTCTTCTGAAGGTCGGAAATTCGTGGTCAGTGGCGTCCATGTACAGGTGAGGTCGAAAATTGCATATGGGGTCTTTATCTACAGGTAATTAAAATGGAGATTTATGTTTTTGTGGTGTTCCACGTGCAAAGAGGGTTTCATGGACAAGGGAAAATCTAGGAAGAAGATTCATTGCATGTAAAAATTATGACCCAAATAGTAAATGGAGGGGATGCAAAAAATTCAAATGGATTGATAAAAATGTGGTTGATTGGCAAAAGAGATTGCATTGAAGCTTATTGATGAAAAAGATAAATTGATTATGGAAGCAAAGATTATGAGTTCTAAGGTATTTGTTATAGAGAATGAGATTAAAAGGCTCAATGAAGAACTTGAGAAGACAAAAAAGAGTTGAAAATTGAGAGAAAATCTACTTTGAGCTTTGGAAGGTTGGGAAGAAGGATAAAGTATATAGGCTATGGAATTATGATTGGTTTTTTTACTAGTTGTATTTTTATGAATCTAGTGTAATTGAAGGAAAAAAAAATGTAATGAAAGCTTTGTTAAAGAAAGTCTAGGTACTTAGTTCAATTGTAATGAAAGCTTTGTTAAAGCTATGTAATGAAATTTGTTTCTCACTAGCATTTATATTTCCATAGCTTTTAACTTAATACAAAGTTGATTGGAAATGTTCATAGAAACATAATACCACATTGTTCATACAAAATAACTTAATACAATGTTCATAGAAACTTCTAACTTAATACAGAATACCATATTGTTAATACAAAATAACGTAATACAATGTTCATAGAAACTTCAAACTTAATACAAAATACCATATTGTTCATACAAAATAACGTAATACAAACTTCTAACTTAATCACAAACTTGATTGGAAATGCTTGATTGTTGACTGGAAATGAGAGAAAGCCTAGATTGACTAGAAATGCTTGCATTTTTACTTGGTCTACCTACCTTGACCTTCGGTGCGCTTGTAGTAGGCTTGGGTGGATTCTTGCAAGTTTTCTTGTATTGCCCAAAGTTATCACAATTTGCACATTTATCCTTCTTTTTCCTACTAACCAAATTTCCCTTTTTCTTCTTACCATCCCTACCCTCATTAGCTTCTGGCTTTCTTTTCTTCTTTGACGGCCTCCCTGGCATATTTCTAAAAGGTGGAGGAAGAGGCCTAACTAATGTACTTGATGACCATTGTTTATGTCTAGGCATACCATGAAATATTGGCGCATATGTTCTTACATAATATGCTTCGTTGACATAAGGAAGAAAATCTAATTTCCTTCTCGAGATACAAGCCATTGCATGTGTACATGCTATTCCCAATAAATTCTACTTGTAGCAAGTGCATTTCATAGTTTGTAGGTTAACCACGTATTTTTCATCATCTTCATCCACTTCAAATTCACACACATCAACCGATATCACTCTTAAACCCATGACATTCCTACTCAAGTTCTGAATCATTTTAACTACAGAAGACATCACAACTCCATCAAACCTACTCAGGCCTTCCCTTTTTGCTGCACACCTTCGCATGACATATCTTCTAATCCATTCCATTAATGAAATGATAGGCTTTCCCCTAGCCTCTCTCAACACATTGTTAAAGGATTCACAACAATTGTTGAGTAACATTCCAGACTTACTCTTTGTTGTAAATGCATGTCTGGACAAGTGGGCACTAGGAATGGCAGCTAAGTACTCATACGCCTCTACTAATATGTCTTTAATTGCAGTCATATATTGTTGAAAATGATACTACACAGAAAATAAGTATATCACTATATGAGCACAACAAAATAAACAAGTATCACTAACTTACATTAGTTGTATCTTTGGCCGCCTTCCAAAATAAATGCCTAAATAGCTCTCCGAAGAATTGCTTTTTAAAGTTTGCCCATATATGTCTACAACAAAATCTAACTTCTGACTGTGAGACAACATTTTTCAATGCATCTATCAAACCCTGCACATAAACAATTTTTAGTCAAAATCTATGTTTCCATGATCATATATATCTAGTTTTATATGTTAAAAGGTAAAGGTGATACCTTTTGTCTGTCACTCATGAAATGTAATTTCACTATCTTTTTCTGTCACTGAGTTAATGTCGTCAACTAGAAGATCTAAGAACCATGTCCAAGTATCTGCTGTAGCAGGAGCAGCACTCTCGATACATAATTAACATTAATAATTATACTTAAGATAAATAATGCAGAAGTGTAAAACGTCGAACTGCTAAAAACCATTTAAACTAAAATCGTTCAAAACATAAGTAAAAAAAATATATCTTACAATTGAGAAAATATAAAATAAGGTTTACTTAAATACGAAAAAAAAAAAACATAAGTACAATATAGTCATCAAGTAAAATCATTGAAGCTAAGTCCTCGATAGAATAATTAAAGTTGCGGCCTGGATCGAAACCTGAGCTAAATTTTTCTGCAAAATACTGTCATCCATAATACGGATGACAGCCGATTAAATCGGTCAACGATAAAGCCAAGTACAATTTTATCATGCTTAAAATATAATCATCAACCACAATATAGAAGGTTATTACTCATTATTGACCTTTACTAAGCCATTAAGTTACATTCACAATACTTGCAGAAGTTCAATACTGCTACTAAATACATGGTAACCTTAATGCTTATTTAATCAAATTCAATTAAGCCTCATAACTTTACCATCATAGCACATGACAAGATCACAACAATAATGACAACTGATATATGTAAGGGTCTGGTTAGGTGAGGACCGTAGTCCTAAACCCTAACTGTGGTGGGAGTCGTCACTCCTCTCAATACTGTTATGCTCGAGACTTCACAGGATGGATTTTTCTCGGACCCCCTGTCTGACACCGCATTTTACGTGCCGGCTAACACGGACGCCGGGATTTTACATGCCGGTCCATGGTTCGACATTACCTTACTATCAGAGTCATACAATCAATATCATGCTATATCAAACAAGACTCTAAACCGAAATTAGTTTACATTCTTATAAGTCAAACTGGCACTAGTCAAAAATTTGACAATTCTACACTTTTAATAGAAACAAATTACTAGTATCTAATAAATTAATATTAATTAAATAACAAATTTCTGTAGCTATACTAAGATTTCTGAGGCTAAACTAAGTCATTATTATGTCATAAATAATCATAAAAGTTAAGAGTAATATTAACAGCGTATTTTATCAAATAATCAGTAAAATAGTAAAACGGATCTATCATAACTAAAAAAAACATAATCCGACAAGTTATTAAAGGTACAAAATCTAAATGAAATGAGTTTTCGAGAAAAACAACGCTAAGCATTTTAACAAATTTGTTTGACTATTTTACCAATAAACCGATTAAAAATTTATCAAAACACCAAGATGATATGGAATCATTTTAAAGACATAAGTTTATTTAACTAGTAAAATTCATATATATCTATATTATCATATTAATCAAAAATTTCCATATATATGACTTTTTTTTTCGAGTGTCCCAAAAGTATTATTGTTTTGACAAAAATATCACTAAACTGGAGATGACTTTAATATTATCATGTAAAGTTTAAATGACTAAAATAAAATCATGTTGATCATGCTTTTATATTATCAAGTAACCATAAATAAATATCACATAACGAGAGAGTTAAGAAAATGTATACCATTTTCCTCCGAAGGTGGTGCTAAACCAAGTAAGAGAATAATAATAGGAAAATAAAAACTTAAAGAAATAAGCTCCAGAAGAGAAAGTCTTCAAGGCTCCAAGCTTCAAAGAAGTACATCTTCAATTACCCAAAAGAAAATGATATTCAAGCTCCAAAAGATAATACTTGACTTTTCAAAAGTTGATGATTATTGGCTTAAGAAGTGATAAGATCAAGCTCCATCTTCATTTGATTCTTCAACAAATAAAAAGGGTATAAAGTTAATAAGATGTTAATGAAGTGAAGATATAAGAAAGAATGGTAGAAAGATTTGATGATGGGGGTGCAAGTGATCTCATGGCTAAAGAGGGGTATTTGTAATGGATTTTGGGCAACTTTTTAGTTCATAAGATTGTATGAAAAAGAAGGTTAACTTGTGTAAGTGATTTAGAGTGTGTAAGTGAATGTGTAAGAGTTGGAGTGTGTAAGTGGATGTGTAAGAGTTTGGAGTGTAAAAGAAGGTTAACTTGTGTAAGGGAATGGTGATAGCTTGTGTAAGTGATGAACATTATGAATTGATGTAGAAAGGATTTTGGTTCATCAAATTTTTGTTCTAGTTTATACTAGTGAAATGTTTTAGATTAATGAGAAAGTATTATTAAGGTTTGATTATGAAAATTTGATAGTATACTTAGAAAATTTTGGCTAAAACTATAGTTAAAGTTAATAAGAAAAATATAGTTAATATTTAGGTATAAAATAATTAAATCAAAGTTGTAAGGTTAAAATGATAAGTAGTAAAGTTAGTTTAAGGAAACGAAATTGAAACGTAACGTTTTAATAAAACCGTAAATATTATATTAAAATTTTACTTTTCGTAGTATAAAATAATAAAATAATATTTTAGTGCTTATAAAGAAATTTAAGAATATATATATATATATATATATATATATATATATATATATATATATATATATATATATATATATATATATATATATATTTAAGTTTAATATTTGGAAGAAATTACAAAATCGGAATAAGGTTTAGGAATTAAAGGTGATTTGAATTAGATAACCAAAGGATTAGGAATTCGAAACAAAATTTCGGAATAATTAATCGGAAGATTAAGATTAAGAAATTTGAGCCTGTTACAACTCTTTCCCCCTTTAGATAGTTTCGTCCCGAAACTAGGACTTACCAAAAAGGTTAGGATAACGCTCTCTCATGTCGACCTCTTTTTCCCAAGTCGCCTCTTCAACCCCGTGGTTTGACCACAAAACCTTGACCAATGGAATCCTTGAATTTCTCATCTCTTTTACTCGTGTATCTAAGATCCTTATTGGTCGTTCCTCATACACCAAAGACTCCTCAATCAAAAGCGGCTCGTGAGCTAGAACATGGGACGGATCATGAACATACTTCCTCAACTGTGAAACATGGAACACATTATGAACTTTTGCTAAACTTGGAGGTAAAGCCAACTCATAAGAAACTTCCCCGACTCTCCTTAGGATCTCAAAAGGTCCAATAAATTTTGGACTCAAATTTCCTCGAACTCCAAAACGCTGGACACCCCTTAAGAAACTTCCCCGACTCTCCTTAGGATCTCAAAAGGTCCAATAAATTTTGGACTCAAATTTCCTTGAACTCCAAAACGCTGGACACCCCTTGTAGGTGAAACCTTTAGGAAAACCTTGTCGCCAACCTCAAATTGCAACATCTTTCGACGATTATCAGCATAACTCTTTTGTCGGCTCTGTGCTGCTCTCATGTTCTGTTGAACAATCTTCAGAGCATCAATGGATTCCTTAATCACATCTGGACCTTCGGGAATGGTCCTATCCATCAAATCCCAACACAAAGGTACTTGACACTTCCTTCTATAAAGAGCTTCATACGGTGCCATCCTAATACTAGATTGGAAACTGTTGTTGTAGGCGAACTCCACCATCGGTAATTTATCTTCCCAAGAACCCTCAAAGTCCAACACACAACATCTCAAAAGATCCTCTAAAGTCTGAATAGTTCTCTCAGTCTGACCATCAGTCGCAGGATGAAAAGCAGTACTCAAGCACAACTTACTCCCAAAAGCTTCCTGCAACTTTTCCCAAAACCTCGATAAAAACTTCGGATCCCTATCCGAAACAATAGTCCTCGGAACACCATGAAGTCTGACAATCTCTCGGACATAGGCATCTGCTAATTGCTTGGCCCCTCAAGTATTCTTCATTGGCACAAATCTAGCGACCTTGGTCAATCTATCAATAATGACCCAAATAACATCATTCCCTCGCTGGGTCCTTGGCAGCCCTACCACAAAGTCCATAGAAATCGAGTCCCACTTCCAATCTGGGACAGGCAACGGTTGAAGCAACCCTGAACTCTTTTGTCTCTCGAACTTTACCCTCTGGCAGACTAGGCACTTAGACACAAAATCAGAGACATCTTTCCTTAGACCTTTCCACCAAAATATCTCTCTTATCTCCTCAATCATCTTATCTCGACCTGGATGCAAATGAAATAAACTTTGATGACCTTCCTTCAGAATCTCATTCTTCAATTCAAATTGATTTGGAACACACAATCTACCGTTCATCCTCAACCCTCCTCTTTCTCCTAACTCAAAAGCATCAGTCTCATTTTTCTCAACTCTATGGATCAACTCAACAATCTCTGGATCCTCAAGTTGTGCCTCAATCATACGATCAAACAAAGTAGGTTGTATAGTCATTGCTCCCAAATACTGACCAACCTCGTGTCGACTACAAATCTCTAATCCCAAACTCTGCATCTCACGATACAACTCCCATGGTACAGACATAATGGCATTCACAGACACTCTCGGTCTCCTACTCAAGGCATCAGCTACCTTATTCGCTTTTCCAGGGTGGTACACAATTTCAAGATCATAATCCTTAATAACCTCAAGCCACCGCCTTTGGCGCATGTTCAATTCTTTTTGGTTGAAGACATACCTCAAATTTTGATGATTAGTGTAGATCTTACACGGTAACCCATACAAATAATGTCTCCACAACTTCAAAGCAAAGATCATTGCAGCAAGTTCAATGTCATGCACGGGGTAATTCACCTCATGTGGCCTTAACTGCCTCGATGCATAAGCTATGACCTTTCCTTCTTGCATAAGTACACAACCTAAACCTTCGAATGAAGCATCACAATAGACCTCGAATGGCTTGCTACAATCAGGCATTGCTAAAACAGGGGCGGTAGTAAGTCTTTTCTTTAATTCCTCGAAAGCAATTGTGTGCCTCTCATTCCATTGAAATCGTATCCCTTTCTTCAACAGCTTAAACATGGGACGAGCAACCTTAGAAAAGTTTTCAACGTATTTCCTATAGTACCTAGCTAATCCAAAAAGCTCCGAACTTCAGTCATATTTCTAAGAATCGGCCAGTCCGTTATTGCTTTAATCTTCTCAGGATCTACAGAAATTTCACCCTTAGACACCATATGACCTAGAAAAGATATTTCCTCAAGCCAAAACTCACACTTACTGTAACACCCCGATATTTTTCCGATATATTAAATGATTTACTAGTAATATTATTATTGTTATTATTCTTTTTAGAAGAGTATTTTTTTTATTATTATTTATTTTGTTAGTGGGTTAGATCATGAGATTTCAACTTTTAAGGCAATTAAAACCATTTTAAGCCCAAACCTTTTTCCTAATCTATCTTTAATTTCAAAAAAAAAAAATAATAATAAAAGGGGATTTGAAGAGTTGGCCGGCCATATGGGGTAAGTTGGGGGATTTGTAACCTCTTGAAGAATATTGAAAGATTAAGAATTATGCCTTGCATAATTGTTTCCTTAATTTCCTTAATTCCTTTATTTCCTTAATCTCCTAATTACCTTAGTCTCATCATTAGCATTCTTTTTTTTTCAAAACTCTTAGAAAACTCAAGGAAAAAAATATATTCTTCTTCAATCTCCTTCTACTCACGCCTAGTATCATCATCTTGTTCATCAATTGGTGTTTTGTTCTTGTGCAAATTATGAGTAAATTCTTAACCTAATTTTATTTTTAAAGTTTTAATTTAAATTTCTATGATTTTTTTATGTGTGTTATTTTATAATTTATGATTTGTTTATGATTTAAAATTCATGTATGAAAGTATAATGTATTTTTCTATCTAAATTAATGTATGGTTTTAGGGTTTTAGATATGTTTATATGGGTGTGAAGGATTTGTTTGATGGATGATTGAAAAGTATATATAAATAAAAAAAATGGATGCTCATAGAAAAAAATGTATGTGGTGTTAGAAATTTATTTTTATTAATTAATAGGAGGAATTTATAATGTTGGTAGAGAAATATACATGTATATATGTGATGTGTATGTGTGTGTACATTTGTGTAAAAAGAATTATTTTTGAGGAAAAAAAATAATTAATTAAAATTTATTTTGTAGATGATCATGAAAATTATGTAAACATTGTTGTTTAGATTTAATAGGAAATAAAGTATTGAAATTTTTTATATTTTTGTGAAAAAAAAAATGAAATGACAGAATCCCGTAGGTTTTGAAAATGGTGAAAAAAAATGTGTTTTTGGAACATTTTTGGCTTTGAAAATAAGTTAAAAATACTTATACTATGTTATAAATTATGAAAATTGATACCCGGGGGTTTTGACGCCTTCCAGACGCAACGGTGAAGTCGGATTTTCAGTTTGAAAGTTTTAAGTTGAGTTTCTGGACAGATTATATAGGCTGTCCTGTTTTGTGCATTTACCATGTTATAGTGTGTGATGGATGTTCATGTTGTGTGTAGTATTCTAGGTATGGGTGTAATTGTATATGTGTGTTATGGATGATTTGAGGAAAATGTGTATGTGTGCTTATTTCCCGAATACCATTGAACCTTGTAGGAAGTCGATTCGTGACCGGGAATTGATTAAGACGCTTGTGAGTTGGTTATCTTGCTTAAGGTATGTACACGCAGCGAAGTTCGCATTAGTCCGATGTATCATATAATAATGGTATACAAAAGTAAAGTATGGATATATAGTACGAATAATGTTATCTTTCAAATAAATAATTTTGATACATTGTTTTGATAAGCAGAGGTAGTATGACCTCACTAACTTTAAAGTGGACGTAGTATGACGTCAATTGGTGGAAATGAATTACTCGCGGTATATGGCGGCATTATGAGCCACCGCGGGGGTATGCATACTTAACCATAGGCACCGAAGTAAGGCAAGTGTCTATGGTAGAGACTTGCTTAGGGGTTAGCTCCCCCTAATGTAATGTCTCACTTATGGAGATTGGAGTGTACCGGCAGTATGGCTGGATAGTACAGCAGTATGGCTGACTAATCTTTACATGAAAATAAATATTCTTTATTAGCATGATCGAAGCGTACTGTTCTGTGAATTGACAGCTATTAAATTAAAACTTTCTCTTGTGTTATTATTTACTTGATATGCGACGATTGCTGACGTGTACTTTTGGTCTTAACGACCCTGCGATGATGTTGTTTCCTATCTGGGCAATGACTAGCCGTAAGTTAAGTTGCAGGTTTGGGGAGTGAGGATTGACCCTTGAAGAAATAAATCATTAGGGTATAGAAGTCTTGATAAGAACTTCTAATTAAGTTTAAAGAACATTTGGTTTTATGAGGCGATTTTCGTTCTCAAGTTGTAATAAGTAGATTTAACTTTTCGTGCTTATCCGCTGCTAAGAATTTCTTATATCTAGTAGTTCATAATAACACTAATAGAACTCGATCCGCAAGCTTTCCTTAAATTTCAAATCCGTTTTAACTGCCTTCTAACATCCCGGTTTGACTCGGATAATATTTATCTCGTTTTAAAAGGGCCATCTTCTCTTTTCATACGACCCGAGTTATTCCGAGATGTTACACTTACTAAACTTCCCATACAATTTCTCTTTTCTCAAAAGCTCCAGAATCATCCTAAAGTGTTCTTCATGTTCTTCCCTACTCCTTGAATATACCAAAATATCATCGATAAAAACAACCACAAATTTATCCAAATAAGGATGAAGATACCTCTGCATCAAATCCATAAATGTTGCAGGTGCATTTGTTAACCCAAATGGCATCACCAATAACTCATAATGTCCATATCGGGTCCGAAATGCTGTTTTAGAAACATCCTCCTTGGCCATCCTCAATTGATGATATCCAGACCTTAAATCAATCTTCGAGAACACCTGAGCGCCTCTTAGCTGATCAAACAAATCATCTATCCTGGGCAAAGGGTAATGGTTCTTAATGGTGATCTTATTAATCTCCCTATAATCAATACACAATCTCATCGTTCCATCCTTCTTCTTCACAAATAGAACAGGGGCTCCCCAGGGTGACACACTAGGTCGGATAAAACCTTTCACCAATAAATCATCTAATTGCTTTTTCAATTCGGCTAACTCAGCTGGAGCAAAACGGTACGGAGTCCTAGAGATAGGGGTAGCATCAGGAATTAGATCTATATGAAAGTCAACCTCTCTCCTTGGAGGTAAACCAGGTAGATCCTCAGGGAAAACATCAGGGTAATCACAAACAATTGGGGTTTCCTCAAGACTTAACTTGATTTTCTCCTTACTACTAGCAATAAAATACAAATATTCCTTATCTCCATGTTTAATCATCTCAATGGCTTGAACTGCAGAAATGGTATGAATGGGAAACATAGAATTCTTCCTAATCAAACATTCTCCACCTGGAGCCTTAACTCGAACGATCTTCTCTTTACACAAAATCTCCACATGATGACGTCCCAACCAGTCCATCTCCAAAATAATATCATATGTACCCAACTCAAACACTATTAGATCGGCAGGTAGATGGTTGTCCGAAATCTTAAGAGGAAAATTAGGAAAGATACGGTCACATAGGAATGGTGAACCGTCAGGTAATAGAATTTGGAGATTAAATTTTTGAGTTCAAGAGAGATAGAGGATTTATGAAGAAAAGAAGAAGAGATAAAAGATCGGTCAGCTCCTGAATCAAAAAGAATATGAGCCAAAGAGTCTCCTACGACAAAGTGACCAGAAATGACCTTACCCTCAAACGCCTGATGAAGATTGTCTACATGGTTGCTAATAGCGTGCAAACCGGCAGTCCTCCTCGCTGCAATACTCTGAACATTTCCCGAAGAACTAGGAGCTCCATAATTACCAGTACTACTAGCTCCCAACTGGATACCTTCTCGGCAGTTAGTGGAAACATGACCCTCCTTTTTGCATTTGAAGCAGATGATCTTCCCAGTGCATGAACGACCTCGGTGATCCTTACCACATAAGCGACACTTACAAACTGTGATTCTTGTTGAAGTGGTTGGTTGGAACGGCTTGCGATCCCAATTGGTCGGCCTCTTGTTCCTGTTGTTGTTGCCTCCACTAAATTTTCTTTTGTTGGTGTTGTCCTCTTTGTCAAGGATCCTCTCATACTCAAGCGCTCGGTCGTAGAGATCTCGGAAGTCAGAATACTTCCCGATCCCCTTTTGGATCTTAAGATTAAGACCCTCGAAGAAGCGGGATGCACGAGCACTTTCTTTGCTTACAATGTCAGAAGCAAATTGAGACAGCTCATTGAACTTACAACTGTACTCAATCACGGTCATAAGACCCTGACGAAGATGTAAGAACTCATTCTCCTTTTTCCGTTGGAGTGATGGCGGATAGAATTGTTGACGAAGAGTTATAAGGAAATCATCCCAAAAGGTATCAGTCATAGTGGCCTTGACAGAACGCCACCATAACTCTGCTGGACCAGATAGGTAGAAGTAAGCCAGCTTTACTTTTAGGCGCGCTGGACAGTTAATGACCTCTAAAAGTTTCTCCATCTCTGCGAGCCAATTCTCGAAGCGAACCGGATCAGCTTCTCCATTGTATTGCGGCGGACGATGATATGCCATATTCTTAAAGTATTTCCCGTCGTCATTGGCCTCTTTAGCCTGATTCTCCATGAGGGTGATCAGTAGCTGATGTGTAAACTAAGTTGGAAAACTTCGTTCACAAATGGGATAAAACGTGGGAATGTGTGATAGGTTTTTTTAGAAGGATAATTGGAAAGAAACAAGTAAGTTTAGGGGAACACTCACCCTTAACTTGGGGATATAACAAGGAGGAACACTCACTCACTTGTTTGGGTGTAGAAGTGTTTAGGGAACACTCAACCTAGACAACGACTACTAAGGTCAAGCTTTGGGAACACTCGACCAAAACTCGAACTCTTCAAAATTGAGAAACTCTCAACCTTGGATTGACAACTTAGCTAAACTCCTAGCAAAGTTAGAACTCACACACGTGAAGGTTTTGTTTAGGCAAATTTCTGAATGAATTTTCATTGATCATTTCCAAGCCTTATATAGCTTGAGTTACATTCAATAATGCCTTTACATATTCTAAAAACAAGACTGAAATAAAAGGGCCTATTAATTGGCTTATAACCGTCCAAATTAATGCCCATTACTACCCTTAATTTAACTTAAACAAATGAGCTTAAATGAAGGAGAATTAACTCCAAAAACGTCCAGCCATTAACCTTCCAAAACTGTTCAAAACCATCATTTAAAGCTGTCCTTGAATGCCTTTGTAACTGCCACGAATTAACTCTTCATTCAAGCCTCTTTATTCACGAAATTAAACCAGCAAAACCTCCTAATAATACCTCTTAAATGAGATTAAAAACCAGCTTTAAATCTCCTTAAAAACACGCCCCTTTGAACTCCAAAACCGTTTGGAATTAATTCCTTGTAACCGATCCATTTAATGTCTTTAATCTGTCTCATGAATGAAATAGTTAGTCACGCTTAGCAAAGTGCAACCATTTGAGGACATATTCGGACCATGCATACCAAAGCTTGTAGGCGTAATCTCGAAAAAGGATTTAGACAAAATCAATTCCCTAACGTTGGATTCTTGGACTGGAATATTTGGACTATTCGAACCTTGACCACTTTGGTCATCCTCCCCTTCTTCAATGGGAATTGCCCTCAATTCTTCATCATCATAGTATGGTGCTAGATCTCCCACATTGAACGTGCTTGAAACGCCATACTTACCTCCCAAATCAACCTTGTAGGCATTGTTATTTATCTTTTCCACCACTTCGAATGGGCCTTCGGCTCGGGGCATGAGCTTGTTTTTCCTTTGATTAGGAAACCTTTCTTTCCTCATGTAAATCCACACCAAGTCACCAACCTCAAAGCTTCTCACGTTTTTGACGCGCTTGTTGGCTTGCTTCTTGTAGATTTCATTTGCCCTTTCAATATTCTTTCTTACCTCCTTGTGGACTTTGATCATAAATTCAGCTTGCTCCTTGGCACCTCCATGCACGAATTTGTCTTGAGGAAGAGCAATAAGATCAATAGGAACATAAGGATTGGAACCATAGACCACCTCGAAAGGAGAATACTTTGTGGTAGTACTAGGGGTCCTATTATAAGCAAACTCAGCGTGAGCTAGCTTAACATCCCAATCTTTGGTGCTCTTACTAACCAAGGTCCTAAGCAAAGAACCTAGCACCCTATTGACCACCTCCGTTTGTCCATCAGTTTGAGGATGATGAGAGGTCGAAAATAACAATTTAGTCCCCATTAGGCGCCACAAGGATTTCCAAAAGTGACTTAGAAATTTTGTGTCCCTATCAGAAACAATAGTCCTTGGGACTCCATGGAATCTCACAATCCCATCAAAATAAAGCTTAGCCACCTTCATTGCATCTTCAGTTTTGTGACAAGGAATGAAGTGAGCCATCTTAGAGAAACGGTCTACCACCACCATGATTGAGTCCTTACCTCTCTGAGTTCTAGGTAAAGCCACAATAAAGTCCATACTCACATCTTCCCAAGGTCTTTCTGGAATAGGCAAAGGCTTGTAGAGACCCTTTTGAAACACCATCTTGGCCCTTTGACAAGTAGAACAACGAGCCACCACATGATGGACAGTAGCTAGCATGTTAGGCCAATAGAAATGAGCTTGAAGAAGCTCCATTGTCTTTTGAACTCCAAAGTGACCGGCTAGTCCACCTCCATGAGCCTCATGGATCAATAGACTTCGAATAGGACACTTAGGAATGCATAATCTATTTCCCTTAAAAAGAAACTCATTTTGTAAGGAAAAAAAATCATAGACTCCATTCACGCACCTCTCCAAAATAGGCTTGAAATCATCATCTTCTTTATAGAACTCCTTGATCAAATCGAACCCAAGGATCTTAGCTTCCACCACTCCAAGTAGAGAATGTCTTCTAGATGAGCCACAATAAAGTCCATACTCACATCTTCCCAAGGTCTTTCTGGAATAGGCAAAGGCTTGTAGAGACCCTTTTGAAACACCATCTTGGCCCTTTGACAAGTAGAACAACGAGCCACCACATGATGGACAGTAGCTAGCATGTTAGGCCAATAGAAATGAGCTTGAAGAAGCTCCATGGTCTTTTGAACTCCAAAGTGACCGGCTAGTCCACCTCCATGAGCCTCATGGATCAATAGACTTCGAATAGGACACTTAGGAATGCATAATCTATTTCCCTTAAAAAGAAACTCATTTTGTAAGAAAAAAAAATCATAGACTCCATTCACGCACCTCTCCAAAATAGGCTTGAAATCATCATCTTCTTTATAGAACTCCTTGATCAAATCGAACCCAAGGATCTTAGCTTCCACCACTCCAAGTAGAGAATGTCTTCTAGATAAGGCATCCGCAACAACATTAGCTTTCCCACTCTTGTATTTAGAGGAAAAGTTAAATGTTTGCAAGAACTCCACCCACTTAGCATGCCTCGAATTCAGCTTCTTTTGGCCATGAATGAATCTTAAAGACTCATGATCAGAATGTAGGATGAATGGTTGTGGCCTCAAGTAATGTGACCAATGATCTAGAGCCCTCACCATTGCATAGAACTCCTTGTCATAGGTGGAATAGTTCAGCTTGCCTTGACTCAACTTCTCACTAAAATAGGCAATAGGACGCCCTTCTTGAATCAAAACGACACCAATTCCCCTCCCACTTGCATCACACTCAACTTCAAATGGCTTTGAGAAATCTGGAAGTGCTAGGATTGGAGTGTTGCACATCTTCTCTTTGACCTCCTCAAAGGCCTTTTGAGCTTGAGGAGTCCATTCAAACGAACCCTTCTTTGTGCACTCGGTTATGGGAGCCATGAGAGTGCTGAAATTGCGAATGAACCTCCTATAAAAGGAAGCTAACCCATGGAATGAGCGCACCTCCGTGAGTGTCTTGGGACTAGGCCATGATTGAATAGCCTCAATCTTGCTTGGATCAACTTTCACACCTTCACCTGAAATAATGTAACCAAGAAAAGTGACCTCATATAGCATAAAATTACATTTCTCAAGTTTTCCATACAATTTTTGCTTTCTTAATACAGTGAAAACTTCCAATAAATGTAACAAATGCTCATCTTCACGTTTGCTATAGATGAGGATGTCATCAAGATACACCACCACGAACTTGCCTAGAAAAGGTCTCAACACTTCATTCATCAATCTCATGAAAGTGCTAGGAGCATTGGTGAGTCCAAATGGCATAACAAGCCACTCGTACAACCCATGCTTGGTCTTGAAAGCAGTCTTCCACTCATCTCCTTCCCTCATTCGAATTTGATGATAGCCACTCCTCAAATCAACTTTAGAAAAGATATTAGAGCCACTCAACTCATCAAGCATGTCATCAAGCCTTGGGATAGGAAACCTGTACTTGATAGTAATGTTATTAACAGCCCTACTATCAATACACATACGCCATGTACCATCCTTTTTAGGAACCAAAAGAGCAGGAACAGCACAAGGACTCATAGACTCACGCACATACCCCATACTCATCAACTCCTCTATTTGTCTTTGCAACTCCTTAGTCTCCAAAGGATTACATCTATAGGCGGGTTTGTTAGGCAAAGGAGCACCAGGAATAAGATCAATTTGATGTTCAATACCTCTTAAAGGTGGTAACCCATTAGGTAACTCATCAGGAAAAACATCTCTAAAGTCTTTAATCAATTGAGCCAATTTAGGGTTTTGACTCACAAATTTTTCATGGATTTCTTTAGAATACAACAGATACACCTCATTCTCACCATCAATCTCCCTCTTAAATTCTTTAAGAGTGAGCAATGACACCTCCTTAGATTGTTTAACTTTTTGTGAAAAACGTGGGGGTGGTAAGGGATGTAATTTTTTTTGTTTTCCTTGGTGAGTTATAGTGTAAGTATTATGATAACCATCATGGACAGATTTTCGATCAGTTTGCCATGGTCTACCAAGTAAAATATGACAAGCATCCATAGACACAACATCACATAATTGAGAATCATGATAAGAACCAATGGAAAAACTAACCATGCTTTGTTTTCTAACCCCCGTGCTGGAATTCGAATCTAACCAACTCAACTTATAAGGATTTGGATGATTTGTAGTTGTAAGACCAAGTTTGGTTACTAGAGTTTTAGAAACCGTATTTGCCTCACTCCCACTATCAATAATCAAATCACATACCTCGCCTTCAATCTTGCACTTGGTGATGAAAATGTGTTGTCTTTGAGGTGCTATGGGCTCCTCAACTTGGGCTTGCAACGCCCTCCTCACCACTAGGCTTTGCTTGGCCTCCTCTTCTGGAAAGCATTGGTCCTCCTCTTCATCTTCACCCACGGCCTCCCCTTCTTCATCTTCAAACTCTTCCCAATCTATAGTTTGGTTGGCAATGAGCTTCACCTCTTGCATAGTTAAGGCCCTTGAATTTGGGCAATCTTTCTTGAAATGCCCTCTTCCTCCACACTTGTAACATACAATGTCACTAAGTTTGAAGTCCTTCTTGTCCTTCCTAGGTGGATCATTAGGTTTGACAAGACTAGACCCCTCCTTGGTAGGAAAGGTAGGTTTTCGAGCCACTTGAGGAATGAAAGTAGACTTCTTCTTCTTCCTCTTAGCATCGAATTTCACCACAAGTTTACAAGCTTCCACAAAGGTTAAGTTGGTGTAACCTTCAAGCTTCTCTTGCAATTCTTGATCCAACCAGCAATAAAACGCCCCAACTTGAGCTCTTCATTTTCTGTGACTTCACACACAATGGCGAGTCTATCAAACTCCTTTATGTAATCTTCAACTGGGTCGCCTCTTTGTTGTAAAGTACTCCACTTTACATATTGACTTTGTTTGTAATTGTGAGGAATAAAGCGATCCCTCATCCTTTTCTTCAATTTCCTCCAAGTAGAGATGGAAGCTTTCCCCCTAAGGGTACGCCCCCTTTGTTCTCCTTGCAACCAACTATCACCATAGCCTTTCAGCTTGACTTTGGCTATCTTGTATCTTTGTACTTCCTCTTGAATGTCTTTGTATTCAAAGTACCTTTCCAAGGATTTCTCCCATTCCAAGTACTTTTCTGGATCAAGCGACCCATCAAAGGCAGGGACATCTACTTTGAGACTCCTATCTTCCCTCCTAGGTGGAGGTTCCTCGTTTTGATCTCTCCTATCTTGCTCGTTCAGGAGTCTTGCCATTAAGGCAGCAAGATTCCCTTGTAGATTGGCATTAGTTTCGGCCAACCTTTCTTGACTAGCAATGGAACGATTTAGAGCTTCCAAAGCTACTTTCAAATCTTGATTCTCTCCCATGATATGTAGGTATTCGACCCCTTTGGAAGTGTATGGAAAAACTCCCCCTACCTGACGCGCCAAATGATGTGTAAACTAAGTTGAAAAACTTCGTTCACAAATGGGATAAAACGTGGGAATGTGTGATAGGTTTTTTTAGAAGGATAATTGGAAAGAAACAAGTAAGTTTAGGGGAACACTCACCCTTAACTTGGGGATATAACAAGGAGGAACACTCACTCACTTGTTTGGGTGTAGAAGTGTTTAGGGAACACTCAACCTAGACAACGACTACTAAGGTCAAGCTTTGGGAACACTCGACCAAAACTCGAACTCTTCAAAATTGAGAAACTCTCAACCTTGGATTGACAACTTAGCTAAACTCCTAGCAAAGTTAGAACTCACACACGTGAAGGTTTTGTTTAGGCAAATTTCTGAATGAATTTTCATTGATCATTTCCAAGCCTTATATAGCTTGAGTTACATTCAATAATGCCTTTACATATTCTAAAAACAAGACTGAAATAAAAGGGCCTATTAATTGGCTCATAACCGTCCAAATTAATGCCCATTACTACCCTTAATTTAACTTAAACAAATGAGCTTAAATGAAGGAGAATTAACTCCAAAAACGTCCAGCCATTAACCTTCCAAAACTGTTCAAAACCATCATTTAAAGCTGTCCTTGAATGCCTTTGTAACTGCCACGAATTAACTCTTCATTCAAGCCTCTTTATTCACGAAATTAAACCAGCAAAACCTCCTAATAATACCTCTTAAATGAGATTAAAAACCAGCTTTAAATCTCCTTAAAAACACGCCCCTTTGAACTCCAAAACCGTTTGGAATTAATTCCTTGTAACCGATCCATTTAATGTCTTTAATCTGTCTCATGAATGAAATAGTTAGTCACGCTTAGCAAAGTGCAACCATTTGAGGACATATTCGGACCATGCATACCAAAGCTTGTAGGCGTAATCTCGAAAAAGGATTTAGACAAAATCAATTCCCTAACGTTGGATTCTTGGACTGGAATATTTGGACTATTCGAACCTTGACCACTTTGGTCAGTAGCTCATTTGTCCTTTCCATCCGAGCTAGTTGTGCTTCTAGCTCTCGAACTCTAGCTTCGTGATCAGATGAAGTTATGTCATTTCTTACCTAAAAAAATTTTTAAACATGTGACTAACTTTCACATTAACTTAATTAATCTGGCACGTAATTTTACACATAATCACATAAGCGCATAGAAAACAAATAGAAATTTTAGGAAGACTTTGTTTTGAAAAAAAAAATCATTTGAATTTTTTTTTTTAGTCGGCTATCGAGCCTTTCACATGGAACTAAAATTCCAAGATTCGAGTAACTTTAGCTCTGATACCACGTGTAGCAGGAGCGGCACTCTCGATACATAATTAACATTAATAATTATACTTAAGATAAATAATGCGGAAGTGTAAAACGCCGAACTGCTAAAAACCATTTAAACTAAAATCGTTCTAAACATAAGTAAAAAAAATATATCTTACAATTGAGAAAATATAAAATAAGGTTTACTTAAATACGAAAAAAAAACAAAAGTACAATATAGTCATCAAGTAAAATCATTGAAGCTAAGTCCTCGATAGAATAATTAAAGTTGCGGCCTGGATCGAAACCTGAGCTAAATTTTTCTGCACAATATTGTCATCCATAATACGGATGACAGCCGATTAAATCGGTCAGCGATAAAGCCGAGTACAATTTTCTCAACAAGCTTATGATGCGATAGTTAAATCATGCTTAAAAAATAATCATCAACCACAATATAGAAGGTTATTACTCATTATTGACCTTTACTAAGCCATTAAGTTACATTCTCAATACTTGCAGAAGTTCATTACTGCTACTAAATACTTGGTAACCTTAATGCTTATTTAATCAAATTCAATTAAGCCTCATAACTTTACCATCATAGCACATGACAAGATCACAACAATAATGACAACTGATATATGTAAGGGTCTGGTTAGGTGAGGACCGTAGTCCTAAACCCTAACTGTGGTGGGAGTCGTCACTCCTCTCAATACTGTTATGCTCGAGACTTCACAGGATGGGTTTTTCTCGGACCCCCTGTCTGACACCGCATTTTACGTGCCGGCTAACACGGACGCCGGGATTTTACATGCCGGTCCATGGTTCGATATTACCTTACTATCAGAGTCATACAATCAATATCATGCTATATCAAACAAGACTCTAAACCGAAATTAGTTTACATTCTTATAAGTCAAACTGGCACTAGTCAAAAATTTGACAATTCTACCCTTTTAATAGAAACAAATTACTAGTATCTAATAAATTAATATTAATTAAATAACAAATTTCCGTAGCTATACTAAGATTTCTGAGGCTAAACTAAGTCATTATTATGTCATAAATAATCATAAAAGTTAAGAGTAATATTAACAACGTATTTTATCAAATAATCAGTAAAATAGTAAAACGGATCTATCATAACTAAAAAAAACATAATCCGACAAGTTATTAAAGGTACAAAATCTAAATGAAATGAGTTTTCGAGAAAAACAACGCTAAGCATTTTAACAAATTTGTTTGACTATTTTACCAATAAACCGATTAAAAATTTATCAAAACACCAAGATGATATGGAATCATTTTAAAGACATAAGTTTATTTAACTAGTAAAATTCATATATATCTATATTATCATATTAATCAAAAATTTCCATATATATGACTTTTTTTTTCGAGTGTCCCAAAAGTATTATTGTTTTGACAAAAATATCACTAAACTGGAGATGACTTTAATATTATCATGTAAAGTTTAAATGACTAAAATAAAATCATGTTGATCATGCTTTTATATTATCAAGTAACCATAAATAAATATCACATAACGAGAGAGTTAAGAAAATGTATACCATTTTCCTCCGAAGGTGGTGCTAAACCAAGTAAGAGAATAATAATAGGAAAATAAAAACTTAAAGAAATAAGCTCCAGAAGAGAAAGTCTTCAAGGCTCCAAGCTTCAAAGAAGTACATCTTCAATTACCCAAAAGAAAATGATATTCAAGCTCCAAAAGATAATACTTGACTTTTCAAAAGTTGATGATTATTGGCTTAAGAAGTGATAAGATCAAGCTCCATCTTCATTTGATTCTTCAACAAATAAAAAGGGTATAAAGTTAATAAGATGTTAATGAAGTGAAGATATAAGAAAGAATGGTAGAAAGATTTGATGATGGGGGTGCAAGTGATCTCATGGCTAAAGAGGGGTATTTGTAATGGATTTTGGGCAACTTTTTAGTTCATAAGATTGTATGAAAAAGAAGGTTAACTTGTGTAAGTGATTTAGAGTGTGTAAGTGAATGTGTAAGAGTTGGAGTGTGTAAGTGGATGTGTAAGAGTTTGGAGTGTAAAAGAAGGTTAACTTGTGTAAGGGAATGGTGATAGCTTGTGTAAGTGATGAACATTATGGATTGATGTAGAAAGGATTTTGGTTCATCAAATTTTTGTTCTAGTTTATACTAGTGAAATGTTTTAGATTAATGGGAAAGTATGATTAAGGTTTGATTATGAAAATATGATAGTTTACTTAGAAAATTTTGGTTAAAACTATACTTAAAGTTAATAAGAAAAATATAGTTAATTTTTAGGTATAAAATAATTAAATCAAAGTTGTAAGGTTAAAATGATAAGTAGTAAAGTTAGTTTAAGGAAACGAAATTGAAACGTAACGTTTTAATAAAACCGTATATATAATATTAAAATTTTACTTTTCGTAGTATAAAATAATAAAATAATATTTTAGTGCTTATAAAGAAATTTAAGAATATATATATATTTTTAAGTTTAATATTTGGAAGAAATTACAAAATCGGAATAAGGTTTAGGAGTTAAAGGTGATTTGAATTAGACAACCAAAGGATTAGGAATTCGAAACAAAATTTCGGAATAATTAATCGGAAGATTAAGATTAAGAAATTTGAGCCTGTTACATCTGCACTCTCTGTTTCAACCACTGCCCACACTATGGAAAAATGTTGTTATTGCCATCCTTAGCTACTGCAGTCAGCAATATTCCAGGATATGACCCTCTTAAATGTGCTCCATCAACCCCAATGATACGTTGACACCTAGCCACAAAACCCTCCTTACAAGCTTTTAAACAAATATACATCCTTTGAAATAAAGGAGGGGGAGACTCTATCCCAATACACTTCACTATTGTTGTACTACCTAGATTAAACTTTCTGATTGTTTCAGCATAATCCCAAACCCTACTATACTCTTCATTTGCATCCCCATAAATCATCCTCATGGCAATTTTTTTTGCGTTATAGCACTTGTGATATTTCACTTCACATCCACACTCCCTATTTACTCTTTTTATGAAAACATTTAAATCCCAACCCGGATTTTCTCTCCAATCTTCTAAATACTTCTCAGCCAAATACAAAGCAGTTACTTTGTTGTTTTCATATTGGTGTCCACAAGTATGCTCAGAGCTATAAGTTTTAATTTGAAAAGTCTCCTCTTCCCTCAATTTCACAGCATAAATCTTAAACGTACATTTATTTTTTTTGTGTACAAGAGCATTTTTTAAACTTTCCTTTCACTTTTTTACAACCACATTTATTAAAGCAATAAACACTCACCCTTTTACCACCATTGTGCAAATAATAGTAATTGTATTTCAATAGCATGGTGCCTTAAAGCCTTTCTAAACACATTATTAGAAGGAAATTTTAAGCCTAAAGAAAGGTTTACCTTACCCTTAAAGTCAACATCTGGGTTGAACACTGGATAATGCTTTTCCTTCTCGTCGCGTCATCAGATCCATCCAAGCTATTTAATTCAACATAAGACTCAACCAATTCATCATCAGTATCCTGGTAATTGTTCCTAGCTTCCTCATCCGCAAGCTCTCGATTCAATACATTTAGAACATCAGACTCAATTCTTGGAGCTCCTTCTTCTAATCTACTATCAATGTTCTCAACAAAAAGATCATCAACATTACCATCTTCATAATGTCCATCACTTAGCTCCACATCACTATCACTATCAACATCACTATCATTTTCTTCAACATTAGACTCAATCCTTAAAGCTCCTTATTTCTCATCCAAACATTTTTTTGGAAGAAATCACCTTCAATTTAGGCCTCTTATCCTTCTTATGTGGTCCATTAGTCCTAGAAACTCCACTTTCTAAGCCATTGTCCAACTCAACATTGACCGATTCTTTCTCTCCCAAGTCGGTCCCTCCATGTACTACATAAAGATTATACCATCCATCTTTTTTAGGAGACTTTAAAAATTAGTGATTTGACTATCATCAATTATCTCTTTCCTACCATTGAACAAACTACAATTAGTGTTTCTAAAAAAAATTCTACCAACATCTTGACATCCACAATCATTTTTAATCCAATCAACAATCTCAAAGTAAGCAATTTCATCAACATTGGTCACTAATTTTATCCCACCCCTTCATACATTGTACTTTGTTCTTTAGTAACAAAAAAACTCCCATGAAATATTCTAACATTAATATTCTTCATTATCCAACTTAATTAAAGTAAATCAAAAGTATGAGACAAATTAAAACTTACCTGAAGAAAGAAGATTAATGGAATAATAGGATGAAAAATTGTAGCAGCTTTGAGGAAGGAGTGTCGAAGCCCTACGTGTTTTGAAGGAGTGTCGAAGCTCTAATTGAATTGGGGAAAAGTAGCTTCGGTTTTTTGTTTTGCCAACCCAGGTTCCATACTGGCCTTACTAATGTTTTTAATTGTTTTTTTAAATTGGAAAATGTAACGGGATTATTAAAGTTTCGTTAACAGATACTCCTTCACAAACAAAACAAATTTTCTAGGTATTTTTTGACAAAAAAAAAAATGTTCTAGGTAGTTTTTCACCAAAGAGCTGTTTTTCTAGGTATTTTTCAACAATTTTTCCAAATGAAATTAGTGAAAGTTATATGGGGATCATAAATATTATCAAAATATTAAAATGATGATGAACAGGATTATTTTTGTCCAAAATTTGTAATATAAAATAAAACACCTCAAAATGACAAATGAAAACTTTATTAAGAAACAAACTAGTGAATTGCTGCCTCATTTCACTAAACAACAAGTTCAAGACTTTGTCCACCTAGTTGCTATGTGTCAAAGTCTTCTTTTGCACGAGTATTTTTCTTTAAATGACATTTGTTGGGGAATATTGGATAAGTGGTCATTTAAAGTTTTCTCAATAACTATATTTTCATTAATAGAGTGCTTTAATTCCTTTATAATACATTTATAATCTTTGCTTATGATTTATGATGGTTGAAATAAAGTTATTAAAATATGTCTATAAATTGTGTTGTTTCATTCATTTGGAAACATACATTTTTAATTCTATTCCCTCCTCTTTTATTCATTTGTGCAAGAGTGGTATTGACATGACACCTCAAGTAGTATGTACATATTGTTTTTGATGGGTGTATTACACTTAGAATAGTGGGAAAATAACTTTCTTAAAGCAACGACAAATTTGTGTCACACCATATCTTAATTTTCTTACCAAACAAACATATACTAAAGACGGATGCAAAAAGAGAAAATAAAAAAGAAAGTCAAGAGTAGTAGCTAGGGTGCAGGGGTTGGTTGGCTTAGTGAACATGTGATTACTATTTACTCACTGCCAATTCCCCAGACTCAGTAGGCCAAAGCAGCATTATACATAAATTCATGACCAAGCGTTGGGAATGAAAGTACCATTTAATTAAGTAAAAATGGGACAAGTTATTGACTTGTTTAATTAAGTAAAAATGTTTTTTTTTTTTTAATTTTTTTTAGCTATTTTGATAAGCAAACGTCTAAGAAGATATTTTGTAAAATTGAATGTTCACCATTGGTTAAATACTAGTTAAAAAGTGGCCGCATTAATAAGCCAAAAATCATTGACAATATCCAATTAATTTATTTCGTTTTGGCTTAAAAGACAAAAAAGTTATTCTCTTAGCTTATACTCCTTATTCTTTTTACTTATTAGATTTTGGCACATAAACTAATGCACGTTTTTAATTTCAAATATCTTTAAATGTATTTGAGTAAAAATTATAAAAAGTTCATAATAATAAAATTTTCAGTAAAACGAATTTAACAAGATCCCACATAACTATGTCGTAACTTGTAGATTAAGAACAAATCATATAATAAGAGTAATTGATGAATAGTGTTGAAAAATCAAATGGGACAAGTAAAGCGAGTAGGAGGGAGTATAACATATTTTGAAGACTTAATCATTTTAAACTTTTGTTTGAGTTAATTTCTTAACATAATATCAAAGCCATAAATATCAAAAAAATTCTCATTGCATCTACACTTCTAATCCAAAGGACTATTATATAAAATGACATATTAGAATATAAAATAAAAAGTATTTTGAGGTTTTAACCACTAATTTAATTTTTTTGTCATGATGACTCCTTTACAATTGAAGTTACGAAAGAATCCCTAAAACTGACACAACAGTAAGAATTAGTGTAGCGTTGTATAAATAAATACAAGTATTACGTTACGAACGAGCCACGAAGCATAGCATAAGAAATAGGAATAGGATAAACAAAATTTCATCATCCCGAAACCCTAAATGTTACAGATCGAAGAATGCAGCATCAATCAAGTATGTTAAAATTGGTTATAATAAGTGTGATTCTTGTATTGAATGTTCAGGCTAAAGATTCGATAAGTAGATGCGTGAAAAACATACCAAGTGTTAAACAAACAGAATTGGGGAAATCGAAGTTCAGAGTAGAAGTGAAGAACAACTGCGGTACGTGTCCGGTAATCGATGTTCATGTGAAATGTGGAAATTTCTCGCAATCATTGGTCGATCCAAAGCTGTTTAAGGTGTTGAAATATGATGATTGTGTGGTTAATTATGGTTTGCCATTGCTGCCTCTTCAGACTATCTCTTTCAATTATTCTCATCCGACTAAGTACGCTTTGTCTCCTTACACTTGGTTCTTCCAGTGCGAGTGATTTGTGTGCGTAAGGGCTTTGGTTTTCTTTATTTGTATGTCGTAATCCTATCTGATTAAATATTGACTGGAGTATTATTATCCTTAACTTCTTTGTAATCCTATCTTATCATTAATAATCAAATATATAATGAAGTATATCTTTTTCTTATTTTATTTATTCTATTATTATGTCTTTTGTTTTTGTACGATGATTTATAAATCGCTATTATTGATTAAGATTTTCCTTTTCTTAAAATAAAGACTTATGATTTATACTAATAGTAGTTCGGTTATTGGTATTAGATGGTAAGAATAATAATATAAGTTCAATGTAATTTATTACTAGAATTTTATTTACGAGATTTATGATTTCTAATTATTAATTTATTCACAAAATTCATATATGTTAATTATCACTTGAAAATGTGGTAGTATGAAGAATAAAAAGATATATTTGAGGGATAAGAGTTGTATTACTATGAAAACGACACAACACATTATACAAAAATTAAAAATAAAAATCATTTTTATTATCTCTATTTAATACAAAGACCAAAGAAACCCTCATATTAATTGAAGAACAAAACAAAACATTAGCATCAAAATCTTAATTTAAAAAAATTTGACAATTCCCAAAATTGTAATGATAAGAAAAGCAAGGAAATAACAAAATGGATATTCAATAAAAAGTGCAGACCCTACAAAGTAAGTAAAGAGTATAGAGAGGAAGCATGTTATTTCAAGCATCGGTCATTCAATTGAAGAGTAACACCAATAATGTTTTATGTTTCTACAGGAGGTAGCAAATTTTTTTTTTAAATAGATATTCTCATAATTTTTGGGTTTTATAATAAATTTATTTTTTAGTTTTATGATAAAAAAGCTTTGAAAATAACACAAATTGTTGTGAGAGATTTATTATTTATATGGGCTAAATAGGACAATTAATTCAAATATAAGAGAAAATAAGGACGCGAGTTTTTTATTTTAAAGTCGTCTTTTTAAGAAACGATCTCTCATGAGTATCTGTTAAAATAATTGATTGATTGAAACATTGATTATTCAGGATGTTGTTGTCAAGGAACCAACTCAACCAAAAGCTTAAGCTGATGGTTGAGGCCCCAAAATATGTTATATACTCTAACACGCCCCCTCACACGAGACCCCATTGGGCTAGAAGTGTGGATGCGCATAGGCGCTGAATATTCCATTTTAAATGAGGGGTGGTTGAGATTCGAACCCGTGACCTCTCACGTTGACTTCTGATACTATGTCAAAGAACTAACTCAACCAAAAGCTTAAGCTGATGGTTGAGGCCCCAAGATATGTTATATACTTTGGGATTGAGACTTAGGAGGTGGTTTTGGGTTTTAGGAAGTAGTTATTAATATGTAATCTTTTCGTTTTATTTTTCTAAAATAGCACTACTATATCTATATTTCAATTTTAAATAATACAAATTAACCTTTTAATACCGAGTATATAACTTTCCATTAATACCAAAATATATAACTTAAATTTTGCAAAATATATAATTCAATTTCAACGTCTTCATACTATTTTCTATAAATAAAAAAGCATTATTCAATTCATTTAAATTATTATAGAATATTCCAAATTCCAAATAGTATTCATAGGATGAAAGAAGTATGCATTGTTTGTAATTTTTGTGCATCTTTTGTTATTACTCCTTTGTCCATAATTAATAGTTGCGATATTCATGTTAGTAACAAGTTTGATGAAATGTAAGTTGGTTGTATTTTATTTTATTTTATTTTATTTTATTTTTTTACACGATGTAGGATTGCCGTCATCTTATGTAATGATATATTGCTTAAACCTCATGGCAAACATTTTACAATTTTCCTTGTTGCTAACATTCTTCTTTTGGGACATATCACCTTATTATGGCTCATGGTCCACACAGACATGAGACAACACAAGAAATTTTGAAAAAAATAAGACTTTTTAATAACTTTATTCAAAAAACAAGTTTTGTTTAAACTTTTATCCCAAAATAAGCGTCCTTACCTCTAAAGTCAGGTTTGGTGTATACTCGTTACTAACAGCGAATTAAAAAAAATGGTCAAAAAATTTAGTCAAAATTAAAGTCGTTGTTACTAATAGCGAACAGCAGCAAACCTGGTCAAACATTTGTTCGCTGTTAGTAACAGCGAACAAAGGCTTGACCTGGTTTGACCAGGTGTGCTGCTTTTCGCTGTTAGTAACAGCGAACAAATGTTTGACTTTCATTGACTTTTTTGTATAACTTAAACTAGCCGTTGTAAAATTGAAAAATAGCCGTTATGAAGTTGAAAATAGTCATTCTTATTATGTTATATAAATAGCTCCATCATTTCCCTACTTCATTGTATCCAAACTCCATCATTCTTGTTCTAGTAATCGATTTTGAAGGTAACATAAAGTATTATCTTAGTATTATTCTCAATTTATAAATGTTAATATTATTTTTGAATATTTACTTATATTACTATATTATATGTGTTCCGTAGATGTTACAGGAGCATTCTATTGAAGAGCTTTGTGATTGTGGTTATGAAGTTGAGATTAATACAGATTAGAGCGACATCGATCCTAACCGTGATTTTGTTGCTTGTCCTTTCTACTTGGTTGAAGGATTAAGTTGCATATACTTTAGATGGATTGCTCCGGAGGGTACCAAATGGCAGAGAGACTTAAGAATACGGCTTGAAAAAGAAAAACAAGATCTTAAAGATGAGGTATTTATTCTCAAGAGACAAATAGATGATATGACACATAGGAAAGAAGAGACTGAAAGGATTATGAGAAAGTTTAAGAAGCAATCTTAGTTAGCGACTGTGGTTTAACTTAACGAATGAACTATGTAATTTGATATGGATTCATTGAACATGAATGAAATTGCGTTGAATTTTTGAGAGCATTTTCCCTATTTGAATATGATTGCCTGTTTGATTTTGATTAAATTCATACTTAATTCTTGCCGGAATGATTCATCGCCGAAAATTCCAAGTAATTAACATCATTTCATTCATAATAAACATGTGATAATACGATAAACATATACACATCTACATATATATTACAAAATATACACAACAATCCACATGTTACAAATATTCAATATATACAAAACGTTACTAATGTTTAATATATAAAAATAGTATACTAATGCTAATCCTCCTCCTGTACCCTCTTTAACTGTGACGGTCTATAACGCCTCCTACGATAGTAAGTGGTGGTCGCATGACGCTCGAGTGAGGGAGGTGATTGATACTGGGATGATCCAGCACCCTGTGAGGATCCGGCACCATAGTCAGGGCACGTTAAGTCTACCTCCTTAAGATGAACGTCGGCATGATGAGGAGATGACCCCTGAGCGTCCATACTGGTGTTAGCCACAGCGACTTCTGGAATGAAGTGATGAAACTGTGTCCCTAGGAGTATGCCTTGGGCAATCTTCCGTACATGCTCCTCCTGGCTGGAGCTGATGACAGCTGCAATGCCCTGTGCTTGCATTTAATTTGGAGTTGATGAAATCTATAATATGTAAGTTCTATGAATAATAATTAACATGAAAGAATACTTACAAACTGTGTCATTGTCGGTGCTGCGGGAGCGTACTGGGCGGCTGCGATGATATCTCGTGGTGTCATCCATCGACGAGTGATGGAGAGGAACCACGACATGTAATCCGCCGAAGTAGGTGCGCCTGCAGCATCGATGGCAAAGCAAAGGTAAGAGGGAAGATTCCCTTGTTCCATCTTGAGCAATCGCAGTTAATAATGTATCGCGGTACTTACCATACAAGTGTGTTCCATCAATGGCAATAAGGGGTTTGCAATACTTGAACCCCTCAATACTAGGTTTAAAAGCCTAGAACACACGTTGGAAATTCTAATACTAGGAAGGACGTATGCACCAACATCATTATCTTCCTTAAAGAACCACTCAACTACAGTCCCGGAGTTAGAAACTTGCATTGCTTTTAAGAAGCGTGGAAGGAGAGGATAAGAGTCTTCCCATGTCCCATAGATGGAGAGAAGGACTTGCTGTTTAGCACATCATGCTCGCTTATAGGTCACTTCGGCACCAAATTGGTCTTTCACCATTTGTCGCACCATAGAGACTTTAATTGATGGGTCTTCAGCAACACAATTTCTAATAACATTGTTAATCACGAAAGATGTCAAATGAATGTGTCCAGCTAACACATATTCAGTACTTAATACACAATCCCCGTGCTTGCCTTTATATGTAACAATTTCCCATGTAGATGAATAGGTTTTCTTCCTAACCCTTAGCCTCCAAGAACACCCCCTCTTACACTTCAAGGTAAGCACAGTTTGATTTGAAGTCTTAGTTTGGCACTCAACGTTCCTACGAATATGATACAATCTAACAGCGTCCAACAAGGCATCCTTGTTATCAAACATCATACCCTTTTGAAAGTCTTCTTCATCGGTGTAGGTTGTATCACATGCCCAAGACCTCCAAGAGTTGTCCTCAACGTGTTCATCTAGAGGGGGAACTAGTGCATAAGGTGTAGGAGCAACGATTGTTGGAATGTTGCCTAAGGTCATGAGCCTTCTCATCAACACCCACATCGTCCTCAGAAGGAGCTTCTACGATTTCATTACTCTCACTATTAACATCATCCCAAGGCTCATTTGTATCTTCTAAGTTAATCATATCATCATTTGAAAGTTGAAGTTCAAGTTGATTGGTTTCATTTGAAGGAGAAGAAGACGATGGCAAAATGGGATTTTGGGTTTCATGGTAGAGAAAGGCGTAGGAGGAGCAGAAGAAGTTACATTCAAGACTGCATTTGTTGCTACAACATTGACATTTTGATTCTCTAAGGGTACCTCTTCTACGTATAAATCCAACGAAGGAATAGAGGAAGACCTTGAATACTCTCACATTGCATCTATAGCCTCCTCATCCTCAACAAGAAGAGCTAACAATTCTCCACTCATATTGTATTTAAAACTTATATTAACAGTACTTCTTGTAGTGTCAATCTCAATCTTAGAGCATATAAGATGTTTAAATTCATTCAAATCCATGTTTGAGTTGCATGCAAACAGTTTACGTCTTCCCCCAACAAATTTAACATTGCTACTACTTGATTGAATTGAACCATTCCAAAAACATACAACAGTCACACGAAATGAAGCCATTTCTACAACAATACGTACAAAATCAACATCACCATCAATTTCATAAGAAAGCAAGTACATTGTTGAACAACCCTCACAACTAGAGTTCACAACATTTAAAAACAAGGAACATTGATTATTGACTGCATAAGTATATATATAATTTACAAAATTAGGGTTTGCATTCAAACATTCTCTACATTAAATTCAAACATTTTCTACATTAAATTCATGAACAAACAACCTCATTATGAAAATCATAACAAATAACAAGTACATTTGACATATTTATAGAGTTTAAGTATAAATGATAACTATAAATGACATACTTTTTAAAAACAAAAAGAACTAAAAAATTTATAATAAAAAGGTATCTTAATAAGCTGTAGATCACTAAAAAGTAGTAATTTGCAAGTTTATAAACCTGCATTTATGTGAAAGTTGATGAAGAAATATAAAACCTAAATTTTCGAAAAAAGAAAAAAAATTATTACGTGAAGTGAATGTAGGAACATGACAGAACTAATTAGTAGTAAGAACTCGGAATTTGATGAGATAAATTGAAGGATTGAAGTTGATTTTAATGGCGAAAATAAGAGGGAGAGTTTCATGGGTTAGGGCTCTGAAACGAAGTTGGGTGAAATGAGGAAGAAGGAGAATTGCTGATATTTAGGGACACTTAATGTCGCTGTTACTAACAGCAACTTTAAACTTGACTAAATTTTTTGACCATTTCTTTTTATTCGCTGTCAGTAACAGCGAATATACACCAACCCTAGCTTTGGAGGCAAGGACGCTTATTTTGAAATAAAAGTTTGAACGAAGCTTGTTTTTGATTAAAGTTATTAAAAAGTCTTATTTTTTTCAAATTTTCACAACACAACTTACCCAACCATACCTGACCAGACTTTATGGTCATCTATGTTGCTACTAATATTACCTGACAAGCTTAGAAATTTTAAAATAAATAAGATTATTTATCAAAAAAAACACATAATAAGACACGAATGAACTTATTTCCATTTATAAGCGCCTCCACCCCAGAGTTTAGGTTTTGTTCAGTTCGCAGTTAGTAACTACAAACAAAGAGACTGGTCAAAAAAGTCAAAAGCTCTGTTTCGACTTACTAACTGCGAACAGAAGAGACCTGGTCAAATAGGGTCAACCCTCTGTTCGCAGTTACAGAGGGTTGACCGTATTTGACCAGGTCTCCTCTGTTCCCAGTTAGTAAGTGGGAACAGGGCTTTTGGTAAAAAAAAAAATCAACAGCCTGTTCGCACTTACTAACTGCGAACAACCACTTTAATTTTTTTTGGATCACAACACTTGTTCGCAGTTAATAAGTGCGCACAGCCCCCTATCCTCAAGTTTGGAATTAGACGCTTATAAATGGAAATAAATTCATATGTGTCTTATTGTGTGCTTTTTTTTAATAAATAATTAATCTTATCTATTTCAAATTTTTACAAGCTCATGGAGTATTTTGGGTTCCATCCCAACATTACACTAACAATCCATTTGATTATTAATTCTGAATGATTGTAATAAAAATGATTTGTAGTATAAATTTTCAAGGAATGTATTATGTCATTCCAATGTTAATGAAAATGTGATCATAAAAAAGTTTTTTTTTTCACAAATTTCCATTACCAACTAATACCATTTTTTAAAATATTAATACATTAAAATGAATTTTGTGAAGAAAATAAGATAATTGATATTTGATAAGAATAACCATAAAACATGTCAAGAGATTTTCCAAAATTACACTGGCATTTCATTATCATTCTAATCATTTATCACGACAACCAAACAGGTCGCTAGAGGTATTAGAAAAACTATGCTTGCTGCAAGAAACACAGGAATTATGTTTGCTGCACATCAAGGCAGCTATTCTACAGCATGATTTGAGGATTAAAAAAACTGGTTAGAGACTACAATTTGCACTCTTGGTGCAAATTTAATTAGGATACATAAGAATGTAGTTATATTTACAAGGGATTCTCATCTCAACTGAAACTTCTTTGAATTCCTATATCTGTAACCTGTGTACACTTCTCTACGACGGTTACCCATGTTACGTTATGCGATTATATGCATTTTTGGCTATAGAGTCGGCTTCTGTTCAACTTAGCGAAAACATAAAACAGAAAGCTATACATAACCCGAGTAAACCCATTTGAATATTTACAGTAGAAGCAAAAGAAATAAAATGAGGACCTACTAGATGAACCGTTCCTGTCTGCTCATCCTTTACCTGAATGCTCGATGAGCCTGCAAAATGCCAAACATTAGATTTCAAGCGAAAATTTTTCCCAATCTTCATCAATTTAGCAAGATCAAAGCATAGTGATCTAGTATGTTTATGTTGAACATTTGAAGGTCAATGATACAGTCAAAAAGAAACCAGTGTTGACATAATCATATTTAAGTTTTCCACGGGCTCTATGTCTGTGGATGGTGTCATATGATTTACTAATCTTCTCGCGGATTGCAAATTGAAAAATACGAATTACAGTCGAGTGGGCTACTTTTGGGTCATTTTGACCGAATCGCAAATTTAAAAAACGAAATCAGCTGTGACTTATGTTAAACTGCTGTTGACCAACAAATCACGTGAGTACCTCAGCGGCCTGTTTGGTTAACGTATTAATTGGTGGTAATGGGTATGATTTGTAGTGTAACTTTTCATGATATGTGTCATGTTATTCTCAAGGTAATGAAAGTTGGCCATAAAAAAAATTTTGTTCACAATTTTCTATTACCACCAAATAACACATGTTCCAATGGTAAAACATTGGAATGAAATTTGTGAAGAAAATGAGATTATTGAGGAGAATAAGCATGACCATTAAATTTATCAAGAGATATTTCTACCAAAATTACACTAGCTTTTCATTATAGTTCCCATCATTTAGTACCGAACACCAAAAGGGCAGTAGGAGTACGAATAACATAACCCTGATGCAAGAAAAGCATTACATGACCCATTAGTCGAGGATCGTAAAAATACCACTTGCATGTGAATCCATATTCATCAAGTTAAAACTGTAGAAGTCCATCCAAGTTGAATGAAGGCTAAAAGGTTGCTTTCTTTATCAAATTTATAGGGCCGATTTTAGAAATCGTGTTGGCAGTTCAATTTAATTATTAGTTATGTGTAAAACAGCAATCCCCATCCAAAATGTTTAATGCTAAATCATGTGAAGCATTGAACTTCGGAAACAACAAATATCAACATGTTGCCTTACTGGGGGAAAAGCCGGGACACACGTACACAAAAAAGGTTATGCTTGGATAAGGGATTGGCTAGCTAGCACCACACATTCATAATGTACATCAACATTTTAGGGAGAAAATGAATCATGTATCACCAGGTCCACAGTCCACACTACAAGGGTCGTGGAGGAAGTGGAACCATGGCGGCGACTTTGATTACGATTAGATCAATCAGTTGCGTTCATAATGTACATTCACACTATAGTTGTGTGCAATCTCAAAAATAAATCTAGAAAATAATCAAAATGGTATCATACTCACAGTTATAATCCGTCCAACCAATCACCATGTTTTCCAGGTCATATACGACGAGTTTGTTTGAAAGAACTAGATCTGCCAAGGAAAGAGGGAATAATGAATCATGTATCAAAGCGTTGATAATGAAATATAAGTAGATTATAGAATCAACTCGAGGCACAAACAAACAAACCATTATACTATGATATATATTTATTCTAGACCCATGGAAATATTTTTTTCCTTCTCTCAGGACTTTATTTTCCATGGCATTTCACATTGCCAGTTACGACAAAATCTTACAGAATTGGAAGACCCTAAATAAATTAAATCCCCACTATTTGACAGTTTGAGTGTTCATAGAACAGGAAATCTGTACTAAATGTAGAAATAGGAAGTGTGAAAATCATTACCTACAGACATCTCCGGAACAAATTCAGTTTGGTACAATAAAATATGAAGATTTCGCTCAGAAATGAAGGTGGAAAATTCGAGTCTAGATTTTTGGTTAAGGTCCTACATTTTTTCCTCTATTCTCATCCACAAATTTATTTTCTATAATCTCATCCACATATTTGTTCCATCCAGTTGCTTTTGTCTCATTCTCCTAATCTATACAGTTATTCTTATATATGCAAATGAAATAACTGATTTTTACGGATAGAAAGTATTTCTCAAAGATCCATACTCATTTATACATATCAAAACTGAATGTGCAATCGCACCGTATAAATTGACGAATGGTTTTTTGAAAGTTATATATAGTAGCATCTACTGAAGTCCGCTCTAAAAATGTAACGGCATTTTTTTATTTGAGACGAAACGTAAAAAAAAAGGGTAGTATAAACTTCCAAGGGGGAGGGGTAACAAGAAGAGTATTTGTCTGTACCTCCTAAAAGAGTGAGATTCTTCTTGTCCCTGGATAGTGTCCCACTATTTTGCCAACCAACACACCATAAATCATCCTACAAATTTTGAAGGTTAGAAAGCTACCGATTATGATGAGAATAAAACTTAGCAATACTAAATATGATATGTTACATACAAAAATTATGATAAACACAGCCCCACTTTAATTGATCCAATGCAGAATGACATAAGTTTTTCTTTTAAGTGAATATTAGAGAAAAAAAAAATGCGGAAAGAAATAAATCAGTGGGTAACTGACTAAAAGCAATCTTATTCAGAGCGCTATAAGTGAATTGCTGCATATAGCAGGAGCAAAGATGGAATACGTCTGGTAATGTTCATACAGTATTCAAAATATTTATACAAAGTTCACCCCTGTTATATGCCACTGGTCACTAATAGGCTAATAACGCCATGTATAAACGATTGCTCTACTGTAGGGAATAACTACAGTAAAAAAGCATGCAAAATTTGGTATCTCGCAATTATTGAGAGAGTACCTGAAAATTTTAATTAATCAAGCTGAGAATTACAATTTCAGTTCTACTATTGACTTTTAATCACACATTGATAACAGTAGCCTGGCTGAATCAAACCTATGATTTCTTACGATCACAGAGAAGAAAAGCGCATGGTATTATAATTTCTTTGGCAGCGCATATAATTGAAAATTTTTGTCCACTGTAACAAGGAAATGTCAAATCTTCGAAATTGTTGAACCAAATATATCAGCCAGGAACAGTTGAGGAAAGCGAACGAAACAGTAGAAAAATGTTGGCAAAAATAGGCCGGAAAAAGATAAATTAGAGAGTCCTAGTAGACGCAATCTTGCTCCAAAAGAACCTCAACACACAAACAGTAGCTGACAATCTAATGCTGCTGGCCTTTCACATCCCAATGGAAAATAATCCAACATTTTAGTTGGAGGTCCCATCAGAAATCTTCAATTGGACGGAACACACCAAACATTTACACAAATTCAGATAGATACCGGGCTAAACTTGCATTTCAATTCATCTCTTCATGAAAACAAGTTCCAAGAACTTACTACGGTACCAACTATGTTAATCACTCAGGTACACATGTTGACATGCGTACATGATGAAGTATCAAACTCTGCCATCTTAAAGTTTTAAGCGTCCAACCCAAAATGAAATATCCAAATATCCATCCGTAGGTGGATAATTGAGTATTGACATGACACATGCGTAGTTGAAGTGAAATAATTAGTCGTAATACCACACATTACCATAAAGATAACATCCGATTTCCATAGTACTATACAAGAAGAGACGGGCGTAGCCGCGTAGGACTAGTGTGTGTACTCTCGGCTTATGTGTTACATTAGTGTGTGAACAACTAGTTGTTTTCTTTTGGCGGGCCATATGACTTTATTTTTTGATTTTTTTTTCTTTTTTCCTTAAGAATCTTATAAAGAAATTATTTTAGCGGGGACATGGCACCCCCATGCCACTTTGTAGGTCCGCCTTTGTATATATTAGAAAACGTAAGACTAAATAATTGATTTAAAATATTCAAACAAACGATAGCAAATACAGGAAGTAATAATTTACATATGTCAAGCCAGAAACCAGATAATAAAAAACAACCGCCAAAAGATCAATATCATGGAATATTAATGAACAGTGTAACAGTTACTCACAACAGGAAAAAAGTATTCATCAGCGTACACCGTCATAGAAAGCCCACTGCTAAAATAAAAGGTCACAGGTGGAAATCCATCATCAATACTGAAAAAAGCGAGACAACAAAGGACATCAGTGAACCATTAACGTAACTGATTAATAAAATAGCATTAAAATAAAAGCCCTCTGACTCAAACCCCAACTCCTCCACAAAAAGAAAAAACAAACAGAAAGACATTCTAGTATATTATTCTTTTGCAATAACTCCCTAATATCATGGTTACTTTTTCTGGTCAAATTAATTGAGCCATATAAAAAACAAGTGATATGGCCATAATATGAATGTCTATAGCAATATAACCATGTTGCTAAAGTCTAGAGTCCAAAGAGACTCATAAATTCGACGTATCTGAAAATGAAGATTAGTCAATACTCCCATTAGGTTGATACCCCCCATAAATACCTGAACAACTTATAAAAAAGAACAATTTGATATATTTAAAAAGGAAATTAAATGAATCATCGCATGGGTACTGTCTAGTTTCCATCAAGTCAAAATGCTTCTAACTGACATCATTTCATCAACATGATTTGATATTCCCCATAGACAAAACCCCCATTCGCAAAACAATAAATGATCAGCAACGAGGAAATGTACCTTTCCGTATACTTAAAGCAGGTGTATTGGTCTTGAACAGTAACCAACTTCAAGTTAGGTTGCCTCGAAAGTATCTGTTGAAGTATTATCAAATGTAAGCGCATAAAACTGCAAGATGTAGTATATATTTGAAGGAGTAAGCAGATAAACACCTGAATAACTAGTGGCTCATAAACAACTTCGGGAAGATATGCAAGGGTCGTACCAATATCAATTATGGCTCCTTTCTTGCCTCCTAACTCGTATAAATTTGATGAAAGGTTCAAAGAATAATTTCCAACTTTAACCCCAGTCATGTTCACATTATAATGAGGCCTAAAATGTAATAAGAAATAATTAGTGATTAATAGAAGTGAAGATTGAGAAAATAAGGTGAAAAGGTATCAAAGTCCACTATGACTCATCACCTCCCCCATCCTTTATATTCTCTCCTTCCTCCCACAAAAAATAGAAAAGAAAAAAAAAACAGAGAATACATGCAGTCATGCATTTGAATTATGAACACAAATATATACCCATTAAAAGCCAATCTTCTCTACCCCCACCACTTCCTCAACCTCACCCCCACCCTTCAAAATAATCCCCCACACAAAAATATACACACAAATATAACCCCAGTCATGAGCATTCAATCTTAATAAGCTTCAAGTAACTAAAAGTACATTTTAAGTAATTAATAAGGAATTTTTTTCCAAATATCTTGTGTGCACATCTTAATTACTGGAACTTGCTGAGGTCAATTAGAAACAAATATAACAAAGATAAAGTTGTGTACATTCGATCCTCGAAACTAATTTTGCCTAAGTGAGAGTCACTAAATGCATTGGGGTAATGGAATGCTATATAAGGGATTTTTCTCACTTGGATGGAACTTTGAAGCTTTAAATCTTGGTAAATAACCTAAGGATGGAAGTTTAAAGCTTTAAACCTTGGTAATTAGGTGCAAAAAAAAAAAACTTAAAACACCACATGGTCAATAGAAATTGTAACCAATGCGATGAAAAGAACTAAACCTCATAAATGAAACTAAGATTTGATTCAAAAGGTAAAGACAATTGAAACAAGTGTGAGATAGCCTTAGCAGTGGCATACAAGTTAAAACAGAGTTTTTCAATTAAACTCTTTTGAAGATACTTTGAACAACAAAGAACACAAGCTCTTGAAAACAAAAACTTCAAGCAATGTATTTCTAAGTTGTAGGTAGATAAGTGCGCAGCACACTGAACAAGGTTAGGAAGCAAGTGGCTAACGCACACACAATCATGCCATCACGAATGTGATTCTTGAGCTGTCTCAACAACGCCAGCTATTACTGAAAATCCTTATGTAGCTTAGATTCTCCTATCACTATTTTTTACTTTTGCTAGAAAGTTACAAAATTTAGGGAATCAAACACGCACACAGACTAAGCTAGAGCTAACACACTAAATAAAAAGCAATTATATTGAAAGAACAAATCCAAAACAATCGGAATTATTGATTGGATCAAATAAACATCAACTTGAAGTACAAAGAGGCAAATTATGAATCAAATGGGATTCACACACTCCGGTATGAAAACCACCAAAATTTAAAACAATTGAACTCACACAATTGAGCAGAAATTACAACATAAAGTTCTTTATATTTATATAGCTAACATAAGTCCCAGAATATTCCAAGAATAATAATAAATCATTGATTCTGATAAATTTAAGAGTTCTATAACCCATGAAACAACTAAGTGCACTACTATTGTCAAAATAAAAGTTGAAAAACAGAGATATATTAACTAATTTAACTTATTGCAACCATACCACACTACCACCATTACTTTCCAATAAAAAAATGGATAATGACAAAAGATAATGATACATTATTAGAATACACATCAATAAGAACATTGATCCCAAAATGTTCATGCAAGAGAAATATTTTTGACTACGAATTATACATACTGATAGAAGTTATCTCTCGTGATTTCCCATGAATTTATTATGATATTATCTCATGATGAGTTAGGAGTGTAGTAGAATGCAGTAAGTCTAATTTTGCTTGAGGTGTGCAATGAAAAGTAAATCAATAGAGCAATCCATCATGGCTAAGTTTAGGGTTTATTGAGTCTAGCTGAAGGAGCTAAAGAGTTCCATAAAGTTGAAAAGTCTTAAGTTGTTTCAGATCTAAAGAACTGAGGGTTAAATGAGTCTTTTCTAGGGCCTTTATTTACTTATCAATTGTTCCAATTTGCTTCTCTTACTTTGATTAGGAAAATTTATTAATTTAACTTAAATAATGTAGGTTACATGTAGCAGTGACTCCACGATTCAAAATGTTCCAATTACCATAAATGGTTAATTCAGAAGGGGAACAAGCCACATGAAAATCATAAATTGGAGGGGAAATGCAAAACCATAAGTAGAACTCGAAACTAATCAGCAGTGGAGGCAAAATTATGACTCCAGACATACACGAGAAATATTTGAGAACAATGAGGATATGTAAAGATATTCAAACTAAAGGGGCATTTAGTTGCGGAGAATCAAGAAAGGGAACTCAAGCTCTCAGCCTCTTCACTTTGGTTAAATTTTTCTGAAATCACTTCCCACAATTTCCACCGTAGTTCCCTGAAATTCCTTTATATCAAAACCCAATCCCACTTGACAATTCCCCTGAAGTCCTCATAGCCTTGACTAACTTTGAGTTCCATATACCTAATCTAACCATCCCAACCCTCACACGCCTTTCCACTGCCCTTGCAATCCCTTTGCAACTTAACTTTAACCCCTTACAACCCTCGTAAGTCTAAGTTGCAACCAGTGTGACCCACACCACCCCATACTCTTACGAACTACACTAAAGCTACTCTACAGAGTTCACACCTTTTGACCTTCTCAACCGCAACTGATCATCATCATCATCATCATCATCATACCCAATATCTCGCCCGAAAGCAGGGTCTAGGTGAGGGAAGGTGACAAGCAATCCATAGCCGAACTCCCTTCACAATGTCAAACAGAAGAACGAAGAACATGGTGAAGCACTAGATTCTCTCGTCTCATTATATCAAGTGCCAAAGCCTTGATCCAAACAAGTATGCATATTGAACATTGTTACACAAGTGCAAGGGACATAGATATTAGCTGATTAAATTTGTTTGAGGATATCTATTGTACTTGGAGAAGAAGTTAGTAAAATTTATGTTGCTATATTTTATTTTCCTTTTCTAGTTGAGCATGAACTAAACTTATTCTCATCATGGCATGAAATACCAATATAAATACAAAGAATAAAGTTATAAATTTCAAATACAAGAACCATCAAGTGACTCCCACCTAAGCTTCCACACTCTCAATCTTTAGAACGATAAATCTTTGTTTCAGATACATTTAAATTAAAATTCAAGTAGGAAAATATTCTTGTCTTCTATTCGTTAAAGATCTTAAATGTAAGAAGTTTACTGAAACAAGCAAGACCCCACCAATATACGAATCCAACCTAGATTAAGTGTGAATTAATAGGATGACTAAAGCCTTTCCAATCATTCTACAAAATCCCTTGATTGAGTGTCAGGTGAAAGAAACCACACTATGAAAACTTAAAGAGAGCAAAAGATTCCACATAGAGTTTAACAATTCCATAAAATATTGGAACAGTGAGGAACCACAGATATTAAGAAAATGTAATGAACATGAAAATCACATAGATAGAATAAAAATATAAGCAAGTTTGACACAGTCATAAGGGTAACACATAAAATTCATATGAGGTCATGCTAGCAATAGTAGGAACATACTCATTTTGTATCAATGGGGTTGTGTTAACCTTTGGCTGCACAATTGTTCCAATTGCAAAGATGCCTCCACCATTACCACCATCTAGGCAGTGAGCAAACATCTTTTTGACTTGTCCTGATGAAGCTAGTTGTGAGATTACAGATGAATTTGACTTCCCAAATCCAAGAATACCATCAAGAGCTTCATCGGGATTTAATGAACCTCCATCCATATACTGTCCAGCACTACACCTGTAGAGATGAATCATAAATTCTCTTACGTATTACTTATTAAATAGAAAATGCAGGATTTCTTACTTATAACTTACTAAACGCAAACTCATATCTGATCACAAAAGTAAATATAATAATCTCCAAGATCATGATGTATATTAAATAGCTCATAATCTTACTCATATAAGAATTTTTTAAAGTTCCATTAAGATAGCAATATTCATTATAATTCAATTAAAAATAGGTAGCACAGTGAAAGTCATTAAAAGAAGGCCTGTAAGTTAGTACTTCCAATCTTTTAAAAAGCATTTCAATTTCCATTAGCAAAGCACCATTTGCATTTATGCAACCCTTTAACTGGAGAAAAACCTTCGCTCTCGTCAAAGTATAGTCAAGAACTATATCCATATTCCACTGCAATACACAGCTGAGTCAGAAAAGAGTGTTAATTTGGGAAAGACAAAAGACTATTTAAAAAGCACTTCACCGGATACTAAACATAATTAAAAATAAGTATTAAGCCATATGATAATGTCCTAGCCTCTCAAATTCTCCGAACTTAATAAATTAATCCACTAGCAGCATTTTCTACAGATTTCATATAAGCCAGAGCAAGATTTTCTTGCTTAATCACTAAAAAGGATTGTATTTCCAAGTCATGATGTGCTTGAACAATCCTTCTTGTTGACCACTATGAAAACTTAGATAAATTGCGTAATTCTTCTACTCCCTCCATCCCAATTAGTTGGCACACAAGGGTGTGGGGTCATTTTCTTGGTATAAGTGTTGAGAGGGAGCAAGATAAATACCAACATTTGGTATGCAAAAAAGCAGGGTGGAATATAGTGCAGAAGTTGAATCCAGAAACTAAAATAAACAGACTGAATTCTTGGGGTTCGGAGAACTAAGAGAATAGTTAGGGTTGGGTAGAGAATACCTAATAACAATGGTACTGTAGCAAATAAATGGGACACTCTAGAAAGGATTGTGTGGCAGCTAAATTGGGACACCCGAGAAAGGATTATTTAGCAACTAAATAGAGCCCGAGGGAGTACCATCTAACACATCCAAATGTAACAGTTTTGAAAGCTATTAAGAAACAACTTTAGTCGTTTATTCAAATTCAATCAATTTTCACGCAGCAAAAAGAGACGCTCTAATGGTATATTTTCCGCAAAGTAAAATTTGGATATCTACCTACAGCAAGATATAGATTTACAACTCACCCAAAACTAATAGTACCGTTCGCGGTTGTTGTCTGAAGATCACCGGAAACTTGATCATAGTGCACGACATCTTCCACGAAATATCCAGTACTAGAGCTCCCATCCCCATAAAACTCGGCAAATGAACATGATTCATTGGCCTTGCATACTTGAAATGGACCACCATTTACTTCCAAACAGAAAGATTCATCACAAGACACCTTTTGAGCTGTTAAAGAGTCCTTGGGATCATAAAGCGTGAGTTCTATCTGTCAGGAAAAACCAAATCATAAAGAAACAATAAATTAGTGTGCTCATATTATAATATCATATGCATATACTTTAAAAAACCTAGTTTGACAAGGAACTGTATCATTCTAGAATGAACATTTGTCCTTGTATTGTTATCCACAGTTTCATTTCACCACAGCTTTCCTGAGATATTGTGTCTCAAAGTCTATAAGTAAATGTTTCATAGTAGAAAATGCTTGGAATTTTTGCCATAAAAATAAGTATTGTAGGACATGTAAAAGACGCTTGAGGCTATAACCAGCCCCTCTTGTTTTCATCCACTTTTCCCTTCTCTTTTTTAATTGAAGCATAAAGCAGACACAAGTTTATGGTGAAGAAAGTTTCATTTTACAGCAATAGTATTATATAGCAGTCATTAGAGCTTTTCTGTATAAACATGGAAAAGACAATTGAATTAAACAAAGAATCAGGACAAACACATTATTCGTCCACCAAGATATACAAATCAGAAATTACACGTACATAAAATGGCTTATTACAAACCCATAATAAACCCACCCCACAGCAAAACAGGAAATTTACTTCAGGAAAATTTTTGCTCAACAGATTTTATATCTGCCCAATGTCAACAACTCAGAAAAATCTATGTCCACTAAACTGCATCTTAGCTGGATAATTTAGCTTCTATTATAAATTGCTAAGAAATGGATTCTTTCAACTAGAGTATGGTACTTTTCCTTCAAATAAACAAATACTCTTCTTTTCCATCAAGATATGAACAGACAGCAACAAACTTTACTTTCATGAACAAAAGGACCCAAACAATTCATGTTCCAATGCATAGGAAATCAAACTCAAACTCCGATAAACAATAACTAAAAAAATAACGTACAGTATTCAACTAGAACTTTAAAAAGACGAGATCCTTACTCCATGATAACCTCTTTTAGGACACTCATCGCATTCAATGCAATTAACCCACGTGATATCACTCCCCGTGTCCACTTGCATATAAAAGCTCTTTGGAGGCGTCCCAATACCCATTTTTGCATAGTATAGACTGAAAAACAATGAGGA
>NC_080053.1:12468639-12551139 GCF_026212465.1 Amaranthus tricolor
ACTTGGGCTAATCATCACATATTGAGAGTGTCTTGTCCAAGACCAGCTGTTTTTTTTCCTCTCAAAAATACACTATTCTCTATTTTTAAATATGAGCACACTATCAAGGTTGATAATAAGCCTTTAATCTTTTTATTTTTGGCTTTTTCGTTACAGATAAAATACATTCTCTTTACATTATAAAGTTATTATGTCCATTATTTGATTCGATCTAGTACCCATATATTGAGTTTGACAAATTCTTTATGAAGACCGTCACTGTGAGGTGGCTTAATATGGGATGATACAATTTTTATTTTCTTAAAAATTAATAGAAAAAAAATAGTTTTTAGTTAGTTATCTATTGTGTAAGTTTTAACTCTATTAATTTTATTTTAAATATGAATAATTTGGGCTAATTGTATGAGCCCGTCTCACAATAAGACGATCTCATACAAGACTTGCTGATTGAGTTTTAAAGTCCCACACGGTGAGAGTTTGAAGTTTTGTTATCAATTCGATGGTAAAAAGGTATATAATTTCATCACGAGTGTCAATTTTGCTAATACAATCAATAGTATCAAACGTATTTATATTTCAAAGCCACACCAGATCAAATGACGCGCTTGGATGAGGCTACATCAAACAGCGATTAGATCAAGGGAATGCTTAGGTGTAAGATCTCTTTTATAATGATCGTGACTTTTTCTATATAGAATTATTAATAAATTATTATTAGATCTCCTTTATAATGATCGTGATTTTTTCTATCGACGTAACTCTGTTTTACATGTTGTATGACATTTCAATTAATGAATTATAATGTTCCTTTCAAAAGAATTAAATTTAAAGATAGAAAATATAAAAAATATCTGGTTCTTATTTCTAGCCAAACTTTTAATTGTGTCATCACCTTATTTTCTTAAATTGCTCATTTTGCCCCAAATCATTAAAGAAAGGCTCCATTGTTTAAAAATTCATCAAACTCAACACTTATTTAACGTAAAACGCAACGCATTCCATAAGTATTTAGGATACAAATTTAAATTAACTATTAATTAATATTCGATCAATTTTTTAAAAATAATAAAAAATAAGAAGAAAAAAATCAAGCAAGTCGCACATTTTTGCAACTCGACCTAGTCTAGTAGCACATTTTACGTGACTTAGTCTTTTTTGTTAAAAAAACTTTATTTCACATTCATATTTATATTAGTTTTTTATTTTATTGATGTTATTAATTGTTTTTAGGCACAATGAGATTAAATATGAAGAGAGCGTAAAGAATTTTGCAATTGTGGGGTTTCTTTTGCATCGAATATTTTAAAAGACAAAATTGTAAAAGTATTAGGGAAATATAATCTTTATAATTCGAGTTATGAATACAAGGAATGCAGAGTGCTAGTAATGATTTATTTGTAAACATTTTTTTAATATTTAAAGTAATTTCAGACTACAATAGTATAATACATTTCGTCTTGAATTATTTTTTTGAAGTGGAAAAGTTTTTATTTTTTGATATAAAAAAAGGTCCAATTTTAAAAGACATCGTAAAAATAAATAGGACATTGCATTATCTATTGATTATGCTGCTAAATACAAGCGGATATACTAAGCCTTTCTACAAATATATATAATTTTTTGTATTAGTTTATGATTAAAATTAGTAGATAACAATATAAATGATAATAATGTTGATAACATTAATTATTTATGCAGGATGACTACTTTTTATACTTTTTATTGACTTGTTAATTGATCAAACTTGTTCATCAAATTAATACATTTGAAATATTAAATATTTATTATTAGTGTTTTAATATGAATGATATATTAGAGTGTTCCGAATGTATTAAAACACAATATTTTCTTTGTGATGGAAGTTAGTTTGAGAATAATATTTGTATAACATTCATTTGTAATTTGAGATGAATATTTATTTAAATTATATTTGTAAATGTTTCTTTTTTTATCGAAATTTGAGATAATACGAGTAGTGGTGCTTGTACCAAATGCAAAAATGCATAAAAAACAATTTAGTGTGAATAAAAGTAGCCTATTATTTTCACTTGACTTGTTATCAATAAAAAAATTGATAAACTAATATTTTTGTTAACGTATACCATATTAAAAATTTGAAAAATTATCTAGAATAATCCAACTTTTTTATGATTTTCGTACAATAATTCCACCTATTGATTATTCATAAATAATCTCAACTTTAAAGGTTATTTCCTAGAATAAACTTGGTAACCCGATGACCTGTTATAGTAGGTAATTCACCAAAAATATAAACTAAAAATAAATGTAAAATTAGAGAAAAATTTTGAAATATTACATACAAAAGTTTTGAATAATAAAAATTTTAAAAAATTTAAATTTTTTTCAACATTTTATTTTAGTGTATCGATTTTTTTAAAAAAAATAAAACTTACTATAGCAAGTCATCAGATTACCAGGTTTAATCTAGGAAAATACCTCTCAAAATTGGGATTATTCAAGGTTAATCAATAGGTAGAATTATTGTAGGAAAATCATAAAAAGATTGGATTATTTTAGGTAATTTTTCCTTACAAATTTTAGGCTATTTCTTTTTTTCGTCTAACATGATAGTTATAATAGAACGTGACAACTACAAATTTTAGACATGTTCCTTTCTTTGTTTCTTTTTTTTTGTGACAATTGTAATTTTCTCATTGTTTTGTTTTCTTCTTAAACATAATATTATCATTTTTCCATTGAAAAGTTAAACTATGAAATTTATGTTTTTATTTGGTATTTATATATTAGTGAATTAAAATTTGCAACACAATTTACTACTAATTCTGGCATATAATGGATCCACTTTTATAATGTGTTACTTTTAAAAGAATCTTTATAATAAAATTATCAAGATTCTAAAACTCTCAAAAAGATTTGAGATAGAAGTTATCATGTGAGGGGGTGTTGGAATGATTTGTATCACTTTGATGAATAAAAGATACTTTAAACACTTTATAAGACGTTGGGATGATATCTCTTTGGTTTTTAAAGTGTATACATCTTATATTTCATCAATTATATGCAATATTGAGAAAAAAAGTCAATCTAATTTAAGAATAAACTGATTCAATAAAGTTATTCATAACTATAAGATAGGCAAAAAGGAGACAAGAGCTTAGAAAGGATATTAGTAGGGAGATGTGTGTGAAGGATAGTTACCTCAAAATTCTTGTCCAAGATGTAGAGATCAAGGATACATGAAAGGATTGTTTTAACAACTTGCTCAATAAATTTCTAAGGTATGTTGATGAAGACAACAAGTATTTGATGAGATAAATGTTAAAATAGAGATAGACGAAACATTAAAGAAAATGAAACAAAAAGGAGTATGCACAAAGATTGTTCTAAATAACAATTGTTTTAAATGAAGTAAACACGGTTTGAATAGTTGTTTAGGTATAGGATTAAATTAGTTAACTATCCTCTTGAAGAAGATATGAAAATAAGCAAGATGCCAAATGACTATATGATAAGCATTATAATATCTATTTACAAAAAATAAAGGGTATGCGCAAGGTTGTTATAAATATAGGAAAATTCTAAGATATGTTGAATATCAATTTCAATGATACATTAAGCAGTTTTATAAACCAGATTGGTTTAGGCAAGGACGATCAATCTTTGAAGTTATCCATGTGATATTTCGGATTGAGCATTAAAAAGGATTGATAAATTACTCATATCAACAAGGTGTATTTTTTAAGGGAGCCCATTTGCTAATAACTCTACAGTTAAGCGTGCTTGGTGGGGAGAAATCTTAGAACGGGTGACCCTCTAGGAAATTTTCCTAAGTGCGCAGAGTGAGACCATAGTGCGTTGAAAAGACTTGCGTTGGTCTGTGGGGCTAGTCTACGGTCACCATGGGTAGTCACCGACGGTCTGAGGAGCTGAGGTTTACAAATGGTATCAAAGCCAACCTGCAACCGTGACTGATCATGTGTTCAGTGCATTTAGCGGGGAAAAGATCCTAAAAATAAGGTCCAACGAGGATGTTGCATTCCTAAATGGGGGTGAGTGTGATGCCCCAGATTGAGCTTTAGAAAGGATTGATAGACTACTTATATCAACAAAGTGCATCTTTTCTCAAGAGAGCCCATTTAATAAGAACTCCACAGTTAAGCGTGCTTTGTGAAGAGAATCTTAGGATGAGTGACCTTCTGAGAACTTTTCCTAGGTGCGCCACGAATAAGGCCAAAGTGTGCTGAAAAGACTTGTGTTGGTCTGTGGAGCTAGTGATCCAAGTACGCGTGGTGGTTGAAGAAATTACGCACGAATGGGATTTAATACACAAACACAAGGGGATATTCTAAGAAACTGACACGAAGAATAGGTGTAAGAACCGGACTGCCGGACTCCTTAATCACTCAACTCTACGCTTCCTCCTTTGATCTGCAAGGGAGTTAACAACATCTATGGATGGGGGAGGAGTGGTGTAACGGCCCGGTTTAAGTGACCCGGAAAATCATATGAAAACATGATCCCGGTTCACAAAACGGACACTAAAAATTCATTTTTTTTTTCACTCGGATCGTCAACGTTCCAACGGTAAAGGAATATGGTTAACGCAGGAAACAACGTCAAACAAAGAAGACAAATCAACGGAAATCTTTACATACAACTCGAGAGCCTACCGGCCTCTAGACTAGCTAAAAAGTTGTACGAAACAAAAAGGAAACCTTCACTGCTTTCCGTTACATAAATCGAAATGTTTCTATTCATAAACTTATTACAAAAATAACTTAGCCTTGACGATTACGGGTTCTAAGCCGAGTCCTCACTCCAGCCCCCACCTGCAATCAACCTACTGCACGTCGTATGATACACGTAGCAGGTTCCAAAGAACAATCCAATACACGTCAGAGACTTCATACATATATCAAATAGGTTGAATACAAGCATTGTGTTTATCCTAGCATGCATAGGCTCTATTATATTCATTATTCAATAATTCCAACTTGTAACGTTGCCCGTCCTGTTCGGGTCGTTCAAGTACAAAACATTTAGTATTAAACAATTTCAACTTGTAACGTTGACCGTCCTGTTCGGGTCGTTCAAGTACAAATCCAAATCTTTTGGTGGAATACACTTGGGAGAGCTAATCCCAAGGCAACCACCGACTTAAGACGTTGCCCATCCTGTTCGGGTCGTCAGAGGCAAAGTATGCATACCCCCATGGTGACCGTAATGATCCAAAACTGCCATGGGAACGATAATTATAATAATTTTAATCAAACGTTAACCCCTTTGGGTAACGAACATATCAATTCTCAATTTCCACTTTAATTTCTTTCAAATTATTTGGGATGTCTAATCCTTATGTGAATTACAATACATCAATTAGGAATAAAACAACACTACTTGCACAACCACATAAATAGTATGGTCTAAGCGTGTACCTTTAAGCGCTGCAAATCCAAACGACGTTTAAGCACGACAGGAATTTCACCCTCTTATAAATCGAGGTCCTAATTAACAAACACACTAAACGACCACGTTTCATAACGGGTTTACACAAACAATCCACTCCATACTACTAAAATATCACAAAGACTTGATAATTTCAAATGTTTTCATCCAACTCATGATCGCTCCAAAATTCCCATTCTGACCAGAAACTTTTATGGCCAAATCGGACAGTTTAGAAAATTCAAATTAAAAATCCGACTTCACCACTGCGTCCGGAACGCATCAATTACCTTGGGTACCGAATTTCATAATTTCTAACATCCATTTACTATTTTTTTAATTATTTTAAGCGTTTTAACGAGTTTTAAAACGCATCGGGTAATTAAAACAACAACGAAAACACACCCGACACTCGGATCGGGGCGCCACCACCGAGGCAGCAGTTGCTGTCCGGAATCCCCTTTTACTTTAATTATTATTATTTTTTTTTATTTTTATTTTATTATTCGAATTATTAAATCCTTTTTAAATCTCATAACCTACACACCAACCGAAACCGAATTTTCATTCTACTAAAATAAAACAAACAAGACCAATTTTCCTATCACACAACCACTTGATATTTCCACACATTTGGCAATACACAAAGTCCCATCAACAATCTAAGCCATCATCAAAACATAAGGCTAACAACTTAAGACATACTCATCCTCAAGATCTTCAAGAACATTTAAAATTTCATAACCATGATAAGTAAATTAAATATTTGATCCTCTTATCAAATTAAATTTTGTAGAGAATCATAAACCAACATTTTTTTATTTTAAATCGAACATATATATATAAGGACAATCCTTTAAACAAATCAAATTTTGTTAAAGGATTTATAAACTCATGGATACTTACATCACTTAATCCACACACTTAAAATTTCATCTAACAAACTAAAATCTTGTTAGAGAAATATAAATCGTAAAATAAATTCAATTTAACATTTGAATAGACTTTATTCTTATAACAAATTTAAACTTTGTTAAAGAATGTAAATCAAGGAAAATTTTGCATAACAGAAATATGATTTAACCCTTTTAACAAATCAATTTTATCAAAGGATTATTAAAGACAACTTATATAAAATACTCAATCCTCCTAATAAGTCATAGGATATCATCATATTGAAAGAAATATTATATAATCTCATACTAGAATTTCTTATAAATAAAATTTATAAATAACAACTCAACTTACTTACCCTTTGATTTGAAGATTGGATTGAACAAAGTTTTTTTTTTTTTTTTCTTCTTGAATACCGAAACAAGAGCAAGAAAAGAGGAAAATTTTCTGAATTTTGTTCACTTTGAAAGCTTAGGAAAAGTGAGGAAACTCAAATGATGCTTAAGGATTAATAGGCACTTAAGAGGTGAGCTTAATGTGCCATAATACTCACTTATGAGAGGAGTTACAAACTCCTCCCATTCCTCCTCACAACAACCGGCCACCCCTTCACTCCCCTCTCAATTATTATTATTTTTTTTTTAATTTAATTTAATTAATTAATTAAGTCATTATTATATTATTGTTAAAATAGAAAGAAACGTTACGCGATAGCCTCGTACGCGATAAAACTCGTTACCGTTAAAATTTAACTCACTTTATTTCTTAAAATTATCTATGTGAAATAATATAATTTAATAATACGTATTTATTTTATTTTATTATATTATTTCTTAAACCCGATAAATTACGGGGTGTTACAGACTACCCCCCGTTAAAAGAAGTTACGCCCTCGTAACTTGCATGACAACGAGAAACACAAAGCACACCAGCGTAAACGACAAGACTACAAGTCAAAATGGTCTAACATTACTCGCGCGAAATTCCTATCGCCCTCTACCCCCCTTAAAAGAAGTTACGTCCCCGTAACTCGACTAACCTGAAAGAGGTGAGGGTACTTTTCCCGCATAGAATCTTCAGTTTCCCAAGTAGCCGCTTCACGCTCATGATTTGACCACAAGACCTTCACCATAGGTATATCTTTTCTTCGTGTACTACGAACCTTCTTGTCCAAGATTCGAACCGGTTGCTCAGAGTAAGACAAGGATGCATCCAATTCTAAGGGTTCAGGATCTAATACATGAGTGGCTGCGGAATGATACCGCTTTAACTGAGACACATGAAATACATCATGTACCTTTTCCAAAGAATTCGGAAGGGCTAACCGATAAGCCACCTTACCCACACGTTCCAAGATTTCATATGGACCTATGAATCGAGGGCTCAACTTTCCATGAGCACCAAAACGTACTACTCCGCGCGTGGGTGACACGCGAAGCAATGCCTGTTCTCCCACGGTGAATTCTTCTGGTCGGCGTTTCAAGTCAGCATAAGACTATTGACGATCTTGCGCCGCTTTCAAGCGGTCCCTTATCAACTTCACTTTCTCCGTCATCTGGAACAATAACTCAGGTCCCAAGGTCACCGCTTCGGTGAAATCATCCCAGTAAATCGGACTACGACAACGACGTCCATACAAAGCCTCGAATGGAGCCATCTGTATGGATGCCTGATAACTGTTGTTGTAGGAAAATTCGACCAAATCCAAATGTTCATCCCATGATCCTTGCCATTCCATGGCAATAGCGCGCAACATATCTTCTAATACCTGATTCGTTCGTTCCGTCTGCCCATCCGTTTGCGGATGAAACGACGTACTATAAAGCAACGTGGTACCCATAGCCTGTTGCAAGGTTTGCCAGAATTGTGACAAATATCGTGTATCTCTATCGGACACAATAGTACGGGGCACGCCGTGAAGTCGCACAACATACTTAATGTAAGCTCGAGCCAATTGTTCCATCTCCCAACGACAGTTATAGGGATGAAACGTGCTGACTTAGTCAAACGATCCCCTATAACCCATAACGCATCATTACCTGCTTTCGTCCGAGGTAAACCCACAACAAAATCCATAGAAATATCATCCCACTTCCATACCGGTATCTCTAACGGCTGCAATAACCCTCCTGGTCTCTTATGCTCACTTTTAACCTTCTGAAAGGTCAGGCAGCGTGAGACATATTCTGCACTATCCTTCTTCATCCCAGACCACCAAAACATTAACTTAAGATCTTGGTACATCTTGTCACCACCCGGGTGGACTGAAAATTTCGTACAGTGCGCTTCATCCAGAATACGTTCCTTCAAAGATTCCTCCCCTGACGGTAAACACCAACGACCTTTGAACCTCAAACTTCCATCTTCATGAATAAGGAATCCCTCCGCTTTTCCTTCCCGAGCCTGTTCCTTTAGCTTCAACAGTTTCGGGTCTTTATCCTGGGAACTCAAAATTTCTTCGAAGAATGAAGGTCGAATAGCCAATGCATTCAAACATCCCTGTAGTTCACCTTTACGTACTACCTCCAAGTTTAGTCTAGCAAAATCCCGATGCAACTCTTCAACCCCGTCCAAAGCAGACAGCGAGTGACTAGAATTCCTACTCAACGCGTCGGCCACCAAGTTTGCTCGGCCCTCATGATATATGAATTCCAGATCATAATCTGTCATCAACTCTAACCACCGACGTTGTCGCATGTTTAAGTCGGGCTGTGTGTAGAGATATTTCAGACTCTGATGATCAGTGTAGATCCTACACTTAACGCCATACAAGTAATGTCGCCATATCTTGAGAGCAAATACTATAGCGGCTAACTCCAGATCATGGGTAGGGTAATTAACCTCATGTACTTTCAGTTGTCGTGACGCGTAAGCAATCACCTTACGATCTTGCATCAGCACACAACCCAATCCCTTCTTTGATGCGTCACTGTAAACAGTATAATCCAACTTAGGGTCAGGTAGAGTAAGAACAAGGGCCGTAGTTAACTTTTCCTTCAAAGTCATGAAGGCCTGTTCGCATTCATCAGTCCATTCGAACTTCTTCTCTTTCTTCATTAACGAAGTCATGGGCCGAGCAATACGCGAGAAATCCTTAACAAAACGACGGTAATACCCGGCCAAGCCTAAGAAACTTCGTACTTCGGTGACATTCTTTGGTGACGACCAGCTTCGAACTGCCTCTACTTTCGCCGGATCCACCGAAATACCCTCTTTAGAAACAAAATGACCCAAAAATGATACCTTTTCCAACCAAAAGTCACACTTTGACAATTTCGTGTACAACTTGTTTTCTCCCAGGGTTTGCAGGACAAATCGTAGATGTTTCTGATGTTCATCTCGGTCCTTCGAATAGACCAATATGTCATCAATAAAGACAATGACGAATTTATCCAAATACGCACTAAACACTTGGTTCATTAAGCACATGAATGTAGCTGGAGCATTTATCAATCCAAACGGCATCACGGTGAACTCATAATGTCCATAACGTGTTCTAAAAGCGGTTTTATGTATATCCCCTTCAGCTATTCTTAGCTGATGATAACCCGATCTTAAGTCAATCTTTGAAAAGATCCCGGCTCCTCTCAATTGATCAAATAAGTCATCTATCCGGGGCAACGGGTATTTATTCTCAACAGTTACCTTGTTTAACTCTCTGTAGTCAATGCATAACCTCAAACTACCATCTTTCTTTCTCACAAACAGAACTGGAGCGCCCCAAGGTGAAACACTAGGTCGAATATAACCCTTATCCAACAATTCTTCAAGCTGAGACTTTAATTCCTCCATCTCCTTCGGAGCCATGCGATAAGGGGCCTTAGAAATCGGTCCCGTTCCAGGCACCAAGTCTATTGTGAAATCAATTTTTCGTTGAGGTGGCATACCGGGAATTTCGTCAGGAAAAACATCCAAGAATTCATTCACCACCGCAATATCCTTTGGATCCTCCTCCTTCTTCCCTTCCTGGTGGATATGACATAGGTACAAAGGGTGTCCTTGCCTCACGAGCCTTTGCAATTCCAAAGTCGACACCAAATTCGTTCTGGGCCCCTTGGGAAATTTTCTATATCTAACGCTCTCCCCTCGTGGTCCTTCCAACAAAACTCGCTGCTCTCTACATTCAATAGTGGCCTTATACCTTCCTAGCCAATCCATCCCCAAAATTACCTTTAAGCCTTCCATATCTAATACATACAAGTCACTAGGAAAGACAACTTTTCCTATCCTTAAGGGTACATCCTTATACAGTTTTTCACAACTGTACAATTTTCCCGATGGAACAGCCACCGTATAAGAAACTTTTTCAAAGGTTCCCAAATTCAATTCGTTTACTTTACTCTTTGTAAGAAATGAACATGTAGCTCCCGAATCAAATAATACATTCACAGCTATAGAATGAATGGCGAACGTACCTGTGACCACATCCGTAGCCTGGTCAGCTTCTCTTGCACTGACCGCAGATACCCTTCCACTCGCCGGCTGTACATTATTTCCTCCCACTTGATTTCCCCCGCGATGCATTTCTGACCCTTCAACTCGATTTCCATCTACCCGGCCTTGTCCCCCATAAAAAGGTCGCTGGAACCTCTGACCAGCATTACCACGATTCCCGTTCCCGTACTGCTGGCTGGCTTGACTACCGGCGTTGTTTAAATTCTGTTGTCGGTGTTGTCCACTCGGATGTTGACTTCTACCCCCTTTCTTTATGTAGCATTCAAACTCTCTATGTCCCCTTTTGTGGCAAAAGTTACACTCGATCAAATTCCCGTCACAATCTTTCCCCGGATGATTTCTCTTGCATCTTCTACAGAAATACTTTCTTTCATTGCCGTCTCGGTCCAGTAATGGCTTAGCAGGCTTCGCGTCACTCCTAAACCCTGAATTTGTACCAGACCCGCCTCCCTGAAAATTCCCAAAACTTCTTGCTTTCTTCTGATAAAAGCCCGACACGTTCTCCAATGCCTGGCCAGAAACCTCTTTCCTCTTCTCAGGGACATTACCCTTCTCTTTTTCCTTCTCTTTCCTCAAAATATTTCCTATTTGTGACGCTCGCTTGTACATCTGCTCCAGGTTGTTGTAACGATCACTTTCAATATGTTTTTGAATGTCATACGACAATCCCAGCTCAAATCGCTGCATTTTCTTCTCTTCAGTGGGAACATCATCAGGACAGTACTTGAGATATTCCATAAATTTGTGGTAATACTCATCAACAGTCGTACCACCCATCTCTAACCGCGCAAACTCGTTCGATTTATCTTTCCTTACATGCAGCGGATAAAATTTCTCTCGCATGGCCCTCTTAAACAATTCCCAACCAAAATCCCCCTAGCCTGCTCCAACAGCCCCGATCTACTGTTTGCCCACCAGTAGTCGGCTTCTCCAACCAAATAAAATGCAGCCTGATTGACCTTCAATTCCTCTGGACATTCTACTACATCAAAAAGTTTGTCAAATTCTCTTAACCAGAGTTCAAGCTCCGATGGTTCCCCTTTTCCATCGAAAGTCGAGGGTTTGCTCTGACTAATCCGTTTGCTCATTTCAGATGCTAATTCCGGCGTAGACCTCTCTCGTGGTGCGCTCACACTTGATAACGCTTTCGCCAGATTTCTTAGCGTACGGTTAGCATCATTTCTAGACAGTCTCTTTCTTGACAAAGGAGGCATCAAGCAAAAAGAAGGTACTAATTACAAGAAGGACCTAGGGATTCGAAAGTTCTGGAGAAGGAACAGAACTTGACTTATCATACAACTACTTATTCACTAGTGCCTAGGTTTATCTATTTCTACATGTATATAACATTAGGCTTAAAAAGAACATTGTAAAAGCGACTCAATATATAATACACATCACAACTCATTGGAAGAACATAAACATACTATGATATTTTATTGATATAACTTGATGCGTTTTTACTGATTCCCGCAAAGTTTTTACATTTTTCATAAAGATAATACCTTAAAAAGATATAACTAAAGGAAAGACATTGAAGAAAAGAAGGAAAACATTTTAACGCCAAGCGTCCCAAGTGTCAGCACTCTCAACATAGCTTGCTAAGTCAAAGTCCTCATCATCTGCATCTTCCCCAGAATCAGAGCTGGAGTTCGAGTGCGCTTCTTCTGATTCACTATCACTATTCCTAGGGTGGTTTATAGGTACTTCCTCCACGTCTTCTTCAGGATCCTCTTCATCTGAGCAATCCCTATCAAACTCAGTCCCATAGCCATACAGATCATAGTGCGACCCCCAATTGCCACCCTCATCTTCACTGGAAATCTCTGCTTAAGTAGGTGGTTCCCGCTTAGGCTCCCACATTTCGACCTCACTCTCCGACTGAACCACGGTTTCCACTAGTGGAGGGTTGGTTAGGTCTCGCTCCTTCAACGGTTCCATGACCACATCAGCGTCGTCCGATATGTGGGGCTTCCCCTCCTGCCTGGGTTCTACATTTTTCCTAGATTCGGCAAACGATGTAATTCATTTAAGTCTAAATCTAAATCATAACATACCCTATCAGCTTTTGCCTTAACCATACGCATCCTCTCTCTATAATCTCGTATACTTTCACCATCCCTTATTCTCCATATATCAGCATTAGAGACTTCTCTCCAAGAAGTCTCTGGATCAAACATCGATACCTCGCTAGTTTTCCTGGGGGTGTGTGAGTCCATGGGTGTTTTTCCCTTATCCATATATCCCGATTCTACACGAAAATACAAAACAAAACATTACTTATCACCTAACAACATACAACACAAACACATATTAACCAATTTACATCCTACGGACTATTCCCCAACTCTCTACTAAGGTTGTTTATTCCTTTATCATCTGAGGAACGTTGGCTCTGATACCAATTGTAACGCCCCGGTTTAAGTGACCCGGAAAATCATATGAAAACATGATCCCGGTTCACAAAACGGACACTAAAAATTCATTTATTTTTTCACTCGGATCGTCAACGTTCCAACGGTAAAGGAATATGGTTAACGCAGGAAACAACGTCAAACAAAGAAGACAAATCAGCGGAAGTCTTTACATACAACTCGAGAGCCTACCGGCCTCTAGACTAGCTAAAAAGTTGTACGAAACAAAAAGGAAACCTTCACTGCTTTCCGTTACATAAATCGAAATGTTTCTATTCATAAACTTATTACAAAAATAACTTAGCCTTGACGATTACGGGTTCTAAGCCGAGTCCTCACTCCAGCCCCCACCTGCAATCAACCTACTGCACGTCGTATGATACACGTAGCAGGTTCCAAAGAACAATCCAATACACGTCAGAGACTTCATACATATATCAAATAGGTTGAATACAAGCATTGTGTTTATCCTAGCATGCATAGGCTCTATTATATTCATTATTCAATAATTCCAACTTGTAACGTTGCCCGTCCTGTTCGGGTCGTTCAAGTACAAAACATTTAGTATTAAACAATTTCAACTTGTAACGTTGACCGTCCTGTTCGGGTCGTTCAAGTACAAATCCAAATCTTTTGGTGGAATACACTTGGGAGAGCTAATCCCAAGGCAACCACCGACCTAAGACGTTGCCCGTCCTGTTCGGGTCGTCAGAGGCAAAGTATGCATACCCCCATGGTGACCGTAATGATCCAAAACTGCCATGGGAACGATAATTATAATAATTTTAATCAAACGTTAACCCCTTTGGGTAACGAACATATCAATTCTCAATTTCCACTTTAATTTCTTTCAAATTATTTGGGATGTCTAATCCTTATGTGAATTACAATACATCAATTAGGAATAAAACAACACTACTTGCACAACCACATAAATAGTATGGTCTAAGCGTGTACCTTTAAGCGCTGCAAATCCAAACGACGTTTAAGCACGACAGGAATTTCACCCTCTTATGAATCGAGGTCCTAATTAACAAACACACTAAACGACCACGTTTAATAACGGGTTTACACAAACAATCCACTCCATACTACTAAAATATCACAAAGACTTGATAATTTCAAATGTTTTCATCCAACTCATGATCGCTCCAAAATTCCCATTCTGACCAGAAACTTTTATGGCCAAATCGGACAGTTTAGAAAATTCAAATTAAAAATCCGACTTCACCACTGCGTCCGGAACGCATCAATTACCTTGGGTACCGAATTTCATAATTTCTAACATCCATTTACTATTTTTTAATTATTTTAAGCGTTTTAACGAGTTTTAAAACGCATCGGGTAATTAAAACAACAACGAAAACACACCCGACACTCGGATCGGGGCGCCACCACCGAGGCAGCAGTTGCTGTCCGGAATCCCCTTTTACTTTAATTATTATTATTTTTTTTTATTTTTATTTTATTATTCGAATTATTAAATCCTTTTTAAATCTCATAACCTACACACCAACCGAAACCGAATTTTCATTCTACTAAAATAAAACAAACAAGACCAATTTTCCTATCACACAACCACTTGATATTTCCACACATTTGGCAATACACAAAGTCCCATCAACAATCTAAGCCATCATCAAAACATAAGGCTAACAACTTAAGACATACTCATCCTCAAGATCTTTATGAACATTTAAAATTTCATAACCATGATAAGTAAATTAAATATTTGATCCTCTTATCAAATTAAATTTTGTAGAGAATCATAAACCAACATTTTTTTTTATTTCAAATCGAACATATATATATAAGGACAATCCTTTAAACAAATCAAATTTTGTTAAAGGATTTATAAACTCATGGATACTTACATCACTTAATCCACACACTTAAAATTTCATCTAACAAACTAAAATCTTGTTAGAGAAATATAAATCGTAAAATAAATTCAATTTAACATTTGAATAGACTTTATTCTTATAACAAATTTAAACTTTGTTAAAGAATGTAAATCAAGGAAAATTTTGCATAACAGAAATATGATTTAACCCTTTTAACAAATCAATTTTATCAAAGGATTATTAAAGACAACTTATATAAAATACTCAATCCTCCTAATAAGTCATAGGATATCATCATATTGAAAGAAATATTATATAATCTCATACTAGAATTTCTTATAAATAAAATTTATAAATAACAACTCAACTTACTTACCCTTTGATTTGAAGATTGGATTGAACAAAGTTTTTTTTTTTTTCTTCTTGAATACCGAAACAAGAGCAAGAAAAGAGGAAAATTTTCTGAATTTTGTTCACTTTGAAAGCTTAGGAAAAGTGAGGAAACTCAAATGATGCTTAAGGATTAATAGGCACTTAAGAGGTGAGCTTAATGTGCCATAATACTCACTTATGAGAGGAGTTACAAACTCCTCCCATTCCTCCTCACGACAACCGGCCACCCCTTCACTCCCCTCTCAATTATTATTATTTTTTTTTAATTTAATTTAATTAATTAATTAAGTCATTATTATATTATTGTTAAAATAGAAAGAAACGTTACGCGATAGCCTCGTACGCGATAAAACTCGTTACCGTTAAAATTTAACTCACTTTATTTCTTAAAATTATCTATGTGAAATAATATAATTTAATAATACGTATTTATTTTATTTTATTATATTATTTCTTAAACCCGATAAATTACGGGGTGTTACAAGTGGTGTCTTGATGAACACATAAGAACACACACAACCTTGAAGGGCAAAACTGGCCCTTAGTAACCGAATTGCTAGGCAATTGCAAGGAAAACACTTAGTGAATTCTGAATTTTTATTAATCATAACTTGAACTTTTTACAAGGCTAGGGACGTCTATATATAGACTTGGGGAACGGGTAAATACAATGACAATGCTAAGGACACGTACAACTAACTACAACGGTCATTTAAGGCCACGTGCAAAACATGTGCACATTAAAAAGACAATAAAAAAAAAACAAGCTAAGTTAAAACTGATTCTGACAGACAACTATCGAACAGGCGACCTTTCACTCAACTTATTGTGCTCTTCCAAAGGTAGATGATGGCCACTAAGAGTCCTGGAAGCAAGTTCCTAGTGTAGAGATTCCATTTCTACCCTTGGTGGTCCCATAGATCAAACGATGCACTCAAACCAAGCCTCACAAGGTGTCCTGGTCATAAGATCAGTTCTGTACTGTTCTGCACCAGCTGTTGAGTGGGTGACCTTCATCCACTTGTCTAGGGATCTTCCAATGGTTGTTAATAGTAACCTTGAATCATGGTAGGTAGATCCAAGTGCAAAGATTCCAAATCTACCCTTAGAGTCTCCCAAGGAGTCTAGACTCGTTCTAGCACAAGTCCTCAAGGTCAGCTGGTCAGTGGAAGTCATCAGTTGTACTCTGTTCTGTTTTGGGCTAGCTGTTGACTGGCTGACCTTCACCATTGTTTTCCATGGGTTTTTAATGATGCATAGTAATGTCCTTGGGCCAAGGTACGAAGTTCCATGTACCAAGATTCCAATTTCATCTTCCATGGCTTTTGAATCACTCTTGGTTGATCTGTGCAAGATCAACAAGGTCAGGTGTTTGCAAGTTTTAACCAGAAGCTGATGCTTTGTTGTTTTGAGTTTCTGTTCTTCCTCTTTTGTTGTTGAATCTGCCTCTTTGCTTGAATATGACTCATTGCCTTGATTTGCATCTTTACTTATTGTACTAGTCATCCTTGAACCTTTCCAATATGGTTCATTCCCCCCTTCTTTAAAAGGAATTGTCCTCAATTCAGCATCCCCTAGGTAAAGAGCTAAGTCCCCTGCTTTGAAGGTAAGAGGTGTGCCAAATCCTTTTATTATTTTAATTTGAATGAGTTGTCCCCATATTTAATAATTATCTGAAATGGTCCCATAGTCTTGGGCTTTAACTTATGCTTCCTGAGGTGAGAAAACCTCCTTTGCTTGAGTAGAATCCATGCAAATTCACCAAGTTGCATCAACTTGCTCTGCTTCAGTCCCCTGTTTGCTCTGTGCTGGTGTCTTGCTTTTGTTTTGTTCAACTTCTTATGCATTGGTTTGTGGTTTTTTCGGAAGTACTCAGCATGCTTATGAACATTAGTGCTACATCTGTATAAAACAGGAAGATCAATTAGTAAAAAATCAGAAGAAACAATTGAAAACCTCTTAATAATAGGTTTAACTTCCTTGGACAACTTAGACCAACAATGATCTACTGGTTTCTTCTTTTCCACACATCCTTTTTTATTTATCAAGTGCATAGGTTGCTTGGTCTTGGAAGGAGGTACAACTTTGTGAGGGGGTAAAGGAATTAATTCTTTCATCTTAACCTCATGCCTTTCTTCCTCTTCAGGGTATATAAGTCCCCTTTCTGATTGTAAATCAGAAACATAAGGTGTAACAACCCCTGAATCCCTCTGAATGTAGGTGCTATTATGGTCATCATCATTAGTAATGGTTCCCCTCTCTTCCTCCCTACCATAAATCTTATCAAGGATGGTCTTAGGCCTCTCCTTGCTCCTAATTTCATCCCACTCAGCTAGGGTGAAAGCTCTTTTGTTAGGGCAATCTATTTTGAAATGCCCATGACCATGACACTTTAAACACATAACATCCTTAGGGTTTACTTCCCTCTCCTTGGCAGTAAGCTGCCTCTCTGTGTGCATGATAATAGATGCAGTATGTCTATTATTTTGCTGTGTACTTTGGCTAGCAGAGGATCTATATTGCTGTATTCCCCTATTTTCAGAAAGCTGCTGTGTAGGTTGCCTATAGCTACTGATTTCCTTGCCCTTGCTGAATGTGTAATTGCTAGGCACATACTACCTCCTCATCTTTTTCTTAAGTTTCTCCCATGTATTAATCTTAGGTCTATTCTCACGAGTTTTCTGTCTTTGCACGCCTTCCAGCCAGATTGCAGCCAATTTGGTTAACTTTACCTTGGCAATCTTATATTGTTGGTTTGGGTGGGTTTCTTTGAATTCAAAATATCGTTCTACCCCTCCCTCCCATTCAATGTATTCCTCAGGGTCATGTAAGGTGCCATCAAACTCGTGCACATCAACCCTCATGGTTTTATCCTCTCTCGCATTCTCAATGTTAGGGTTTGGGCATGGGTGTTGGGGTTGCTGTAGTCGTTGTTGTGCAGCATTCTGTAATGCTATGACAGCCAAACTTAATTGATTGACAGTATTAACTAGTGCATCAAATTTATCTTTTGTATACATGATGATTTAATGCAAACAAAATGATACACAAATGTGCAGAAGATGATATGAATGCAGAGATACAAACCTGATCACAGAAAAATCAGATTCTTAAGAATCTGTTCTCTGTGCACAAACAGTAAAAATCCACTTATACTTCGAGTTAAATGCAATGCTAATGTAAAGACCTATCTTACCTAATTATTAAAGACATAACATGCAACAAAGAGAAGAAAACAACAATAATATTGCAAAATCAATGACAGCAAATCAGAAAAATCAGATTCTTTAAGAATCTGTCTTCTGTGCACACAGCAGCAGAATTTAACTTTGCACTGAGGATTAAATGAAATCCTAATGTAAATCCTTATTTTATCTGACCAATGAAGACAACAAATGCAGCAAAGAAAGAAAATAACAACTATGAACAACAAGAACACTTGATCAAAACAGGACAAAATTAGTTTCTTACAATTCTGATTTTTGTGTTTGTTATGCAATGTGTAATCTTAATGAAAACCAATTTGCATGTGATTTTAAGTGAGTTTTTATTGCAAACCTTTATTTCACGTGATGGATATGGCAAGAAATGCAAACAAACAAACAAAGAAAAAAAAATCAGAAATATTACCTGATCACAGAAAATCAGATTCTTAAGAATCTGTATTCTGTGACTTAGTGTGCAATGTACAGCACCCAAGCGTTCAACACCAATTTTGTGAATAATTTGTGATTATTTTGTTTATACTAATCAATCAAAATGTAAAGGAAATGAAAAAGAATGCGGAAATTCCACCAGTGAACACAAGAACAGAATCTTGAAATTTCAAGATTTCTGTTTCTGCAGGTTGGAAAACACTTGCGCCAAATTTTGCACACAACGTGAAATCTGATCTTTCTTTCAAGAACTCAAAGTTAAGACACTAACCTTAATTTCTCTAAAAGGATTTGATGAAATTCTTCGTCTACAAAAAGATATGCATAAAATTCTCAACAAAAAGATATGCATAAAATTCTCACCAGACAGAATGTAAAGATCAAAATCAGGATGAACAAGGACTTCTTGATTTTCCGGTCTCCACAACCAAGCACTATTGCCCTCTTCGTGAACCGTGCTCTGATACCTATTGATCCAAGTACGCGTGGTGGTTGAAGAAATTACACACGAATGGGATTTAATACACAAACACAAGGGGATATTCTAAGAAACTGACACGAAGAATAGGTGTAAGAACCGGACTGCCGGACTCCTTAATCACTCAACTCTACGCTTCCTCCTTTGATCTGCAAGGGAGTTAACAACATCTATGGATGGGGAGGAGTGGTGTCTTGATGAACACACAAGAACACACACAACCTTGAAGGGCAAAACTGGCCCTTAGTAACCCAATTGCTAGGCAATTGCAAGGAAAACACTTAGTGAATTCTGAATTTTTATTAATCATAACTTGAACTTTTTACAAGGCTAGGGACGTCTATATATAGACTTGGGGAACGGGGAAATACATTGACAATGCTAAGGACACGTACAACTAACTACAACGGTCATTTAAGGCCACGTGCAAAACATGTGCACATTAAAAAGACAATAAAAAAACAAGCTAAGTTAAAACTGATTCTGACAGACAACTATCGAACAGGCGACCTTTCACTCAACTTATTGTGCTCTTCCAAAGGTAGATGATGGCCACTAAGAGTCCTGGAAGCAAGTTCCTAGTGTAGAGATTCCATTTCTACCCTTGGTGGTCCCATAGATCAGACGATGCACTCAAACCAAGCCTCACAAGGTGTCCTGGTCATAAGATCAGTTCTGTACTTTTCTGCACCAGCTGTTGAGTGGGTGACCTTCATCCACTTGTCTAGGGATCTTCCAATGGTTGTTAATAGTAACCTTGAATCATGGTAGGTAGATCCAAGTGCAAAGATTCCAAATCTACCCTTAGAGTCTCCCAAGGAGTCTAGACTCGTTCTAGCACAAGTCCTCAAGGTCAGCTGGTCAGTGGAAGTCATCAGTTGTGCTCTGTTCTGTTTTGGGCTAGCTGTTGACTGGCTGACCTTCACCATTGTTTTCCATGGGTTTTTAATGATGCATAGTAATTTCCTTGGGCCAAGGTACGAAGTTCCATGTACCAAGATTCCAATTTCATCTTCCATGGCTTTTGAATCACTCTTGGTTGATCTGTGCAAGATCAACAAGGTCAGGTGTTTGCAAGTTTTAACCAGAAGCTGATGCTTTGTTGTTTTGAGTTTCTGTTCTTCCTCTTTTGTTGTTGAATCTGCCTCTTTGCTTGAATATGACTCATTGCTATGATTTGCATCTTTACTTATTGTACTAGTCATCGTTGAACCTTCCCAATATGGTTCAGCTAGTCTACAGTCTACATGGGTAGAGCTATTCAAAAGTGACCCGACCTGAAAACCCGAACCGAAACCAAAAGTAAATCGACCTGAAAATGTGTTCCTCTTTTAGGTTTATCGAACTGACATTACCCGACCCGAAAATGGGAAAACTGAATCTGAGCTGTAACCGACACATAACCGCTAACCGAGATTACCCGAACCTAATAATGATCGACTCGAGTCATATCCGACCCAAATCATGCTCAAAACTGAACTCAATCCGGCTAAAACCGACTCAACCCGAATGAAGTTTAGATCGAACTGCAGTAAACCTGAACAAATTTTTAATATAGAAGTATGATTGACTCATATTCAATCATCTTATTAGTTATTCTAATAAAGTGATAATTATTTTAGTAAAATAAATTTTATAAATACATGATTTCATATATTTAGAGTTAATGTTTATTTAACTAGTTTTAATCGAATTAGATGAAAATTGATAAAACTTTACAATTTTAACTTCCGGTCAAACAAGTAAAAGTAACAATGTAATAATGATCACTAATTGATTTGTATTTTAACTGTTTTGCTTTAAGTAAAGGGAACCTTATCATCAATTAAAAAATGACTAACAACTTAATCTGATACTGACTCGATCGATAGTAATAAGTAATTCGTAATTTGTAGCCAAATTCTATTTGAAAAACACTCGAACCCGATATGTACCCGGTAAAATCGAACCAATTAAACCGATTAAAACTCAACACGAACTTCAACCGACACCAAACTAATGTTAACCCGATAGGTCGAATAACCGATCTTCAACCGAACCATGACTAACTGACCCAACCCGAGTGACCCTCCATAACACGCATCCGAAATATAACCGATCCGAAATACAACCGAACCGAATGACACCCGTCCGAAATTTATAACTAAGTCGAAGTAAAACATAATACATGAAATGCTGGTTTGATATGAAGGATCATATTAAAGGTGTTGTATTGTTAACTCCAAAAAATGGTACATTCTTGGTTGCTCCTACAAATGTTTATCATCTCTTTGCGTTGAGACGTAACTATGATTTGAACCAAAACTCAGAAGAGATATCAAGATACAGTGATCATGCTCAGCTGCTAATTTAAGAGAGTACATCTGCTCATAGAATCACAATCAATAATAGAAACTCAAACTGCCTAGAAAAGGCGATAAAGACCAGAGCAGAATTATTTTAACTGCTGTATACCAACTCGTTCTACACAAAAAATGAACTTTGGTTTGAGACTTGCGTTGTCAGCATGAAGTGGCAGCTGCCACATTTTCATCAACGATAAAAGGGATTGGCTTTGTTGGGGCAGGTAAACGCCCAATACTGTCAACTTTATCGGCAATTTTTGGTGGAGGACGAGCTGCTTTTGGCAGTAGCCTTCCCTTCTTGGCAAACCATTCTGGCTTCAGCAATGCTTTAAAACCCAACTTGTTGTAATGGACTTTCCGAACAGATCCTCCAGCAGCTTCCACAGCTGCCTTCGCTCTCACTGTTACCCGAGACACCTACAGGATATTCAAAACATTCTGTGGCTAAGAATGATCCGAGAAAATTATGTTTTTCATTGTAATCAATGAATAGATCACAGCAGAGACGGTAAAATATTCCAAAATAGCTTAGATTATTACCTCGAGATGGATTGGCCATTGTATTTGTTCAGCACCACGTCCCATAAGTCTCACACCATCTTCTATCTGCTTTCCGATGGCTCCTGCATCCTATAGTTGAAACATTTAAAACGTTAAGCCCACAAAATTACTAAAATTGAAAAGTAATGATCGTGTTATTAAGATTAGAAATGCCAACCTTGAGAGTTTTCATTGTGATCAACTCCGACGAATCAATTTTTCCCATATTTATAAGCTTGGCAATCTTCCCCAACCCTACTGGCTGCCATACATATGTCAAAAATGATTAATAGAAGCAAACATTTATGATTCAGACTCATGAAAGATAAGTAAACATGGGAATCAGCATGAAAAATCATGTAGGCTTCAGAAAATTGTAGTAATTCCTTCAATAATTATATTATACTGGTAATATATCATAAGACAGTCCAAATTACAACAGCAAAATAGTCAATACTAGAGAACTTGTAATTTCTGTTTATAGCAGACAATGTTGGAAGTCCTCTTTCTATTTTCCGTAAAGTAAAATGTTACATGAAACTTATCAACTTTTCAATCCAAGTTGACAAAACTTACCTCCATCAGAAACACCAAGTAACACGCACCAATGGAATAAAAATGAGGCCATTCGTTCGCTTTGTACAGATTTCGAGTTCACGAAACTGCAAAATCTCATTATGTAACATGTGATTTACAAACATGGAGTAATAACCATTTTAAGTAGTCATTCTAACATATTAACAATTATTTTTTTTAAAGTGTATTAAGTTCTAAATGTCTATTATAAGCTTGAATTTATATATATGTTTCAGAATATTTGAATTACAATTTTATTTAAATTAACAATTCACAATGCGATGTCCGTTAAACACGAGTCGTAACACTGCGAGGTGCCATCGTTACTACAATCGCGAAAACATCCACAATTTTTTTCTATGCACACACCTAATCCACGTGGGAGGAAGGTTAGTAATAACCGCAAATTTGGCAGACTGGTAAACATACAATACAGAAATGGTTTAAAACCAAAATTGGAAAAATGCTTCATAGAAATTAAAGACACCAACTTAATAACAACTACACATTAGATGGTTCATTCAATTTACTACAGCTAAAATAATCACAAACTATCACAAATACAAAATAAAAAATCACATTACATTGCCCTAATACCACTAAAGTGTCACCTTACCCTTGCATTGAAAAGGAGACTATTGTTGACTTATGGTTTCAAAAATTACAACTATTTTAAAAATTTTAGTTTCAACTTATAGTGGAAATATTAAATGTCTTCTACTCCTCCCGTTCCCATTTGATGTTCATATTTGCTTTTTGCACAATAATCAAAGCATGTATTTAAGGCTCAATATTTATAAATGCATTACATAAAATATTATAAATAGTATATAGTAAAATTTTAACAAGGTCTAACATAAATATATATTTTAAGTTGTAGATTCCATGAAAAATCATGTATAAGTTTCTCTCTACTTAAATAAAATATTCTAACAAGGGGAACGAAGGGAGTACCAATTAGTAGTAAAGAAGCAAGCTACATAATGCTTCCACTTTCTAATCCAAGATTTTAAAATATTAAAATAGTTAATGAAACAGGTCAAAACAAGGTGGCAACTGGAAATAGTTTCTTAAGAACCTTGAAAACTTTCAAAACTGATAAAAACAAGTAAATTAAATGAAAGATGCACAGGTTCCACAATGCAATCAAAAGAGTCCTTGGATAATAATTATTAACCAAGCCTAAATAACAGCACATTCCTTTGGATAAAATCAGTTCGATGAAGCATTACATTCTAGCATTGCATAGAGCTACTGCCTACTGTTCCCATTGCAATTTTTCTTTATCAAAAATGATTTATTAATAATTATAATGTACAAAGCAAAGGGGTGAGGCATCCCCAAAGCTCAGAAAAATTACAGTAAGAAATTTCAATCACCTACAAAGATCACATAGCGAATAATACAAAAACAAACCAGTATCCTTTGACCAAAGCGAGGCTAAGAACTTAACAAAGAAAAAAAGTGAACCTAAGCTAAGATTGACATCTTGGAATGTTCGAACTGTTTCGGAAAAGTACTAGAGTTGGTGATAATGTGATAGGTGAATGGTTAGCCAAAAATGTGGTAAAGGTGCGTACAATAAATGAAGAATTGTGAGGGTGACGTTTAAGTATAAAAGACAAAGTCTTTAGTGTATGTATATGGAAGCACTAAAAAGTGCTAAAAAGAAATTTTGGGAGGAGTTAGATGGTGAGATACAATGTATCTATACATAGAAAAATTGAATATTGATAATGATCTTAAATGACCATGTTGGGAAGACAAAAGTGACCTTCAAAACTATCCATATAGGTTATGGAAAAGAACAATAAATGGGGAGGAAAAGTTCGTTGATTTTGCACATGATTATTTAGTATTGAACACATGATATAAAGACTGAAAATTGTTTGGTCAATTAAGGTGAAGACAATGTTACCCAAATCGATTACTTGTTGCTTGGAGAAATGATTAGATAAATTGCCTAAACAATAAGGTCAGATTAGATGAATGTTTAGTCACCCAACACAATTCATAGTGTTCGATGTACGTTTGCAATCAAGCTCGCACAAAGATAAAATCTAAGAACAATGAAGAATCAAAGAGTGGAACCTAAAAAACCGAATGCTAAATGTTTTTGTCATTCAACTGTTGAGGAGCCTTTAGACTTAGCTATGAGGATGCATATTCAATTTGAACAAAAGTGAAAAATTTTATTATTTGTACGACTAAAGTAATTAAGGAGACGCAAAGTGTGGAGTACGTCCCATTAGACATTCCCTAAACCCTAAGTACAAAATTTTCCCCTCAAACCTTAAAACACAAAATAGCCCCATCTATCCTAAACCCTAACCCTAAACTGCTAAAATAACCTAACCTTAAAACACAAAATAGCCCCATCTATCAACTTAAACGCCAAGGTCCTAAACCTAACCCTAAAACTCGATCAGTTTTATAATGTGTATCACTTAGCTTGTATGTCCGGTGTTGTGTCATAAATAAGATAGCTAGAGGTGGGGGGAGGAACTAGAATCAAAAGGGTTTCAATTCATTCGAAATAAGACATAGTATATATAATATTGCTTTGACACAAAGGATTTGATGTAAAGTCAATTACAAAGAAAGTCCTTCAAGTATGTGAGTAGTTCAAGACTTCAAGTAAATTGGCTCATTTGTTCACAAGAACGAAGATAAGCATAAGATTTGTGAATCAAAGGGCTCAAATGGAGAATTGCGACCGAAATATAATGCAATAGAGTTAGAAGAAAAAATTTACAAAATTAGAGGTAGCTAGGATCATAACCGCTTTCATAGTCAATGCAGATGGTTCGACACTTCAGTCGCGACCAAAAAAAACCTTTAAAATGCTATGATACTACCTAATGACTGCAATCTGAAAATGAAGATATAAAAATGATCTTAGAATCAAAGAAAATTGGAGGCAAGTGAGAGGGAATCATTTACGTTGGTAACTTCATGTACCAAGAAGATTGAAAAATGCAGTACTTAGACTTTAAATAGTGGTTTATGATGCTTATGTGCATGCTGAGCTCAGACACGATTTTTAGAACTAAGGTTGAATTGAATAACTTTTAAAGTGATTGCTTATTTTGTTCATTTGAATTATTAGTTGTATTTCTAGATAATTTAGGAAATAATTTATACAACAAATACTAGCCAAGAGTTGTAAAAAAACAGAATCGTTAAGTAATTGATCAAAGGTTTTGGCTGAAGTGCTTATTTTTTTCACTTCATTTTGAGAAAATAAATTGATTGTGCACTGATTCAAATTGCTTGCGTGAGGTTTGTAACAAGTAAATCAAAGAGTTAGTGAGATTGAAAGTGTTTAAGAGTAGGGGGGGGGGGAGGTGTCAAATTATCAGAACCAAAGTTAGCTATATTAGTAAAATTAAAGTGCCAAGGTGATATCTAACACCATTAGGAGGAGTTAGGACCTTATGATATAGGTTTTGAAGCTTTCCTCAAAAGGTTTCCTTTTAAGCAATAAATAACGTGTATAAAATAAGTTTGTTTGAGAAACTTTTTGTGCCAAATAAATGCTTTGAACGGAAGACAACTTGAAGAAATCGAACAAAAAACCTCCTTATTTGACTACCAGTTCTTATATTTTCGAGAAAAATACTATTTATACATACTCCATCAGCTCATCATAATGAGATTCGTCAATCTCCACGACTCTTAAGGGAAAATTACTCCAAGTATTTACTTTTTCTCTAATCCTAATCATGAATCAAGTTATGTCTATCTAACCCATAAAAAGTTATTCAATGTGGTTGCAAAAGAACCTTTTGATCAATTCACATCAAACAAGTGATAAAAACAAACCATGTCCATCTACAATATTTGTAGCCCAACTTCAAAAATACAGCTCCACAACGTTTTGTTGATTTAAAGTGGCCAGAAATCAAGGTCCAGAGTACTTCAAGATAAAGGGACTATGGTGGATGGTTAACGGTAGCAAGCTCCAAATAGGTTTTTTGTTTATGACACTTTCAATGTTCTTTCACATAGATCTCTCCCACCAACTCAAAATGGTTCCAATTATTCACCAAAACATTACTAACTACAAAATAAGAGATTCAAGACGTCACCACTACCAGGAAACAACAAATACACATTACCAACCCTCAAGATGCTTAACCAAGTTATTAATTTCACATGAAAAGAGACACAAAAACTTGACATAAATCATTTAACATACACAAAAATAATGCTATCAAAAATTTGGAACTCAACAGGCCACTCCGCAAGTAAAGGTTTACTACAAATCATAACTAACGGAGTACCCATTTCAAGCAAAAGTAAATTACTTTGGACTCGGAAAAAATTTTCAGTAACTGCATCAGGTGTACTTCAAAAATGTCAGCATAAATTTCACTGTGGCATATTAGTCGTGAAGTCACAGGCCCCATAGTGACCTTAGGGAAATCTAATGCTACAACTCATAGCAATCAAAGCAGGGTTACAAATCACACACACCACAAAATGTGTCAACATTATATTATATATGATAAAACGAACATAAGCTAACCACATAACCCACCATCGGAAATTGAATTACAATGGATAAACCCATATACTAAACTATATTGGTGCCATTACAGTCAAGGACATATAAACATACATATAAAAGAGCCATTGACAATAACAGTATTTGATTTTAAAAATGAGTTATCATCCCTGAACCAAACAAGAATGGAGTATAAGGAATTCAAAAATCAACATTAAAGGCAAAACCCATAGTGAACAGAGGGGAATGGAGCCTGCCTATGCATTGGCCGGGGCATTTGAATTTAAAAAACCAATTTTAGTGAAGAATGTAAAAACCCAGATCGATTAAAATCTTGAAAAAATTAAAGTGAGGGATGAGATTACCTGAAAAGTAAGACTAAAAGGGTTCTTAAAACCACGCTTAGGGAGACGGCGGCGCAATGGAGTCTGACCACCTTCGAAACCAAATTTGTAGGTTCCACGAGCTTTCTGACCCTTATGACCACGTCCAGCAGTCTTTCCTAAACCAGACCCAATACCACGACCTTTCCTCTTCTTCTGCTTAGTTGCACCTGGGTTATCTCTCAGATTATTTAAGCTTAATACAGTGCTGTAAGCTCTCATTGTCGCAGAAAATCCGCCATTACAGAAGGTATTCCATGGATGGGGGTATTTCAGCAGAGAGTTCGACATGGGTGATGCAGATTGAAAAGGAGAAGGTGTGCTGGGTCTGCAGATGCTGCGGAGTGAGCCCGAGAGTAGCGATGCCACTCGTCTGCCGAGCATTTTTTGATTGGAGATTGAAATTAGGTTATGGATTTGGGAAATTTGATGGGATGATCAATGTGAGAGGTATGATGAAAAGAAGATTGGCAAAGAAATATAGAAATTTTAGTTTTTATTCATCTGCGCTTCATAGAGATGAAGCATTGTAATAGGGTTTAAGAAATTGAAGTTTCGACACCATAATGAACAAATTAATTTTCTTGCCACTTTTTTTTAGAAAATATTCCTAAAATCTTTTGTCAATTACAACACCATAATTTTTTGATTTTTACATTAAACATCTACTTTATTTTTAAACAGTCGTATTATTAATGAGATTTCATTAGTCGTTTTTAGCGTCTAATTTTTTTATATATTTGTTCATTACTAATTAAATTTTAATTAGTGATGGTACTAATTTGAAAAATTTCTATGATGATTAGAAACTTGTTAACTCGTAACGTAGTTATGAAGTGTAACAAGTATCGTAAACTTTGGAGGTAAAACTTAAAATTGAGCAAATACTCATAACATTTCGGGATAATTATAATACCCGAAAACATTATTTACCCATGTTGAGAATAAATTAAATATTTCATATACATACAAGTGATTTTTAAACATGAAGTAAATAACTTGTTACATGTACAACAATTTTTACCCAAACCTTAAACTATCTTAGATAAACATTTTATACACCATATTAGACCAAATTGAGGATATAAATCACCTCAAATCAGCCTCAAAACAGCAGCCCCTAGCTGCCATACTACCCCTTTTTAGCCCCAAAACCCACTTACACACTCCACCAAACTCTCTACTCAAAGCCCCTTTTGTTCTTACCCAACAACACCATCATAACAAGCATGCAAACATGATAAATCAACACATATTTGCTGTCCAGATTTTCAGTTCCATCAACATTCTTTCTCTCTTCATTTTACTCCTAAATTCATCCATAAGCACAATAGAAGTTCAATCTTATAATTCCTAGCAAAAACACCTTTTTTTCTCAACAAATCTTCTTCAAAAATCCATCTAAAACTTCTGAAAAATTATGTTTATAAATTCAAATTTCCCATACAAATAATCTTCATCTTAAGAGCTTTCCATAAACACCAAACTTGAAGAAATCCACCAAGTATAGAGTAAGTTATGTTCATTTCTTTATTCCACTAGTTTTTGTTAAAACTTGTTCATGTAAAATATTATTGTACATGAATCTTTCTATAAACTAAGATCATTATAAAATGAGTATTTTATCTCTAAACTAAGAAAATCATCACTTATAAATCTATAAAAATCGGCCATAATAAAAGGTAAGAAGATATATTTCCACAAACAAATAAATTTTGTTACTTAAAGGATTCAAGTAAAATTATGGGACTTAACTAATTATGTTGCTCAACATAATAAGTATACTCCAAATATGTTAAAATCATCACAAGTATTGGTCTAACAACTCTAACTAGGGAAAGTTCAGTGCATGTTGGAAATCCAAAATTATTATTGATTTTTGGATGAATGCAATATGTTTAGTTGAAGAGTTGGAGTTGAAACTTGAAGGGCAAGGACCTGAAGTTAGAACCACTTCTAAGAACGCGTAGGAGCTTACGTGGGAGCTTACGGAATAATTATAGGCTTGGAGTCGACGTATGTCACATGGGGTGATTTTTAAAGGATTTAAGAACAAGTTTGAGTATGGAATAATTTATTACATATATTATTATTGTGGGCATCATGCATGTTGATTTTATAAATTATTATATGTTTAAAGACATGTTTAACACTACTTTGTGAAAGTTATTGTGATGGAAATGATTATATGAATTTGAAAATATTAGAAATTCATTTTAAAAGAAATTTCCAGTAGCTATATGTTAAGAAAATTTATTGGATACTTTTTGTTGAGATTATTCGTTAAATTGACATTTTAATGGATTTTAAGGTGTTAAATATTCTCATTATAAAACATGGTATTAGATGAACTCTTCATCATCAAAAATAATTAATAAACATATATTATAATGTCTCCAACAAGATTTGGCCAGCATATATTTAGTTTGGAATTTTTTTATGATTTTTGAATAATCGTTAAATTGTTTAACGGTAAATTGTAAAATGGTAAAATATAAAATAATTACCAAACAAAGACATATGGATTTGAAATGAAACTTTATCACATACTCATATGGACAGTAGGTAAAATTGGTAAAAGTTTGGGAAGGTTTCGTTGACATTTAAGGACCTTAATAATTTTTACTCGGTTATTAATAATCGGTAAGTTTGAAAACAATAAAATATAAAATAAATACTAAATGACGTTTTTGGATATGAAAATTTTGTGAGACACTTATATAAGTAGTTGATACATGTTCAAAAATTTATATGGATTTTCGTGACCATATATAGACTTAAATAAATTTTATTCGGTTTATCGGTAAAATAACAATATTAATTATTAACAATACCCCACGTGATTTTTAATGGTTATTTAAAATTTTATACCCTTCTGGAACATCATATAATTTTTATAATATTTTATTCGGACTCAAATAATGTTAAAACTATTTTATTCTATTTATCGATAAAATGTCTATACAAAATAATAAAATATCATACATGACTTTTATAAGTTCAAATGGCCTAATAAGCATGTTATATGACTTCTGAAACTTTGGTATAATTTTATAAAATAAATTATTAATTATTTACTAATTTATCAAATTAATAGAAAATATTTATTCATTAAATGGTGTAATATTGTTAATTAAATTTGGGTAAAAATAGAGCTATATCAAAAATTTATAATTATATTAATAACCTATTGCCTCATAGTATAAAATAAGTTTAAACTAGATGGTTATAAATTTTACGGATTTAAGACACCATTTAAATAACGGAAAATACTCAAATTGTCGAAAATAATTGTAAGATCGTTATAAATTTGCATAACCAATTATAATCTGATGGGACAACCTTAAATTCATTTTAAATAAGGTATTATAATGATTTGATTAATTTGGGCCTTGTTGATGAATTAATATGTATTTTATAAATCAATTATCGATTTTATTACCGGCAAAACTATCTCGTATTCAAGAAAATAGTGTTTTATGAAATCTTTTGTCATAATGATTTTATAGACTTATGAATCATATTCTAGTTGTTTTTAATGAATTTCAAAACCCTTTTAAGTTATATTTACTTTAAAAAGGATTGAAACGAAATATTTTAGTGGTTTCCTTGAAAAATCGTATTGAACTTTAATCACTTTTTATTACGATGCATTTCCATGCATGCTAGTAATGCCCCAATATAATACAAAGGTTATGTTTGATGATATGATTATGCTAAGCATGTTTTACCCATGTGGGAAATATTATAATTTGATTTTGCTAAGTCGCAAATAAAGTATGTTTTGTTATGTGCAAATAAAAGATGTTTATCATATGGAAAAAGTTAATATTTTTGACTTTCAAATGCTATTAAAATTACAAAATATATATTATATACAAAAATATTTTAGCCTAAATGGTGGCCTGGGTATATATGCCACAGCAAATGTTGTGTGCATGATTAAACGACTCACCAATGCCGAGCGCGTATTTGTAACAGGCTCAAATTTCTTAATCTTAATCTTCCGATTAATTATTCCAAAATTTCTTTTCGAATTCCTAATCCTTTGGTTATCTAATTCAAATCACCTTTAATTCCTAAACCTTATTCCGATTTTTGTAATTTCTTCCAAATATTAAACTTAAAAATATATATATATATATTCTTAAATTTCTTTATAAGCACTAAAATATTATTTTATTATTTTATACTACGAAAAGTAAAATTTTAATATTATATTTACGGTTTTATTAAAACGTTACGTTTCAATTTCTGTTTCTTAAACTAACTTTACTACGTATCATTTTAACTTTACAACTTTGATTTAATTATTTTATACCTAAAAATTAACTATATTTTTCTTATTAACTTTAAGTATAGTTTTAACTAAAATTTTCTAAGTAAACTATCATATTTTCAAAATCAAACCTTAATCATACTTTCCCATTAATCTAAAACATTTCACTAGCATAAACTAGAACAAAAATTTGATGAATTAAAATCCTTTCTACATCAATCCATAATGTTCATCACTTACACAAGCTATCACCATTTCCTTACACAAGTTAACCTTCTTCTACACTCCAAATTCTTACACATCCACTTACACACTCCAACTCTTACACATCCACTTACACACTCCAACTCTTACACATTCACTTACACACTCTAAATCACTTACACAAGTTAACCTTCTTTTTCATACAATCTTATGAACCAAAAAGTTGCCCAAAACTCATTATAAATACCTCTCCTTAGCCATGAGATCACTTGCACCCCCATCATCAAATCTTTCTACCATTCTTTCTTATATCTTCACTTCATTAACATCTTACTAACTCTATACCCTTTTTATTTGTTGAAGAATCAAATGAAGATGGAGCTTGAGCTTATCACTTCTTAAGCCAATAATCATCAACTTTTGAAAAGTCAATTATTATCTTTTGGAGCTTGGATATCATTTTATTTTGGGTAATTGAAGATCTACTTCTTTAAAGCTTGGAACTTGAAGACTTTCTCTTTTGGAGCTTATTTCCTTAAGTTCTTATTTTCCAATTATTATTCTCTTACTTGGTTTAGCACCACCTTCGGAGGAAAATGGTACACATTTTCTTAACTATCTCGTTATGTGATATTTATTTATGGTTACTCGATAATATAAAAGCATGATCAATATGATTTTATTTTAGTCATTTAAACTTTATATGGTAATATTAAAGTCATATCCAGTTTAGTGATATTTTCGTCAAAACAATAATACTTTTGGGACACTCGAAAAAAAGTCATATTTATGGAAATTTTTTATTAATATGATAATATAGATATATATGAATTTTACTAGTTAAATAAACTTATGTGTTTAAAATGATTCCATATCATCTTGGTGTTTTGATAATGTTTTTTGTTGGACTCAAGTAATTATAAAGAAATATTAATCGGTTTATCGGTAAAATAGTCAAACAAACTTGTTAAAATGCTTAGCATTGTTTTTCTTGAAAACTCATTTCATATAGATTTTGGACCCTTAATAACTTGTCGGATTATGTTATTTTTATAGTTTTGATAGATCCGTTTTACTATTTTACTGGTTATTTGATAAAATATGTTATTAAGTACTTAGAAATATTACCCTTGACAGTTATGATTATTTATGACACAATAATGACTTAGTTTAGCCTTAGAAATCTTAGTATAGCTACGAAAATTTGTTATTTAATTAATATTAATTTATTAGATACTAGTAATTTGTGTCTATTAAAAGGGTAGAATTGTCAAAAATTTGACTAGTGCCAGTTTGACTTATAAGAATGTAAACTATTTCGGTTTAGAGTCTTGTTTGATATTGCATGATATTGATTGTATGACTCTGATAGTAAGGTAACGTCGAACCATGGACCGGCATGTAAAATCCCGGCGTCCGTGTTAGCCGGCACGTAAAATGCGGTGTCAGACAGGGGGTCCGAGAAAAACCCATCCTGTGTATTTTGCAGGAAAATTTAGCTCAGGTTTCGATCCAGGCCGCAACTTTAATTATTCTATTGAGGACTTAGCTTCAATGATTTTACTTGATGACTATATTGTACTTATGTTTTTTTTATCGTATTTAAGTAAACCTTATTTTATATTTTCTCAGTTGTAAGATTTTTTTTATTTTTTTTTTAATTTTTTTTTACTTATGTTTTGAACAATTTTAGTTTAAATGGTTTTTAGCAGTTCGGCGTTTTACACTTCCGCATTATTTATCTTAAGTATAAATGTTAATTATGTATCGAGAGTGTCGCTCCTGCTACACGAGTGTAATACCCCAGATTTAGCTTGAAAAAGGATTGATAGACTACTCATATCAACAAGGTGCATCTTTTTTCTAGGGAGCCCATTTGCTAAGAACTCCACAGTTAAGCGTGCTTGGTGGAGAGCAATCTTAGGATGGGTGACCTCATGGGAAGTTTTCCCGTGTGCGCACGAGTGAGGCCAAAGTGCGCTGGAAAGACTTGTGTTGGTTTGTGGGGCTAGTCTACAGTCTCCAAGAGTAGTCACCAGCAGTCCGAGGGGCCTGGGTGTTACAAATGGTATCAGAGCAACCCTGCGACCGTGGCTAATAGTGTTTAGTGCACCTAGCGGGGGAAAAGATTTTGAAGTTACGGTCCAACGAGGACATTGTATTCTTAAGTGGGGGTGAGTGTAATACCCCAGATTTAGCTTGAAAAAGGATTGATAGACTACTCATATCAACAAGGTGAATCTTCTTTTCTAGGGAGCCAATTTGCTAAGAACTCCATAGTTAAGCGTACTTGGTGGAGAGCAATCTTAGGATGGGTGAGCTCATGGGAAGTTTTCCCGTGTGCGCACGAGTGAGGCTAAAGTGCGCTGGAAAGACTTGTATTAGTTTGTGGGGCTAGTCTACAGTCTCCATGAGTAGTCACCAGCGGTCCGAGGGGCCGGGGTGTTACAGTATTGTTCACAATACCATTGTGTTACACTTGCCGGACATGTCGCGGACAGTAGACCGACTACCAAACGAGTCATAGGATGACTCACAAAGTACCCATATAAACTTATGATATGAGTTTGAAATTGATTTGGATCCATTGAAATCTTATGATTTATGATGAAAAATGAGAATTTGAAATGACTATAGAGCCATTGACCGGGTTTAAATGATAATATGATTTATCAAATGAAAAAACATATTTCAAAATGAATTTATTCAAATAAAAAAAGGTTTTAATAACTTGTTTTACGGACACCAGTGTGTTTATACTCAGCCTTTTTGCTGATACTATGCTTTGTATGTTTTTCCAATGGTTTTGTTTTTAGAGTAAACCCCTATGACACCTCGACGGAGAATGGATATGCGAGCGGAAGATGAACCTGAGTTGGAGTATGACTCCCCTTTTGTTTAGATCTCTTTATTGTATTTGAGAGACTATTAGTTTAGATTTAGACTATTTTAAAGATGTAATTTGAACTTTGGACTTATTTCGATTTGGTTGTAATTTTCCTATATTTTGGACAGTTAAGACTTTCGTTATATTGCTTTGGTTTGGTTCAAGTATTATACTTGGATATTGGTTTGACCTTTAAGTAACCCCTTAATTGTGTTGTCAAAAGTAAGCTCCCGCTTGATTAATACTAAATTCCAGTTAGTGTTTGCCTTCATAATTCGAGGCGGTTACAATTTTTGCAATTAATTGTCTCTAATATAGCTTTTTAAACTTGTATAAATCGTGTTGCTATTTCATCTATTGATGGATAAATAAGCGTTAAAATCTAAGGATCTACTAGTGATTTTGGTTGCTATTTGGTGAACTATGTCATGGCTTGAGACATTTTTAGACCCTAGCCTTAGAAGACCAAGTTGAGTGTTAATTACAGATGTTCATGGGTCTAAGATCTTATTGGACACGTTCCAAACTCGCCCGTATTTTTAGTGTATGGGTCTAATTTTTTAACAATTAGCGAATTCGAGTTCAGTTTTAGGTCTAAAAAAATATATGGGTCTAGTATGGGTTTGGGTATAAGGTTCTCAAACTTAGACCCTCTCTCTGGACCCATTTTAAGATTAATATTCGTTTCAAATCTGTTAGATCCACTTTAGTCCGAACGTTTAACATTCGAAATCAACTTTAAATTTGTTCCAAACCTATTTATTGGACTTAATTTAGACTTATAGACAACCAATAAATCCATTTTAGTAGTAATAAAACCTTAAAATTGTAGAGAAATTAAATTTGAATAACCCTATTTACCTTTCACAAATTGTTGTCCAAGCAAAAAATAAAAAAAAAATAAAAAAACATCTAAGAACATGTTTTAAGTATCCCAAATGCATTCCTAAATGTATCATATGAACCTCATGAGCTTTCTAGACAATCCACTACAAATTGAGGATGAAAAAGCTTCAAAACCAACTTTGAATTCAAGCAAAGAAAACTAGATAAGACCATAAATCAGATTGGAACAACAGCTATGAAATAAAATGCAAATTTGGATTAACAAAACTAGAATAAAAGTGAATAGTTAATATTGCAACAACAAAAGTTAATTTTCTTTGTAATTAATTATTGTGTTGTTATTTTAAATATATTTAAATAGTTTAATTAGTTCCAAGACACTAATATAGTTTCATTAATATGTACTTATTGTTGTTATTTTTTAATGTCACATAAGTTGCCACTGGACGCCACCTAGACTGCAACTCGGTGGATTGATCTAGCCAAGTCTGTTTGTTTAACATTATTGTTTGTATCTAAATTTTATTGATGTCTATATTGTTAGTGTTTTTATTATTATAGTAATTAAGATATTAATATCTTTAAAACAAGGAAAAATTACAAGAAAACTACCTAATATATATCACTTTTTGCAAAAAACTACCTAATCTAATTTTTTTGCTAAAAACTACCTTATATGACATGTTGCTTTGTAAAATACTACCACTTAATAGATTCCTATTGTAGATGATTAAGTTGGATGGTTAATCATTATGTATATCCTTCTTTGCATTTAATCTCTCTTTGATTTCATTTATGGGTAAATTATACTGAACACAAAACTTAATCGGTTGTTCTAAACCCACTTTTAGATCAACTAGTAAAGTGCCACAAACTCACTCAATTGCAAAAATTATTCCAACAACTTCAAACAACCGTCAACTTTTCTATCAAAGGGAGGTAGGAAGAAGTCATGTGATGTAGGAAGAAAAAAACGTGGAGCAAGATTTGTTGCACCGTGAGTGATTTCAACTTCACATTCCGCTATCCATGGTCGATTGTGATTTTTTAAGTTTAATAACTGATACCCGTTTTCAAATTTGAATTTAAATCAAATTTCACCATTGTTTTTGAAGTAGTTTAAATTGAGAATTTAAAAATGACTATCAAACTTTATCATTATGAAATTCTTCATTTATGATTTCATAATTAAAATTCATTATTTGAAATGAAATACTTATTCCCAAACACTACATAAAATAATTTATAATTTGGTGATTACTATTGACTTTGTAGTAATGTTGTCATGGTAATAGTTATGGTATCATATTAATTGGGAATATTAGAATGAGTTTTCAAGCCATTATAGCAAGTTTTAATTGACATTTATAAGGATATCATAGTTCTCATTGTACGGAATTTTAGATTGTTTTTGATGAATTTTAGGAATTCAAGGAGACTTACAAGTGATACCTTTTAATTTGTATAGGAGCTCAATACGTGATATCGACTTAACCTCTATTTTTATTTTTTGTTTGTATTTTCTTATAGAATATATATTTTAAATTTTAACCTTATTTTTAGTGCATTTCACACTTTACTTTTATTTATTTTTTTTACTCACTTAATTTCCTCTCTTTTTTGCGATTATGATTTTGTTTTAGGGGTTAAAATTCACAACTCATGCAAATTTATTTTGAAAGTAATCATAAAAGAATTATTAAGTTATTACTCTTCATATTAGAGATGTTCAAAACCGAATACTGGATCAATTCGAATCCGGGAATCCAAATAGTGAAAATCATAATCTGGTTCCGATTCGAAAAAATCAGATATCTATAATTTGGATATCCATTTTAACCAGAATCGGATGCATGATATCCGATTTTAAATTCTTTTTTACGCTTTTTTTTTTAAAAAAATTGCGTTTTTTGCCCTTAAATATTTAATCTCAATTCGCTTTCTTTATTTTAATCAAACTTATTTTTAAAATTTAAAAACTAATCATTTCAAAAATATGGTTGGATTTTTAAAAGTCTAAATTAATTACGATAAACTATAACTAATCACGCAACTTATAGTTCAGAATTGTACCATTAGTAAATTTAACAATCTAAATAAACCTTTTTTTTAAAAATAATAAAATGTGGATTTTTAGATATTTAGGTTTACCAATATCTTGATTCAATCTGATATCCAATTATAAAAATCAAATATTCAATTTGAGTTATCGAGTTTCCAAAAATCACATTAATTATCCTTTTTTAAACTGATTAAAGAATATTTTCAATTGGATGATCAAATATTTTTAGACACTACTTCATATTGATCTAAATTTGGTCAAACTTAAAGCAACCTGATTCAAATCTAAACTATTCCAAATCAAAATCAACATAGCACAAATCATCAAGGTGGGAGTTATGGTGTTGTCTATGTCTTATCATGTAGCTGTGTCTCGATTTTTAGGAAAAATTGTCGGGAATAATTTCATTTATTGACAAACCGCTGTGAATAATCCATATTATCGATTATTTATGAATAATTTCACCATTCCACTATTTTTACTCGTGGCACCCCTTAGGAATCAGTAACCGGCTAATGCTGGTTCCCATATGGCATTTATTTCTTCTATCCCCTTAGAAATCTATTTTCAAATCATCATCTTCAAATTCCTCTCCTTCCATCTTCAAATTCCTTTTCTTTCATCTTCAAATTGCTGTGTTGATTTCCTTCCCCTCATCTCTAATTTCAAATTCCTCCATCTCCATCTCTATGTGCATTTGCATCAGCTGAAATTAGGGTTGAATTATCTGCATTTGCATCTCCGATTTCAGAGGTTGAACCATGTGCTGGTGGTGGTCTCCATCAACATGGTAAATTAATTCCTTTTAATCTTTGATACTTTAATCATTACATTGTTCTAGTAGAATCAAATTGATAATGAATTTCAATAATGTGTTTCATGTTTAGGTTAATGATTTCGAAAAATAAGCAATGTTCATCAACCCCAAACAACCAATTTCAAACAAGAATGTAATAGAGTGAAAAGGTTTACTTACAGGTTAATTTAGACAAGAATAAAACTTCTCTCCAGGCCGAGAACCCCTTTTAGCCACCTGCAATTTCGCCATATACCCATGCTCACATCTAACCTATTATTCCAATTTGAAGCTCTACTATGAGTGGCGAAACAATTGGAGTTCATATTCTCAGAAGTAAAAAAAAATAAAACTTGTGTTAGGGTTAAGGAAATAGGTGAAGAAGAAGAATAAAAATGAAGAAAGTAGGTGAAGAAGACGAAGAATAAGAATGAAGAAAGTTAGAGTTAAGGAAGAAGATGAGTGAACAAGATGAAGACATAAAAAGAAATGACAAAAACACCTGCAACGACTAGTTTGTAACCCGCATTAGCCGGTTGTTTTTTTTGGGGTGATACGAGCAAAAATAGTAGAAAGGTAGGATTATTCATAAATAATCGATAGTACGGATTATTGACAGCGCTTCGTCAATAGATAAAATTATTTCCGACAAATTTTTCCCGATTTTTATTGAATAAGAGCGAGGCGAGGGAATGATTGTCCATTTGCGTTGAATTTACCTCCCCACTAAACTTGTTTCTAGGTAAATTCTTTGATTTTTTGTCAAATCTTCCAGTGTAATTGCCTTAAATTTTCGATTCACAAATCGATACTATGTTACATTGAATTTTACGATTCAGTAATTCATAAATATCAAACAATTCGGATACATATGCTGCATATTCGTTCGCTTTTGCATTCCAAGATCATAGTGCTAAAATGAGTTTTTTATAATGGTTACGTGTTAAGATGAATATATATATTACCGTTTCATTTGAATGAAATCCCTGAATGATAGATTGATGGGACCCGATTCCTGCAAATTTTGGATGGAATGACTGGAAAACTGTGAGGGAAAGGGGGACCCAAATCACTGAAGATGCCGTCTCTAGTTTTGTAATTTTTATAGACAGAATAACGCGTGTTCGTTGAACTTAAATTCATACATTGAGATTTAGATTGATACTAACTATAGAGATGAATTCTTGTGTCTTGCTAGTTGTTAGTAAGGATCATAGTGCAAAATCTTGAATGCCAAATTGGTAGTGATAACTGATAACTGTCAAGCCCATCAGTGCGAATGGATTTGCAGTTATCTGCCTTAATTTTGGTTAATGACCTAAACCTTAAGGCGAAGGTTGTAGGCCCAGAATATCTTATATATTCTATGATTCTATCATGCCGCCTTACACAAAAGCGTTTTGGGCAAGAAGTGTATATGGCTCTAAATACTTCATTTGAAATAGTGAGGGGTGAACGAGATTTGAATTTCTTACCTTTTATCGCGTTGGATTATGATACTACGTCAAGAAACTAAGTCACTCAAAGTTTAAGTCAACGGTTGTAGCCGCATGATATATTATGTATTTTATCGGTGGTATGCTCAAGAATCTTTACAATATGGTCACATTATGCTAATGTTGGTGATGTTTTGCACAGTGGTATGGAGAGAGTCCCCCCAGCCCTGTTTGGCTGTTTGTCAGTTTTGGGTTGGATGTGGGGGACCTCATTGTAGACTCTAGTTTGGCTGCACTCTATCTGCTTATGCTTGAGACATGGATCAATGGTCATTATTCGCCCACATTTTGATGCTCCTATCTTTTTATACTTAACTTCATCCTCTCACCATCTTACTCTATAGACTATAATCCTTTACCTCCCCTGAGGATTAGATTAGCCTCACAAATATCGTAACTTCAATGGCAGCACCTACAATGCTTGCTAACATGGTGCTTTTGGTGTTGGTGACGGCCTTATTTGCGTCTTTGCTTGTTAACCCAGGTTTGGCTTTACATATAGTGTATATTACATTTTTCTATGTTTTTCCTCTCCATTCTTGGTTTTCTCTTTGGTGAGGTCAGAAAACTTCTGCTCTGCTATCATTGTTTTCATGACCTTTTTGTTTCACACATATACCAATGATTCTTCCAACAGTTAAAAGTATATTGTACTTTAAAGAATTGTCTGTCTTTGATATGGTTGTCAGTGAAAGAATTACTAATTCTAAACATTCTTTCTTACAGTTGTTTAGTTTAACTCAGTCTCTAGGGATCCAACTAACCACTTCTAAAACCATATGGTGTTGTCGTTTAAATACTCGTCGTTCTACTTTGCGCCTCTTGTTTTGATTGCAGATGAGGAGGGAGGTGGGATTTGATGCACTAAGTCTTACCCTTAGCTTGAAGTTCCATGAATGTTATTTGGTATATCGTACTCTTGCATTCTCGAAGTGACAAATAACATACTTTTGACTCATGTTAAGTAGTAATACCCATCTTAATTCAGTCCCTTAAATCTATCCTGCATGCTACTATCTTACTATTCATGTTGCTTAGCATAATCTGGTGATCTTTTATGTTAGCTGTTTGCAGTTCAAACGTTCATATTGACATTCAAATGAAATTACAAGGGATACATACTAATTTATACCAGTGGAAATTGAAACGGCCATAATGTGATGTTGGAGTCACAACCCAATACTTGCGTCTGAATGTTTGTTTATGGAAACTTTTTAAAAGTATTTGGCCTGAATTATGAATTACACTATGTTTGGATGACATTTTTAGTGAGAAAAGAAAGGTAGGGAAGGGAAAGATAGGGATGGAAAAGCAATGGAAGAGAAATGGAAGAAAATTAACTCTTGTTTGTTTAGGAGGGAAAGAAAAAGAATGGAGACGAGAGTTTTCCCTCAAAATCTTTCCAACTTTGGAGAGATTGAGACCTTAATCAAAACCGTTCATCTGATCCCTCAAAATCCATTCCTTCCCATTTAGTTATCCAAACAAGGGTATCATCATTCTCTTTCCTTTCCCTTTATTTCCTTTCATCCAAACACAGCCTGGCCTAGAAATTCTTGTTCCAAAATGTTTAAATGTGTTGCAATATTTCCTGGGGTACTCATAAACATGACTCATAGTACAAACGAAATAATGATGAAGCAAAGCATATGATATTTATTCTTTATTGCACCTTCCAACAGTGGCGAAGCCACATTGGGGGGCTGCCAAGGGGCCGGCCCTTGCAGCCCATTGTCGCGGTCCACTGTCACGGCTTATATTTTAAGTTCGATTCTTTTATTATAAGAACTATATTGCAAGTAAATTTTTCTTTTCTTGTTTCACCCCTGCCTTCCAACATTATCAATATAGAGAGTATATCTGAGGTCTTTTCCTGATACCTGTATACAACTTTTTCTTGTGATGATAAAGTGAAAAGAGGGTAGTTGTTAGATTTTACATGTGATTGCTAAATTCTTGCTTAATTGGTGCAGTTATTGGTTTGCATACAAAGGGAAAAGAACGTCAAATTGTGGCTAATGTAAACCTATCAGCAAGGAAATTACAGCTTAAGGTAAATTAATGTTACAAGTTTGATTGATTTAGTTTCCATAGTGTTGAATCTAACTCTCCATTTGAAAAAAAAAAAAGAGAAAGTTGATAGGATCAACAGCACCAACATGTACGTATAATGAGTGCAGGGGATGCAAATACAGATGCCGAGCTGAACAGATTCCAGTGGACAGCAATGACCCTTTAAACAGTGCATATCGTTACAAATGTGTTTGTCATAGGTGAATGCCAATGCTCAATGGTGATTTTGTCAGTTTTTGTGCTAAATTTTGTAGTTATTTATAGTTAGTCTTAAGAGGGGGTGGGGCCCACTCCTACTTTTATTGCATTTGCTCCCACCCATGTGTGCAAGGAGTAGGATGGTGCCCCAGATGCCAGATGTGCTTACATTTTCCCCATTTGTAACTTCACTTTATTTCTATTTGTATTACTATTTACTATGCTATAATTGGGATGAGCCCTGTTAAATAATTAAATTTTGGCGTCTTTTTTAAAAGATTATTATTAATTTTTTTTTTTCTGAAATCTGCGGTTGTAGAAATTCATCTAAGACCATGTTTGGTAAGGTTTGATGATGAAATTACATGAGTGAATCTCTTATTTTTTGTTTGTTAACGAAGAGAAGGTAAGCATTGCGGATACCAATCACTAATTTCTAAGGGTTTGTGTCTAGGTCAAAAAATTTTTGAGACTTTATGATCTAGGTGCGGGTCTTGATCCAAAGAAATAGAGTCAGAATGTAGATCTAGTTGGATCCAAGCTAAATTCGACCCATACACATTGCTACCTCTTGCAAATTCCAATACTCCATACTTTTGTGTAGGAATAGCCAAGGGTCCTTTTAGGTCCAATTCAATTAGACTCAGAGCCATACCCATTAGATTTTAGTGCACATAAACTTGGATTTAGACTGTTAGGGTCTGATATTTTAGACCCTGATCTAGATTCGTTGGGAATGATGGATCTAGGGCCCTAAACGAGCTTTAATATAATTATTCATACTTAAAGTTTATTACATTTTTTAAGTTTTCATTAGTAGTAAAATGGGTCTATGACTATAAGTTGTATATAAGTCTAAATAAAGTCTAACTAAATATAAAATAGGTTATTTGTAATGAATTTAAAATGATTTTAGGTTGTATAATAGGTCAAGTCTGAAGAGAGTCTAACAGGTATCGGTTAGTTGTAGCGAATCTGACTCTTAAAGGATCCAATGAGAGAGTCTGGGTTGCGTTTGGATTTAACGACCCTAGACCCAGACCTATTGATGTCTTTGGACTTGAAATCGGACCTAAATGCTCTAGATCTTCAAAAATTGGATGGGTCTAAAGCAGATCTAATAGGATTTTTGGACCCATAATCATCCCAACTTTTATACTTATCGTTTACTAATATATTTTTCTCTCCTCTTCCTTCACAAATCTAATCATCTCTTACTCTAAAATATCCTAATTTCTTTATAGCTTTTTCTTCTTAAATCTCTTTTATGATGGATTTTGTAAGAACAAGTAATTCACATACACAAATGCGCATACAGATCTACTACTCGTATTTTATAGAAATAGTTCCTCAATGAAGTTTAGGAAAAGGTAATTATCATTATACATAATATAGGTAACATTTATTTATTTATTTATGATAAAATTACCTAAATATCCTTGTGGCTAAAACCTAGTCGGCCTAAACTTGCCCCCTAAATAACCTCTTTCAGAACTCTAATATTAGTCGACAAATGATCTCCCTAAATTCGTATGTACCTAATTAACCCTCCAGCTATTCCAAATACCTCACAGTAACTCATTTTGACCTGAGTTTACCTTTACCTACTGTTACTCTGCCAAAATATACAGCCAGCCTACAATTATTCAGATACCTATTTTATTTCCTTAAACTCATCTTACAATCCATTGATCTTGCTTTCATTCAAGTTGTCATTTATTCCTTGATTTCTGTTTTCCGATCTGACTTGAGCGTTGGAGGGATTTTCCGCAAAACCACCCTCGAGCAAGACTAACATTGTATTGCAGGATTCAAAGTCTTTTCTTAGGTTGTATTGATCTAGCATATCAACGGTCGTTGTACCCGAGAACTCTTCATATTCAAGTATTTTAAATGTCTTTTACTTTTTAATTTTGTCACCGAAACAGTTTGACGCCGTTTGTTAGGACAATTGTTAAAAATACTTAACTCGAACAAAAATCCATGGCTCCAAAAAGAAACCCTACCAACACCGCTACTGTTCATAGTGCTGATACAGATACTTCCACAGGAGCGGCACACAATTCAGCTCAGACCCACCAAGATCTTGACATACTTGCACAAGACCTTACTACCGCTTTCTCTGTATAAATCTGTGCTAAAATAGAATCTAGAAAGAAATTAATTCTCTAAAACTATTTTGACCTAGAGTGCTTAATTAAACTTTTCAAGATCTCGAAGCCCCATTCCCCCTTAGCTTTTGGTCATTTATCTAGACTTTACAAATTCTCAAATGAGATGGTCTCATGTTAAAACCATCTCTTTTCAGCTATTTTAATATATATTTACTGTCTTAAAATATTTAGTTATAATCTTAATGTAATTACTGATAATTTTTAAGTGATAAATTAAACAAATTGGCTAATTATATAAATTATTTTCAAAGTGAGACGGTCTCGTACAAGACGAGTTTTCATGACTTTCACCGAACACTTTATTAAAAGAGACTTTAAATTTGTCCATATTAACCGTCTTACTAAAAAGGTGCTCATATTGTTGAATGACAAAAGGAATTACCCTAGCTTCCCTTGAAATTGCACTTTATGCTCCACATGAAAAAATAAAAAAAAAATGAATAAGAATAAGGACATGTTCAACTACTGCAATACCATGTAAAAGATTAAAAATGTAAGCTATTTTGATTCAATCACCAAGACATTCAACACACAACAAGAAGAGTTAAGGGGAGTTAGGATCCCCTTGACATAACCCATTTATTAGAAAACATCATATTCTCCATAACAAATTTATGAAACTCCCATTCAATACCATCATAAGCATGATTATGATTAAGTGAAAAACCTCAAACAAAAAAAAAAAGAATTTTATCTATAATAAAGGGAAGAATGGATTTCAACCCATTTGCAAGAAACTTGGTAATCAATTTATATGAGACATTGCATAAATTGATTGGCCTTGCTCCTTCATTTAAGAGGATTCTCAAGGAAATAAGCAGTAATTATCCCCTGCATCTCTTCAAAATTATTATGACAATTACAATCTCCGTCTTTATGACCATATTTTACAAAACCAACAACACTAGAGCCTTAATCCCAAAAAAATAAACGCTGTTTTAGTTCTTATTGTCGTCTATATGGATTTTTCTTCTTAATTTATTCTGATTTTCTACCATCTCAATTTGTTAGTCAAGATATTTTATATCATTTTCCACTCATGTCCACCAAGTCATCTTTGGTCTTCCTCGCCCTCTTTTTATGTCACCTGAGAATCCAACTTTCTATCTTCCTTACCAGTTTGTTAATTTCTCATATTTGCACATGCCCGATTTGACTTTTTCCTCTGGAATGCCATTATTATACAGAACTTAAACCCGACTCGACTTTAAGATGAACCAAAGAAAAACCAACTCGGTTTTTTCCTCTAAAAAGTAATCTTAGCGTTTTTAATCTATTTTTGTTGGTTGCTATGTCAATGAAACCTTGTGCTCTTTCATGAAGGCTGATGTAATGTCAATTTTTGTGGCAAAATGTGTGGTATTAAGAGCATGCATACACCATTATAAATGCAGGTGGTTGCATCAAGGATAAACAAGTTACAGCAATCATGATTCTACTTTTTATGTTCATCTTATCCTTTTCTTCCCATTTTTCTCTACATGTTTCTTGTAATTAAATCTTGCAAAATCCTTTACTATATTTCTGAGTTTTCTTCTTATATAATCTCGTTCTTCACATTGATTGATAGATAGTGTTTATATCAAAGTGTAAGCTGTTATATCTCAAAAGTGTATTTCAAATTTAAAGCCCAAGCACCGTGTGAGTGGAATAATGCTTTTAGAAAAACTTTCTAAGTGTCTCGGTTCAGTATCATGATTTCAAAAACTTCTTAGTCTAAATGATCTTTTACAGTGTGATTTTTCAAGTGCAAGTATAAATTTCGGTTTCATAAGTTTCATTTCAGAGTTATTGTAATAAGTTGTTCTTTTCTTGTAATCTTCTAAAGTTTGGGGCTTGTATCATCTTTCCTAATACATATCATACTTATAACACTAAATATAAGAAAACAAGTTAGGAGATGAAGTTACATTATAAGCCAAATCCAATGACCCGTTGTCTTTAGGTATTGGATGCTGATACAATATGTTGGTTCATGAATCATATTTCAGTAATCCTCAAACTAAAGATCTTGTGTGGGCAAGCAATGCTTCCTTAATCCGAAATTCTTCAACTCAGAGATCTCAGAACTCTCAAAGGATCAAGACGAACAATCTAGCCAACCGCATAAACGCAGATAGTTGTGCAAGTTCAATGTAGCCAACAAGCTCTAAGTTATATACATCAATGACAGTAAATGGCAAATAATTAATCTCATTAGGAAAAGTCTGTGCCATTCACTTTAATGACCAGAAAACTTGAATGTTCTCGGGAAATAATTATATACAGAACGTTTGTTCAACCCCTTCATGTACCAGGAGTCCGGAAGCAATATTCATCATACTCACAGAACAGTAAGCACCCTCAAATTTTGCGTTTGTCCGCTTTAGCATTCTTCTTCCAACAGAGCTCACAGTTAATGCAAAAATGCAACATGAAAATGCAAGCTAGTAGACCGGATATTAAAAATTACGTTTACTGTGCTCAAACCATTTGCAAATTATCATGGTTTAATTCCATTCTCCGCAACTCGCAAACTCTTTGCAAAGCATACTGACATCTGAGCAACAACAAAAAAAGAAAGCAATTAGATGGAGAATTCAGCCATAGGCAAATTTTCATAACTGAAATTGAAATATTACCTCCAGGGAAAATGATCCAGAAACATTGAAGGCGAAATGAGTATCTCCTTGAAATTTTCTTTGTTAGCAATGATTGCCCCATATGGTGGTTCCCTTTCTTGAGCTCCCCAACCTCTCAGAAGCGGGAAACTTATACCCCTTTGTTTTCGGATTAGGTGTATAATAAAGCCTGGAAGAAAGAGTTCAGGTGGATCACCAGGTGATCTACTTACAGATGAAGGTACTGCTTCCAAGAACCGAGATACTGGATCATTAACAGGATTTTCATCAGGGGCAAAAGAACTAGTAATATCATGTGTCGTACTATTGTGATTTTCTTGATTAGTATGGGATTCTCCATCCAGGAAAGCATAGCTGCCAAGGTTTATGTTTCCTGTCAACAGAATAGATACGTGAAATTAAGGGCAAGGAAATGACTTGGCAGGAAAAAAACATAAACTGGGATGAAATACTTTACCTTCAGGAAAAATCTCCAACTGAGAACCATAAACTTTTTCGGTCGCACAGGTTTGTGTTGCATTACCAGCAATAGATGCATTTGGCATAGACTGAAAAAACTTCCCGTTCTGGTACTTACTTACATAAAGAAACAGCTGTGCTAATTTAGAAACTGTGGCTGTATCAGCAGTGCCGCCTTGTGACAATGTAGTTAACGCTGCAGCTCGCAGCCTTAATATTGAATTGACAGAAAGAAATGATGAAAATTCGCTGTCGTGTACAATGCTGCATGAAAAAAAGAGTACTTATTAAGTGTAAGCGCATTCTTTGTTTTCCAAAACCTTCAAGTGACCCAGATACCATCTCTTGGGATTAATGGTTACAGTTGTATAATTGAGGAGAAAATAATTGACTTATGAAATGTGTCTTTCCTACAAAACCCAACATTTGATCAATAATTATTAATTACCTCGTAATGAAGCTAGAACATGCATCTGCAATAACTGAATCCACACACGGAAGAGGTCCATATGCATACACATGCAAGTCTGAGAACCGGCTATAAAGCTGCTTACAATTTAAATTTTCAAGAAATAAAATCAGTTTCATGCCACCAAAGAAAAATAAATCCTAACCATTAAATACAGGAGAAAAAACCCATACACAGTAATCATACTTCAATCTTTGAATCAAAAGTTTACTCAAAAGCACACTAGGAAATGAAAAACTCTAATGTCCAATAGAAAAAGACCAGTCAAAACAGTTGGGCAGACAGGTTTCTGGTCAGATCAACTCTTGTTAAGGTCATTTATGGTCAGATCGTTTCGAGTTTTTGTCGAGAGTTTTATATAAGATACTTTTCACCAGAATTTATTCACAAAAAATATTTTTTTTTGTTTTCATAAAAAAAACATCATTTTTAGGGCAACAAAGAAGTACATATAGTCATACAAAAAATGACTAATATAGGACTTTCCGACCAAAAACTGATGACATTGAACAGAAAAAATTTACAAAATTGGGAAAACAAGTCAAAGCGGTCGGGTTTGGGTTACAGTCGAATTCAACCCTGTTTTTTCGGATTTGATCATTTCTAGATTACGAGTCAATTTCCGGGTTATAAGATAACCCACCGATTTTCAGTCAGATTACGGGTCAATGTCGGGTTGGATAAAAATTTTACTAGTCCAATAAAGTTGCAATCACTAAAACATAAGTGTGTTTCCCTAATACCAAGCAATGTTGAGAAGAAAATTAACGTTTAAAAAATTGGCTTGTTACCCTAATACCAAGCAATGCTGCAATAGCACCTCCAAGAGAATGCCCCACAATCCGGACTGCATAACCATCACACTCACATCCTGCTCCCAGAAGTGATGAAAGGAATCCCCTAGATTCAAGTGCTGCAAGTCCGGTAGCACCTTCAGCAGTTAAATCAGATTTAGAGACCAATTCTATGATACATCCAAAATCTGAACTCAGTATTCATACGAGGCTAAGATACTTGATCACTGCTTGCAGAAACTGAATAGAACACAACAAAATTTAATAAAAACTCTGAAACTCAACAAGAGAGGACAACACCCTCAAATTGGAAGTTAACTCCAGGAGAGACAACAAAGAATTTTTTTTCTTGGAAAAAACAGCCCACATGAAAGCTAGAAGCTACTGCTAAGACTTGGACCTTTCATCATTGGTCATTTTGGGGTGGTAGAGGAACTGGTAAAACAGAAAGACCAAAAAGACTCGTGGTCAAAGGGTTGCATGTGGATGGCACTGTGAGTGACAACAAATAAGGGTTTATGTGCACGCAACAGGACTAGCACTCAGGCAGAACCAAATCATATGCAACAAGAGATCCTTTGAACGATAAATTCAAAGTTGAGGTGAGCCTAACACGGTGGTAAAGTACAGACAAACTGGAACATTTAGAGGTCAAAAAACTAATAGGTAAAATTTCACTTATATTGAATACATCTTAAGTTTTAACAACTACCTTCCAAGTTAATACTCAAACTGAACTGGCAATTACTAAATCTTAACCAACAGCAGGCCAACCTCGAAGGTCAACATGCAGGATGAACCAAACAAGTATGATTCATGGCTCCTCAAACGCATCAAAATTAAAAAAGTCCATGCACGCAAGATATGATTTGAACCTTATAACAGTAACAAACTCCGGTAACTTGTAATTGTAGGGTGATCGTCAATCCTGCATGTATAGTGTATAAACAAGGCTGCATTGAATCATATTTGTTGTGGTGTCAAGGTTTACAAAACTACCAAACATCACCACCCTCATTGTATAGGTGTAAAAAAAGTCAAGTTTGAAGCTGAATCAAGCGATATTGTGAGATCTCGGCCGATATTTGGAAACATGACAACCGCATCAACGTTGCTATTGCAAGAATGTCGATGTCAGAGTGATTAAAGAACTATGCCTAAATAGTAAAGGCAACAGCTATACAAGAATGAAGAAAAACAGAGAGAAGACAAGAAGATATAGGTTTGAGTGTTTCAAGAATTACATAAAGTATTACAAGTACTAAACATCTTAGTCATCGCTGCCCATTCCGAGGGAGCCAAAGATTTTAACAATGGACTATAGTAAAGTGGCTTATTCAATCATGGGGCATACATCTACCATCCTTACCGTGCTTAGGACAGAGCCACTCTGAAGGCAATGGTTAATGTAAATGTAATATACCGGTCGTCACCTGCGCAATCTTATAGTAGAGTTGAGACAATTTGAGATTTCTGTACTCATAATCATTACTAATGCTGTAAATCCGTGAGCAACTGAAGCCTTGGAATGAGAAATGTCAAACATCACTTTGACATCCATACTATTAACCATGGACAATCCCTTTGACATCCATTGAGTTACACAAATGACAATAATACTCAAGAATTCCAGGTTCTTTTTTATCTCAATGCAGTTCCAGATATTTTAGATTTCATCAAAGAAATGTCATGTTCATCCATTCCAAATAACAGATCCAGTATCATCATCATTAGCCCCTCCTCTAAGCGGTTCATGACTTGAAGATGTTTTAACTTCCATTCGATACTACTTTAGGTTCTAGAATCAACAATTGGACGAAAGTCTAAGTAACAAATAAAAGATTCTATTGAAAAAGAAATTCAGATAATATAATATCTACAACTGTAAAACCCATGATTGTGAAATTAATTATGTTCTTCACATTTATATGAACTATCTATTTATAATCTTAAATTCATCCAGCATGGCTAACTAACAAAAAAATTGAGGCATGAGCAACATGTGCAGCAGAGATCACTTAATAATTACATGGGAACAACAGAGATATATCTTAGGAATGGATAAGTTTTGCAGGTAAACAGTAACATACAGTCTGCATACAGTAAAGAGGGATGAGGCAAGAGAGAGATTGAGAATACTACAAGGATCCTTAGTGCTATTCGAGGTTCAATATGTAGATATATACAGCCATTTTAGCAACAATGTTTCATCCAGAATCCAGAGGTCTATCACCGTTAAGTATAGATAATAATTCAGTATTTCACCGAGTACTAGCAACACTTAAAGAGCATTTATTGAATGTAATGCAAAATAGGCTTTATGAAATGAAACATGACAAAATAGATGATAAGCTAGAGTATTGCACCAATCTTTGAAAGACCTATATGATTACCTGAGTAGGCCCCTTCAATTTGGTGATAAAGTTCTCTAGCAGACTCTACTACCCCCGAGTGTCCATAATGTGGGAATGATGAAAGAACATTTTGGCTCACACTAGGAGCAATATGCATGCAACTGTAATCATAAAGAAACAGAACAGTCAGCATTCATTTTGATCCTCAATCTTACTAACCCTGTAGTATGGTTTCTATATAACATCTTGTTTTCTACTTGTCTTAACAACTTGAATTATATTCTTAACTGAATGCAGCCCTCTTGGTCTCTTATCAACAAGGACCTGAGAGGTTATTAAATTTTTCCAAGGACTTCCATTGTAATCACAAATTATGATGATCAATAACCACATTCCTTGAAAGTTTCAAAATTTATGGTCTTACGTCATTATTTATTGGTGCACATACATCAAAATCCTAAAAAAATTAAGCATTATGTAGCTGCAGCAACCATTTGCATATGAACCACAACATCATTCATTTCCATCTAGAATAAGAAAAAGACTCCTTTTATCAATTCCATCTTATTGGAACCTCTTCATTGTTTATTCATTGTGACCAGATGCCACACCCTAGTTAATGATGGTAGAGAAAGAGTAACAAGAAAACCAATGTACCGGTACTAAGAACACGTATTCAATAAGATTGATGGGGAATCTTAGTCATTCAAAATATTCCAAACAGCCCAACTGCAATTTATACTTTTTATTTATTTCTTCTGCACATAGTAACTAGTATTATGGTTGTGAGTAAAATTTCATTTTAGGGCACTGCTTCATACTTCTTACCAAAACTCCTGCGAACAGAATAAGTATCTCGTTAAAGATAAGGTAAGTAGTATATAAGAGTCTTAGAAAGATATGGTAAACAGTATCCAAGCTCCCTCCTCCTGGTCTCAGGTAGTCAAGCCAAATTTCAGATAGGGTTGAAATTGACTATTAACACAGCTCATGTAATGTTTGTGATTCATACACTGGAGACGTTAATTCAATGTTTATTTCAAATGAGGATTTATTACTGTTTGCTTCTGTCGTGCTTTACTTTTTAAGGACACTCACATGTGAAGGGGGGTCATGAACCCCATCTATAAGCTTGAAAAGCCTTTCCAGAGATTTCCAATTCATTCAGAGATGAAAGTATAGAACATTCGTTGAGCTTATAAGCGGTCTAGTCCAAATTCTCTTCCTCCTTGTTTCAAGTAGCCCAGGCCAAATTTCACTTTCTTCATCATTTATATTATCTATCTCCTTCCTCACCCCACTCCACTTTCATGTTTTCTTCCTACTTTCTTCCGAGTATATTCCGTGAATATTTTCAGCAGCAAGTTAACAACCACGCTTCAGTAGATGAGCATTATGTAAGCAACAGTGAACAACCCCCCAGTCTCTAACTTACCAGTCTGAAAATAACATGAACAGTCTCAAAACCCACACATCCCGCATTTATAAATTAAGAAAACCCGACTTTTTTCTAGAGCTTCTTCCTATGTTATTAGTTTGACAAAACTTTCAGTAGATGAGCATTAGGTAAGCAACAGCGGGAGATTTTACATTAATGATTTTCTCATAAATATTTACCTCATTTCAGTCCAATTAAATGAAAAAAAAGGTAATAGGCAAGAACACGATACTTTCTTTATTAATCCATCTAAGTCTTCCATTGTGAGACAAGTCTCCCTGCATAGTCCATCAGTAAGAAGATCTTCAGGCGTCTCAGTACCTCGTACTGCAATTACTACAGACCTTGTATCATGCAGAACCACAATGAAGTATGCAGCCTGGCACTTTCCCTGATATATCACAAATAGATCATTAGCACTACACAGAAACAAATACATAATCCAATAACTGCCTATAACATAAATGCTGAGGACTGGAAACAAGTATTAAGACACAGGACAAACGTAAAACACACAAAAATCATTACCAGGAAAACCTATTATAGACATGAAACTCTTAATAAGAAATGACAAACTGAAGTGTGGCAACCTAAAAAATATTTCTGGAACGACAAAGTCGTCGATAATAAGAATATTGATTTGACATGGGTTCATCTCTCCCTTGGTCTTAATTCTTAAAAACTTCCCAAAAAGGGGAAAAGATGAACTAAAAAATGGAGGATGTACTCTTAGCATATATACTTGTATTTGCAGATTTATTCAACACCATTTGCGAATTTGATACTCTTAGTATATACGCAACAATAATAGCACACAATCCTATTACCCAAAGTGTATCGTTATGGACATGAAGTGCCCAGATTTTCTTCCAACAAATCAAATCCAACAGAATATGAATTTGAAAACTCAAGTCTGAACTTGCAAGATTGGAGATCAATTAATTATAGTTAAAGTAATGGGAAATTCTCACCAAGTATATGACCTCACTCAGAATATTGAGATCTCCTGAACACTCGAAGATTTGAAATAATTTGCGGATACTATTGCTCGAAATATTTCAATTCGCTTGATTGATCGCATACCACTACACCAGAAATTCACACAATGAATGTTTGTTCTCAACTTAATTTTTCATTAACTCTGAATCCTCTAATCTCACTTTCTAACATTATGGATGGGTATATAAGGATTCATCAACCTACATAAAGCATAACTCTAGTTCCATCGAAAATGCAACTCTCAATACGTAAAATGATAATAAATATGTTAATCTAATAACCTAAGGTAATCTTATCAACCAACTTAAAATAAACTTCCAAACTAATCAAAACATTACAAATAAGACGTTGTAGGCGGGCTTCAAAATGAACTTTGACTCGCTAATATTAGATTGAGGACTAGTTGCCATCTTTGTCTTAATTCATATTTGCACACGCTAGGAGATGACGACTCGTCAATGTTCGGTACCTAACGTCGACTCGGCATCCATAAGAAACGATTACAAATTCTATCTGGAACTCTGCATCTCCTGGCTCTTCTGATCTCCGCATGGTCTCTCAAACAGACCCCTTCTACGGAGACACCCATGTTCATGCAGCTCTTGTCTATGAAAACTCACTTTCATCCTCGACTAGACTAAGCAAGCCATCAAACGCAACCGAAAAGATGCCTTTTTGTCAGTTTTATTAAGTGGAAAACAATCTAGTATCGTATCATGCATTTGCATAGTTTATAAAACCCATTATGTGGTTCCCATCTAGGTAGGTTTTGAGAGCAATCTTAACCTTCTTATAACAAAGAAGTTATTTCCAACTGACCCTTGATAGCAAACATCCTACAACTTCAGATAAACAAAAAACTATACATAATTTGAAACGCCACTTTACTAAGTTCAATCTAAATTCAAAATACTATAAATCTTAAGCTTCATTGAAAATAGACAATCCTAGCAATGCATTAAGGAAACAAAAAAGAATCAAAAAATAAGCTATTTGTCTAATAGGGCATACAGAGATATTGTGAAAATTTGCAATTTGACACAATAAGTAACAACCACCAGCAAATTAAAACATGAACATCATGAAAAATAAGACAAATACTAATCATATTATGTGGCTGCACCTGCAACACTCTCTAAGGCATCAAGATTTGACAAAATTTGAAACAAGTGTAACCACGAATTCAGAAATGGATTAGTCTAAAGGAGTTTATCACTGTTTATGGCTATTTCCTAATTGGGGCAAAAAAGAATACACAAATATAGGATAAAATTGATTGAGTGCATGACATTGGAGGAGCTGAAACAATGACATCATGTATTATTAATCACAACCTTCATAACACCTAAATGGATAAATGCCTCCCTCTCATCTTCATTTTCTATTTCTTAGGATAACTTAGGGTAGGTATGATCAAAACATACCTTCCCTAAGAACTTTAAAACCCAGACTTGATGGTTTTGAGGTATGGGTTTAAAAATCAAATCAACCAACACTAAGTATTAATTTTAAACATGCTAAACCCTATTTAACCCATACATGATATCAAAACTTGGTGAAGCAAACACCCTTTTAATTAGCCCTTAATACATGTTTTTCCCCTTCCCAACATCACAAAAAATACATCTTTCATGGATGATTCCCCCTCCCTAGTCCCCACTAATGTCCATCCCATTTCAGTCGCAGCATCGTGGCAAGCTCAAAAACCTTGATAATACAGTCACGAGTGATGCGGACGATATTTGCAGTACGACTAACGCCACTTCGTTCCATAGTGTAAAAATACAGCATTGATCACGATCGACCAATACGGATGATTTTACGTTCAATGCGGCCTAAATTTCGATCGTGGTAAATTTAAAACCTTTAAAAATGGTCGTGATACAGTGATGCGGCCTTATTTTTATACTATACTTAGGCAATGTCAAGTTACACTTTGTTATGTATTATTGCATTTATTGCATAAAAGGTACTAGAAAGAAAAAAATAAATATAATAAGAGATGTGCGTAGTGCACCTCACTTATAGAAGGTGCACGCCTTCACCAAGTGCGTCTTACATCTTGCTCATGACACTAAAAACTAAGCTCATCACAACATATTCCAACATTGACTTACGTGATAAAAATTGAACTTGTTATATGGAAGGTTTTAGTGTATTAAAATATACTAGACTAACCTGGTTTACGCGGCCACGTCGAAGAGCTTCCGGGGGTATATTAGCATATTTGAGAAAGGCTGCAGCATGCCCTCGCCACCAATTATCACCTTGGAGTACAGGTCGTCTAACCTTGGAAAGAGAACTAACAATTACTGATGTAACTTGTAGAGCCAAATCAATCGACAATAAGATTGTGTTATACTTATGGTGAAGTATCCAAAGTTAAAATTTTATCTTAAAACATGATACTAAAGCAATAAACACTTGCATCAGGCAAGGTACCCGGTAGACTAAGACCTGTTACGATTCCATGCTGTAAGAACTCCTTGCCTATATAGCCATGCACATGGAAATAAGATAGGATTTCTACCAACATCAAGCAAAGGACCCTGCATAGAACAATTGCATAAGCACAAAATTGAAATCATTCAAAATATACAGAGAAAGCTACAAAACAACGGATTTTCATCAGACCGTGTACGCAGCTTCAGCAAATGGGTGAAAGACAGTTGCCTCCTGAATCTTATCATCAGGAGCATCGATAGAATCAACATCTAATTTGGGAGACTGATTATGCATCTGCAATAAAGCCAGGCCTGCAAAGGAGAGAACCCATAGCATCAAGAATAGTTATGAAAATGAACAGGTGAAAGCACTTAGTGAGGAAGAGAGTTAGCAGGAATATGGTGTATTCTAGTTCTTGGAACTAACCCCATCAACCAATTAACTTATACTAAGAAATATATGTAAAGTAGCTAAAAGGAGACTACCATAACCTAGTACAGACTTCCCAAAACATGGTGCACACTAATGTACTATATTGAGGATGAGTATTAGTAGCAACATGTTCAACCAGGTGCGTTCTAGTTCTTGGAACTAACTCCATTTGCCATTTCACTTATATTAATGAAAATATTTTATGTTTGGAAGAAAAAGTACTATTATCAAGTGCAGACATCCCAGATCGTGGTGCACAGTGCTCTAGGAGGCGATGGTCACCAATACAAAGGATTTAAAGGGAGTTGTAGAAAAGGATGGAGGCAAAGAACACTACATACACAGAGCCTAATGTCTAAGTTTTGACTTCAAGCAAGTAATGAAATTACACAGTTGAGGCCTATCTTTGAAAAAATAGCTAGTCTATTGTTCATACAGCAATAACTAAATATCATGATGTGCACACTTGGAAGAGTTACTTTGCCCACCCCACAGCTGAACAACGAAGAAAAAGTACTATTATCAAGTGCAGATATCTAGTTCCGTTTTCAAAGCTTATAATAGGCTACTTGTGTTAGTGCAAGATTTTTCTTTGAGGCTTTATCAATTACAGCAAAATTTCTCTCTAGTTAGAAAGAATATGTGAAATGCATCTGGAATACACATGATTGTTAATTACAAATCTAATCATTTGTTACTTAGATCAGCGCTCCATATTATGTTTTATCCATTTCTTTAGCGACACTTGCATAGTATGGACTCTTTTTTTTGGGAGGAGGGGGGGTGGTGTATGAGGGGGTTAGGTAAGTACACATTTAAGAATAACAAGTAGCTAATATGTTGATTAATGGCCTAATCAAAAATGCATCAAATAGCAGTGCTCTTAAAATCAGTTTCACAATCAAGCAGATCATCATATTGCAATTTGCGCTTATATTCATGTACGCAATTCATGATGTGGCAAAATTGAGAACAAATAAAGCAAACTGGTAGAATTGAACAAGTACGAAATATTGGCATGGAAAAAGTCATGGATCACTTTATGAATGTTTAGATATTTACTGTTTTGCTTAGAAGAAGCAAGCTAGTTATTGTAATAACAATAATATATATGATTAAATGTTATGATTCAATTTGTTTATAGTAAAGTTGGTTCACCCTGGTTTGTGCTAGCGTTTGTTGAATCCATTTTCAAGAGAGTTGGGAGTTGGGACGTCGTTTAGTTCTACATCTTTTATAAGAATATCCATGAAGTTGTGCATCAAGAAAGTCAAAAAATAACAGATGTGAAACCATCACTTATGCATCACTAGGGTTTACAGCAGAGAACCAAAAGAAAAATTGGTAAAGAACACAAGTAGGAAATAGTTTCTGACTGTTTAATGACAAGTCTGCCAATATCTCGACATCCGAAGCCTTCTTCTAAACTGGATTGTTGTTTCACATACTTGTAGCAGCCCAACGGGCGGGGAAAAAAAGAGGTAATTCATTCTCGAATTAACTTTTTAGTTGAACTATTTTCTGGTTCATCAATGCCCTTTGATAAGCACCACAAGATCACTGTAAGCTTCTAAAAACATAAATCAAAATCTCCATTCTCCTTTTTAAAGCCAAGAAAATAGCTTTCAACTTATATTATTTTTATTAGACCTGGGAAAATTTGATCCGACTCGAAAATGAACCCGGGACCCGACCCGACAAAACCTGAACCCGACCGACCCGAAAGCGACTTAATCCGAAACATGACCGACCCGATAATTACCCGACCGAAAATGACCCGACCGGAAACCGACCTGTTTTGACAGATTTAATATCAATTTTTAGAGTAATTTCAATGTTAGAATTCATTTCAAATAAAATTTTAGTTTTCAAAGTATCTCAACATATTGAGTATATCACTTGAACACTAAAACTCATCAATAGATCTCAAAAAACACGTATTTAACGTCTTTTTAGCCATCGTAATTATTTTTCTTTAAAAACAGGACGTTATAATCATCTTAATTGAATACATGTATCTTGTTAAATCAGTCAAATGAGTTTTTAATTCTTCTACATTTCAGTAAGCAAATCAATATAATTTATACGAACGTTTCGCACGTTTGAATGAGCTTTTCAAAAAACGAATGTTGCTACCCTAAATTATAAAACACGTATCTTATAAGACGAAATAAGTACTTAGTTAGTTGTATATCTTTCCAACATGAAAATTGCGAAGATAATTTTAACGTCATTTTTATCTAACGTTACAATTATAATAAACAAAATAACTTTTATAAAGCGCGTATCTTACAAGTCTTTCAAAATAAGTATTAATTCCCCTATTTTTCTTGCACTTAAATGAACCTGACATACCAACTATTTTTTGAAAATCGTACATGTAATTTCTCTAATGATTTTTTTTAGACATTTTAATGTTTTTTTTTATGTTGAATTAGTCGATTGGATATTCTAATGTTTTATGGTAACCTGTTGGGTCAATCCGAACCTACCCGAAACCCAGAGTGATCCGACCTGAAACCGACCTGATCCGAAACTAACCCGACCCGAAAATGACCCGACCGAAATTGACCCGACCCAAAACCCGACCGACCGACCGTTTTCCCAGGTCTAATTTTTATCTTAAAAAAAAGCTATTAATAAGCCTTCAAGAGGAAAAAAGCATAAGACCTTAAAAGCAATCAAATATTCAAATCTGGCGGTAAGCTATACTTACATTAGTTACTGCAACTTCAATTGGAAATTTCTCTTTTACATAAACATTATATGCAAGTGATGAGGAAGCATAATTATCTTCATGTTTATCAATATGCAAAGAAATTTTGATAAACAAAGAAGGTTAATTCGAAAGATAGGAGGGACCAAAAGTTCACCATAATTCAATGGTAAATTTTTTAAAAATTAATCGAAAGAACTGTAATAACATATCAGTTAGAAAGAGATATGCCAAAAACTCTAAGAGCATATTCCCAAAAGAAGATTAATGCACCACCCTAAAGGTAGACAACAGACTGGCTAGAGAATAGGTTTATCACTAATCAGGTTACAAACTCTGGAGAGAGGACAATATAATGCCTAGGGCCCTAGACCACTATCAACCGACCCTTGCTTACAACCACCTAAAGGTTAAAAACAATGGATTTAAAGAATGTGATGTCAATGAGATTAAGTGACGACCGCCTACTATAGACCTATTTTGCCCATAATTATAGTTAAACTAGCAAGCAATGTGGCGGATTATCAATGGCCAAAAGAACAATAGCAGAGGTGTTAGCAACATGCCCGTTGTCATTTAAGCTAGCAAACACTAACAACGGTCTAGTCAAACACAGTAAGCTACAACAAGAGGTCAGCCTTCAACCATAGTAATTCGTAAGTTAGTGGGTCCAGTCTACCAATGGGTGCCAATTGAAAGAAAACCCCTTACCAACCCAACCAAGGAGGGAGCCAGTTTAATGGCAGCGGGACAATGTGATTATAATGTTGTTACAGAAAAAAACATCTTTGAAATACAAAACCCCTTCAAAAATATTGTTGAGAACATAACATTCGACTGTTTGGTAAATTCTAACCAACGCAAGCTTTATAAGCCCTACTTGTAGAAACAAAATGACACCTTATCATCTACTGATGCTCGAACAATGATAGAGAATAATATAGCATTCATAATGAGCTCAAATAACAACGAACCTGCCAAAAATTCCAAATGCCCCGTGCCTGTGGCGCGATATGTGACAAGATCACCCAACAATTGGGCCACTGAATTAATCTCATCCTCCTCCATGTTTTTCCTGAATAATTTCAAACAAAAGTGTTATACTAACTATAATCAAATATTTTTGAGAAAGAAGTAGCTAGGTGGCTTACAAGTATTTGACTCGACCCAGGCAACATAAAGCTTCACGAATACCATGGTCAAATACCTCCTGATAATGAGCTTTCCAGGCAATATCTTGCTTGTCATAAAAAGATCTCCATCTTAGAACATCAGAACTTGCAAAGCATTGCAGCACTGCTACGAAACACACCATTATCAGAAAAGCAACCAAAAGATGCTTCTTCCACCATCCGTGACTAGAAAGTGACACTGCATTACAAACAAGTTTGAGGTAAAGTTCTAGTGTTGAGAGATAACAAGGAAAAAATGGCAGTTTTAGGGATGAAAAAACCACAAAATTAAGAAAATGCAATGCATATATCTATAGTAAGTTGAAACCACGAAATTAAGAAAATGCAATGCATACATCTATAGCAAGTTACCTAAGTCGTGATTGAAAGGTACATAATGTGATCAAAGTACCTCTACAAAGGATTGACAAGAATCTAACTAAAGAGATAGCAACAAAATTGTGTCAACCCAATGCAAATAAGCGGTTCCAGCTGTCTTGCCTAAGGTTTGGGGGGTGGGATTGTGTAACTATACGAAAGTTTTAGTATTATGCAATAGAAACCCACATAAAATATTCATATATTAGTACCCCAAAAGCATGTGTTTCACTATTGAGACCTAGTTTTGGAAGGAAGGCCTTTATTTGAAAGGTTTGGTACTTAGGTTCATTTTATTGTTAAAATTCACTAGCACTATTATATAGTAGAATGTTTGGTTGTCTGAAAAGATCATTACAGGGAGATGGAAGTACTAAGATGCTTATGTTAAGAAGTGGAAGACATAATGTATAGAATTCAAAATGAAGAAATAAGAAAGGGTCTTGTAATCATAAATTTTTTAAATAAATTCAGACAATTTTTTTTACAATGGTTAGGTCAAGAATGAACTAGTTTGAAAAGTGGAAACTTAGAAATTGAAAGTGTTTAGAAGCAGAAGGCATAAGCACAGTGAAAATTAACATGACAACTTGAGAGTTGCATAAGCATATGACAATAGAAAGGAATGATTGGAGGAGAATATATATAGGTTATCATTGGAATTAATTTTCATAGTTGTAGATTAATATTAGATAGGAACAAATATAATATAATCTCAGCTATCAATGCATGCTGAGTGGTTTGGGCTTTGGCATTGTTTTTGTGCCATTGTTGGTGGAAAATTGATTAAAAACATTGTAAGATCATGAAGGAAAGAAGTAGGGTAGTATCTTAATTCTTACAATCCAGCAATCCAGTTATATATATATATGATTTTACTTTCCCATAAACCATGCAAGATTTCCATTTAACATCAATCTTGTTTGAAAAGGTTGAGCACATTATTTTTAAAAATGAATCGATGAGGGCTATCAGTGGGCCACTTTATTTAAAGAAAAAAGTTATAGGCATTTTCTTTGCTCCCTCCTACATCGAAGATATAAAGAAACGAAAATGATGCAACCTTGGTTTTTCAGTATTGGTCTAAAACTACTTTAAATTGTCTTTTCGACAGCATAATTCAAAATACCAATTATGAAATATAGATACCTGAAACAATTGTATTATTAGGAGATTTCATTAGTCGTTTTTAGCGCCTAATTTTTCTTATATATTTGTTCGTTACTAATTATAATTTAATTAGTGATGGTAGTAATTTTAAAAATCTCTACAATGATTAGAAACTTGTTAATTCGTAATGTGATTATGAATCGTAACAAGTAACGTAAACTTTGGAGGTAAAACTTAAAGTTGAGCAACTACCCATAATAGTTCGAGAAAATTTTAATTATTACCCAAGCATATTATATAACCATGATGGGAGTAAATTAAATATTTCACACATATACAAGTGATTTTTAAACATGAAGTACAAGTTATAACTTGTTACATGTACAATAATTTTTACCCAGACCTTAAACTATCTTAGATAAACCTTTCCTACACTATAATAGATCAAATTATGGACAAAAATCACCAAAAAAACAACCCCAACCAGCCATGCTAAAGCTGTCCTACTCCCCCTTATAGCCCTTTGTATACTTACATACACAAGCTAAAAACTCTACCCAAGAACCCCTTTTGTTCTACCCAAAGCTTGTGCATCATTACAAGCATGCAAGAGGCAAATATTTGAAGCAAAAACACTCTATTTTCTGAACAATTATTCAGCCATAAACCCCAACACATTGCTCCCAACTTCATCCATGAACAAACATTAGAATCCTTCAAACTTTCAATAACTAAAACACCTTCTTTTCTCATCAAATCTTCTTCAAAAACCCATCTAAAACTTCTGAAAATTTATGTTTATAAACTCAAATCTCCCATAAAAATAATCTTCATCTTAAGAGCTTTCCACAGACACCAAACTTGAAGAAATCCACCAAGTATAGAGTAACTTATGTTCATTTTTTTATTCCACTAGTTTTTGTTAAAACTTGTTCATGTAAAACATTTTTTTTTACATGAATCTTTCTATAAACTAAAATCATTATAAAATGAGTATTTTATCTCTAAATTAAGAAAATCATCACTTATAAATCTATAAAAATCGGTCATAATAGAAAGTAAGAAGATGTATTTCCACAAACATATAAACTTTGTTACTTAAAGGATTCAAGTAAAATTATGGGACTTAACTAAGTGTGTTGCTCAACATAATAAGTATACTCCAAATATGTGAAAATCATCACAAGTATTAGTCTAACAACTCTAACTTGGGAAAGTTAATTGCATGTTAGAAATCCAAAATTATTATTGATTTTTGGATGAATGCAATATGTTTAGTTGAAGAGTTGGAGTTGAGACTAGAAGGGCAAGGACCCGAAGTTAGAACCACTTCTAAGAACGCGTAGGAGCTTACGGAATAATTATATAGGCTTGGAGTCGAGGTATGTCATATGGGGTGATTTTTAAAGGATTTAAGAACAAGTTGGGAAAGTTTTTGTATAAACTTGTTTTTAAAAAACGATAAAATTTCCAAAGAGAAGTTCTTAAATCTTAAAAAATGATGTCAAAATGATACATTTGTTTGTGGAATAATTAATTATATGTATTATTATTGTGGGCATCATGCATGTCGATTTTATAAATTATTGTATGTTTAAAGGCATGTTTAACACTACTTTGTGAAAGTTATTGTGATGGAAATGATTATATGAATTTGAAAATATTTGAAATTCATTTTAAAAGAGATTTCCAGTAGCTATATGTTAAGAAAATTTCTTGGATACTTTTTGTTGAGATTATTCGTTAAATTGATATTTTAATGGATTTTAAGGTGTTAAATACTCTTATTATAAAACATGGTATTAGATGAACTCTTCATCATCAAAAATAATTAATAAAAACATATTATAATGTCTCCAATAAGATTTGGCCAAAATATATTTAGTTTGAAACTTTTTTTTTATGATTTTTGAATAATCGTTAAATTGTTTAACGGTAAATTGTAAAATGGTAAAATATAAAATATAAAATAATTACCAAACAAAGACATATGGACTTGAAATTTTTATCACATACTCATATGGATAGTGGGTAAAATTGGTAAAAGTTTGGGAAGGTTTCGTTGACATTTAAGGACCTTAATAATTTTTACTCAGTTATTAATAATCGGTAAGTTTGAAAACTGTAAAATATAAAATAAATACTAACTGACGTCTTTTGGAAATGAAAATTTTATGAGACACTTATATAAACAGTAGATACATGTTCAAAAATTTATATGAATTTTCGTGACCATATATGGACTTAAATAAATTTTATTCGGTTTATCGGTAAAATAACGATATTAATTATTAAAAATACCCCACATGATTTTTAATGGTTATTTAAAATTTTATACCCCTTAAAATAGCTTCTGAAATACCATATAATTTTTATAATATTTTATTCGGACTAATTTTAAACCTATTTTATTCTATTTATCGATAAAATGTCTATACAAAATGATAAAATATCATACATGACTTTTATAAGTTCAAATGGCCTAATAAACATGTTATATGACTTCTAGAACTTTGGTATAATTTTATAAAATAAATTATTAATTATTTACTAAATCATCAAATTAATAGAAAATGTTTATTTATTAAAAGGTGTCATATTGTTAATTAAATTTAGGTAAAAATAGACCTATATCAACAATTTATAATTATATTAATAACCTACTGCCTCATAGTATAAAATAAGTTTAAATTAGATGGTTAATAAATTTTACGGATTTAAGACACCATTTAAATAACGGTAAATACCCAAATTGTCGAAAATAATTGTTAGATCATTATAAATTCGCATAACCAATTATAATCTGATGGGACAACCTTAAATTCATTTTAAGTAAGGTATTATGATGACTTGATTAATTTGGGCCTTGTTAAAGAATTAATATGTATTTTGTAAATCAATTATCGATTTTATTACCGGCAAAACTAGCTCGTATTTAAGAAAATAGTGTTTTATGAATTCTTCTGTCATAATAATTTTATAGACTTAAGAATCATATTCTAGTTGTTTTGAAAGAATTTCAAAACCCTTTTAAGTTACATTTACTTTAAGAAGGATTGAAACGAAACATTTTAGTGGTTTCCTTAAAAAATCGTATTGAACTTTAATCACTTTTTGTTACGATGCATTTCCATACATGCTAGTGATGCCCCAATATAATACAAAGGTTATGTTTAATGATATAATTATGTTAAGCATGTTTTACCCATGTGGGAAATATTATGATTTGATTTTGCTAAATCGCAAATAAAGTATGTTTTGCTATGTGCAAATAAAAGATGTTTATTATATGGAAAAAGTTAATATTTTTGACTTTCAAATGCTATTAAAATTACAAGATATATATTATATACAAAAAATGTTTTAGCCTAAATGGCGGGTACATATGCCACAGCAAATGTTGTGTGCATGATTAAACGACTCACCAATGCTGAGCGCGTATTGTTCACAATACCATTGTGTTACACTTGCCGAACATGTCGCGGACGGTAGACCGACTACTAAACGAGTCACAAGATGACTTACAGAGTACCCATGTAAACTTATGATATGAGTTTGAAATCGATTTGAATCCATTGAGATCTTATGATTTATGATGAAAAATGAGAATTTGAAATGACTATAGAGCCATTGAACTAGATTTGAATGATAATATGATTTATCAAATGAAAAAGCATATTTCAAAACGAATTTACGCAAATAAAAAAAGGTTTTAATAACTTCTTTGACGGACAACAGTGTGTTTATACTCAGCCTTTTGCTGATACTATGCTTTGTATGTTTTTCCAATGGTTTTGTTTTTAGAGTAAACCCCTATGGCACCTCGACGGAGAATGGATATGCGAGCGGAAGATGAACCCGAGTGGGAGTATGACTCCCCTTTTGTCTCTTTATTGTATTTGAGAGACTATTAGTTTAGATTTAGACTATTTTAAGAATGTAATTTGAACTTTGGACTTATTTCGATTTGGTTGTAATTTTCCTATATTTTGGACAGTTAAGACTTTCGTTATATTACTTTGGTTTGGTTCAAGTATTATACTTGGATATTGGTTTGACCTTTAAGTAACCCCTTAATTGTGTTGGCAAAAGTAAGCTTCCGCTTGAGTAATACTAAATTCCAGTTAGTGTTTGCCTTCATAATTCGAGGCGGTTACAATTCCCTTTTAAAATTTTAAAAATTAACGATTTGCACCAAAAAAATAATTAACTCAAACATTTGAGTACATGATTGTGAAAATGAAATTATTGAGTTGGATACGAAAAAAAAAGGACAAAATTCAAGAACAAATCAAAATGATTCATGCCAAAAGGAAGAAAAATATAATACAAACATGTGCCAACATTTTAATTCGTTTAGCCAAATAAGCAGGGTAAGAACAAAAGAAGGTAGAAAAGAGAATGGGATAAAAAGATATCTGATATCAAAATGTAATCCTTGAGAAGTTGAGAGATAGAGGTAGACTCAAAGAGTTAAGGGCGGCAAATAAGAGGCTTGAGAGCAGTGAGTCCTCATATTAAGCATCTACTAACTCCACCCCCGACACACACAAACACACATCCCACCCAACCCCCAACCCCCACTAAGAGATAGGGAGAAGAGCCCATACTAGTCATACAATCTCTAACCCACCCTTCCTGTCTCTGAGCACACCCAAATGAGCAGGTTAAATCTCATTTTTAATAACCATGAACCAAGTTGTTGAATAGTTCTTTATAAGTTAATGTGATAAACCCATATACTTAAGGGAGATCACTTAATGATACTTCCTTCTTAGCTCATAATTTTGTTTGTTCACCAAATCCCATGCAAAAGTCAAAACCTAAAAGGCTTCAACATTGAGTTTGAAGTATTGGAAGCAAAAAAAAAAAAAAGGCCTTCAAAACTCATAAATAATCTTTATTGAGTTCAAACTTGTTATGTAACAAAAAGCCCATGCATTAAAGCACTAGATTAAAAGACATCTTGAAAGCCCATTTTTATATCTCAAATAAACTATTGTAAGGCTTACAAATTTATAGTCAATTTTAAAGTGAATACTAAAGAAAAAAAATGAACAAGAAAGTTAATGAATGAACTTATACTCATATTAAGGAGAAAGAGCATGTAGAAGAAGGGGTTCGACAACATGATCCAATGAGGTTCAAGAGAAAGAATGTGACAATACTTTTATGATGTTATCATTCACCTATTGTAAACGTCCACCTCTATCGAGCTTAGAACGACTATTAAATTTACAATCTTGCTCAATCACCAAGTATTTGTCCGACTCAAAATTTTTTTCTACATTGCACATTGTTCAATATTGACTTGCAAATAGTTAGTTACTATTTACAAACATAGAATTCCCTAGTACTAAACTTCTCTAAAGTGGAACTCTTCTAAAAATCACCAAAGTTAAACTCAGATCTCAACAAATTTAGGAAGAGATATGACATATTTATTTAAAGTAGAGAAAATCATACCTAAAGCACAATCATTCAATGAAGTATGGCCAACCAACACAAACATGAGATACATTGCTGATAAAAACTGCACCACTGTAACAATTGTTGCTAACCTTGTCCACCAAAGCCATCTTTTGTATTTCAGCTGTCCAACATATGATGTCATTATGTTCTGCTTAGTATGAAGCAACAAAACAGACTACGACTACAGGATATGAACTATATAAATTCCATAAGTTTTACTAGAAGATCTTAAACAAAGAATTCCATCAAAAGATTATTCAAGCTTTTGAGTTTTGAATCAAATAATGTCAAAATAGATTCAAGTATTTTATGAGTTCATGAGCCAAAATTGATGCACACCTCCAAAGTGGCTTACCAAATACTTACTAAAGATATTAGTCTTTTCGAAATATTTAAGAAACTATTTCAACAAGCTAAGTGATTATGTGGGGTGTGCATGTCATTTTCATTCAATTAAACCTTTGAAAGTTAGATTTTCTTGGTCACCTTTTTGCAATTATCCATACAAGAAAACTAGCTGATTTTGAAAAATAACCTGTCTTGTAGCACCAAGAACAACAAGACTTCTCTTGACAATAACCCTAGATGCTTCTAGGATCATTTGCGAATTAATCTAATGGACCATGAGAATGATCTTACTATTTTAAAGCTCACCTAGACGCACCTAAGATGAGCATCTTGGGCACGACTAGCGAGAGATTCCTCTAAGCGAATAGCTCAAAGCGCAATATAATGCCTAAGTTGAGCCCCTTAGTGCACATTATGATCTAATCTCGGTCTCAGGAAGGAGCTCATTTGATGTGAGATCTAGTATTTCAAGTTTGTTTTCTCTTCTCTTTTTTTCTTTTTTTGTTATTCTCGACTTTTTTAGGGTATTTCCTGGGTTTTTGGGAGTTTTTTTATACAGATTTTGCGGCGCTTCACACCTTTTAAAACTATGGTATTCATAAAATGTAGTTGAAGAACTTAAAAGACAAATACTTACGAATTCTTAAGCCACAGGTCCACTTTGAAGCCAAAAACAATCACCAGAAAGAAGTAGCAAGATAACTTAGAGCATTTTTTATCACTTCAAAAACTACTTTTATTATATTAAAAGAATTTCATCAGCAAATTAACGCTATTGGAATTTGAATCTTAAAAATCATACAAATGGCTCAAGCTATGGGAAGGAACATTCCTTTTGCTTAATTACCCTAATTGATGAAAACGTGCATAACAATCTGAACCAAGTGTAACTGGTTAGGAAGAAAAAAACAAACACGGCCAACACATGATGCTGCCAACAAAGCCCCCAATCATACTAATGATAATGCTGATAAACCTATGCAAGTGACTGACAGTGATAGGAAACAGGTGGATGATGGTGCTGATGAATTTGTGCAAGTAGCTGGTAATACTGGGAAGCTTTTGCAAGGTGCTGGACCAAGGTGACAGTGGTACTGAGCAGTTTGTGCAAACAGAATCACCAAATACAGAACAAGGTGACAGTGATGTTGAAGCCACCAAGAACACCATGATGCAGGCAGGAGTCAAGCAGAGGCCACTTCCATACATGGGCCAAGTAGTCAACGCTCTAGGATACTACTGATCATACTCAAGGAAGAATAATGCAGCAAAGAAGCATCAAACAGTAAAGTGTTCAAGACCTAGTCAGAAATGAACAAATAAAACTAGGTTGTAACTAATTAAAAGTTAGTTAGACACATGTAATAAACTAGCATAATAGCTAGTTAGTTAGGCTTAAGTCTTAACAAGGGTCGCTGGGGTTGTTAGGGAATGCACTATAAAAAGGCTCCTCCTCCTCTCATGTAAATCAGTTTTGAAGTTTTAACGATAATAAAATTGAGATTCAATTTTCTTAGAATGTTAAAGATAATTTTCTTGCAAGTGTGAGTGAAGCACTCTCCATGTTCTTCTAATATAGTGAGTGAAGCAAATCAGGGAACAACACCCTATACACCTAAGGGAGAGAACCTTAAACTGCATAGGAGGAAAGGGAAGGTTTGGTGAGTGAAGCCAGTAACCTCTTTATCCAGAAAGAAAGAGGGTTGTTTCAAAAAGGTATTTGTAATTCAGTCATTTGTTGGTGTGTAATCAAGGCTGTATCAATAGCTACGGACTGCACTATCAGGATTCTTGAAGCAAATTGAACAGGGAATTACAATCATAGACAACACCTGAACCCCTAACTTGGTGCAATTGATATCAGAGCTGTAAGTTCACAGAAGGGGACACAAGTGCAAGAACAGCCATCACAACAAAGTCAATCAGTAAGGCTTTGTGTGTCACAATTCTGGTAAGAGATATTTATCATCCTTTTCATTAAAGGACTAAGAGTCAAATAACCAAGTAACTTTCTGAATTTTTTTGTTTTCATTAAAGAATCTTGATATAAAAATTGTATATATCAGTTTGTTTTTTGAAGTTCAGAAAGGCACAAACTATGCCAAGAATCTTGTTCAAAACTTATGTGTTTTCTTGTTTCCTATTGTTTTCTTGTTTCAATATCATAAAACATGAACATGGAGGAGAGAATTAAGATGCTTGCAGGTCTACATAACCCAGAATGACCATCCAATAACCCTGCCCTTCATGTGCACAGAAACCAAGAGGACAAAACCCTAAAAATTTAAATCCCCGATTGATGGGCATTCCCATAATCTTGAAGATTACTTAGATGGAGTCAAGCTTTGAAAGGTATTTGAGTTTATAGAAACACAACTGACACGCAATATATACTAGCTAAGATCAAACTCACCAAACTTGCTGCAGTTTGGCTAGAAGGACGTCAAAAACAAAGAAGAGAGGAAAGAGCTAGGATAGACACTTGGGAGAAATTAAGGAAGCATCAAACAACAATTGTATGTCCAATGGAGTTCCCTTAGTCAAAGTTCTAAGTCTGTGTCTGAGTAAAAGAATGGATGAAGCTATCAGTCTTATGTGATGCAATTGAGACACAAGAGAAGAGAGTAGGGAAGTTTATTGCAGGATTAAGGGAAGATTTAAGAAAACAAGCTGCTTTTAACATCCAATCTCACAGTAGTAGGCAATTTTTCCATCTTGCCTTAACCCTAGAGAAGTATGAAGGTAAGAAGAGGATAGGTCAACCTAGAACCCCCAAGACTACCTAGAGACACACATGACAGTAACCCTAAAAATTAAGACAAGTGTGCCTTCAAAAAATGTGGTTTGTTATAAGTGTCATTGGCATGGGCATTGTAAGAATGAGCGTCCAATGTAAGTCATTTACAATGCAAGAATGGACTGAAATACATAAAACTATTGGCCCTGATGGATCCTATGTAGTAAATGAGACATGAGCATTAAATATGAGAGCGACATTGAAGGGAGTGATTCAGAAGAAGAAAGAGAGCAATTATTCCCTGAGGATGAACAGCACAACCTAATCATTAGGAGAAGTTTTCACACAACCTAATCAATTTTCTTAGAAAGTTAAAGATTACTTTCTTGTGACCATGAGTGAACCACTCTCCTTGTTTTTCTAAATCTGAGTGAAGCAAATCAGGGAACAACACCTAAGGGAGTGAACAGATTGCATAGGAGAAAAAGGGAAGGTCTGGTGACTAGTGAAGCCATTACCCTCTTTATCCAGAAAGCAAGAGGGTTGAAATCAAGCAAATCAGTCATTTGTTGGTGTGTAATCAAGGCTGTATTAATAGCAACAGGCTGCAGAATCAGGATTCTTGAAGCAAGTTGAAGAGGGAATTATCATTATTAGCACCTGAACCCCCAACTTGGTGCACGATCACACAATAGAAGCCAAAAATAAATAAATAACTACCCAAATAAAATTTATCGAAATCAAAAACAGAAAGATTAACCAAAAATTAAAATATTGAAACATACTCTTCTTTGTTGGCGAGAAAGATTATCTGTAAGAGCAGAAGAAGCATCAGGAAAAGAGCCCAAAACAGCAATAGCAGCAGCTTGCTGTTCAATTGCGCAGCGTATCATTGCCAAAACTCGAACACCAGCAACAGCCATGACTATGAAGAAGGGAAGGAGCTGACTACGCTTGCAAGATCTCTCATCCTCAAACACCATTAATGCTCCTCCCATGGCAATCACCCCTATATTGGAAATTCCCAATACTATGCTCGTCTTCCTTAGATTCTTTACCGTTTTCTGCAATGATTTCCACATTTTTGTCCGTTTTGTCTCTCCTCCACTTCCTCTTTTGACCCGTTTTCTCATCGGATACATCTGCATATATGTTGAAGCTTTGTCAATTCGAAATCACAGGAATCTCTCATTGTTGATAAGAATTCGTTATTCTTCTCCTCCTCTGATAAGCAACATCAATGGTGGTTGAACTTTGTCATTTTCGTATCTCAAGTTCTTTATTTATTTATTTATTTATTTTTTCTTTTTGAGTAGTGTATCTCAAGTTCTCAACGCCAATAACAATTCGCAGACAACATTATATTTTTTTTAAAAGATACTCCATTTAGTACATTTCTTTAATTAATTTGTAATTGATCTAATCCTGTTCATCTTAGAAGTCTCATTTGACTTTTTATGGATTTTTAAAAAAGTCAAAAGTGAGACCTTAAGGGTAGGAAAGAGAGTGGTATTATGGGTTTTTAATGTAAGTGAGGAAAATTAGTATGGGTAATGGAGGGTATAATTGAAAATAGGATAAAGTTACTAAGGGCATAAAAGTCAGAAACCCATACCAAAAATAGAAATGGGACAATTAAGGTGACTTGACCATAAAAGGAAATGGGACACGTAAGCTGAATAGGAGTGAGTATTATTTTAAAACTAAGTGTTATGGGGTCAAATAACTAAAGGGAGTTACTAAATTTCACCTCCCCTTTTTATTTTATCGTTACCCTCACGAAATTACGTATTTGTCCTTGAAGTTTAAAAAATTACAAAATTGTCACTGGACTTAAAACTTAATTAATAAATATAAATCACACTTAATAACACTATTAACACTTTAATCCGGAAGATTTGTCTATATATATCGAATTCTCAAACGCGTATGAAGTACGAATTCAAACACGGTACTATCTCTCTAAAAACTCTTAAACAAGCTGTTACCTGTAATCGGTTAACTATGGCTAACGAAAGCAACTATGAATCGAATGCGGTACGTAAATTTTTCGATTTGAATCGTTGGAAATTTAAAAAAAATAAAAAATTAAATCGCACAAAACTGGGCGACTGGACCATGGTTCAGTCGCCCACTTTTGTGCGATTTAATATTTTTTTAAAAAATTTTTTTTATTTATTTACGTAATTTATTTTTTGTTATTATCATTGTTGTTGTCATTATTAATTTTACTTTTCGTAATTTATTATTATTATTATTATTATTATTATTATTATTATTATTATTATTGTTGTTGTTGTTGTTGGTGTTGTTGTTGTCATTATTAATTTTACTTTTCGTAATTTTTTTATTATTATTATTCTTATTATTATTATTATTATTATCATTATTATTATTATTATTATTATTATTATTATTATTATTATTATTATTATTGTCGTTATTATTATTATTATTATTATTATTATTATTATTATTATTATTATTATTATTATTATTATTATTATTATTATTATTAATTCTTTTTTTAGTATTAGTATTTTTATTAATTTTTGTTATAATTATTATTTAAATTTTCGTCATTAATGTAATTAATTTATATTATTTTTATTTCAAATTTGCAGGAGTTTGAAAACTTTGAAGACAACGTAGACTACTCCGGTAGCTTTGTTACGGATAGGGAATTTATTTCCGTAGATGAGTTACATAGTTGTGCCGATGCGATACCAATAACAATTGATTTTCAATTTACACGTGCTTCTTATAAAAAGAAAGAAGGACATTCTAGAGTTAGTGTCTATTTAAGATGTCACCGCTATGGTAATATTAGGAGTGATATACATAATCTAGATAATACTGCCCGACCAGTATCTAAAAGTAGAAGTTGCGGGTGTAAATTTTTGATTGTAGGAAGTAGTCGTAAACCAGGAGAAAGACCTTGGATGGTAAGGGTGTGTCCTGGTGAAAAAGGAAAACATAACCACCCGTTCTTAGTGTACAGAGATGGTCATGTAAGGGCGAATAGGATCAATGTAGATATTCGGGAGCACATACGACAGCTTAGTGCAACCGGAATGCAACCGGCCTTTATTATGAATTCTATTAGAGATAATTTTCCTGGTTTTTATGCTAGTATGAATCAGATATATAATATTAGGCAATCAATAAGGAGAGAAGAGATGGAGGGTAGGACTCCCTTTCAACACTGTCTTCATATGGCCACAAAACTTAATTACGTGGTCTGGACAGACTTGGATAGCGAAGGGCAATTGAGCAGACTATTAATTGCAAATCCTACCTCTATCCAAATGATACATACGTGGCCATATGTTGTGCTGATAGATACAACGTACAAAAGGAACAAACAAAAGTGGCCACTATGTGAAGTGATCGGAATGACGCCAACCAATCACAACTTCTTGGTTGCGTTTTGTTTGATGCGAGATGAGGCGGCTGTGTCGTATTCGTGGGTGTTGCAGGGATTGAGAGATATTTTCGGCACTGCTCAGACTCCTAGCGTCATTGTACCCGATCGAGACGAAGGTTTATCTGCAGCTATTCGTTACGTTTTCCTAGGTAAAAAGGTTTTGCTGATTAATTAATGTCGTTCTATCTATTGAATATGCCTTAATTACGTTCAATGTTTTGTTTAATGTAGATGTGCAGCGTTTGTTATGCATCTGGCATATTGCCAACGACGTTGAGAACATGGTGGACAAGTTGTGTGGCGAGAAAAAAAATCAACAAGGCCAAATATTCAGACAGGGCAGATGAAACCCCTTGGAACATGGAATTTGAACAGAGATGGCAAGCGATCGTGAGTACGTGGTCGGTTAGGAACAAAAAGGTCGTTCGGTATCTGGTTGGAACATGGATTCCACTTAGAGAGAAATTTGTGCGTGCGTGGACTAATGATTGTTTCCACTTGGGTAACCAGACTACCAGCAGAGTTGAAAGCCAACACTCGTCTTTCAAGTATTACCTTGGTAGCGGTAATAGCTCATTCGATACCCTTTTTAAAAGGGCACACACACAGATTACAAATCAGCAAGCCAGGATCCGACAAGCGCTACAGGAATCCTTGAATTCTGTAGTAAGGTCGTTGCCACAGCATTTCTTTAGACCTTTATATCGCCACGTATCTATCTATGCCTTGGGGCAGCTTCAGCTTGAGTATAACCGCATGTTAGAACTGGGTGATTTTGTATTAAATAAATGCGGTTGTGTACTTCAACAAACCCATGGATTGCTGTGTGCATGTTATTTACATATGTGCATCGATTCACACGGTGCTTTGTATGGATGACATTCATCAATTCTGGAGTACTTTGAGGTACACAGAGGTAGGAGACGAGACCAACGAAGGAGTACGATACGCGAACGCCAATGATAAGGAGTACTTTCAATCTCTGGTCGATGAAGTCCTTAAATCTGATCCCGCTGTTGTACGCCGAATGTCTCAGGTACTTGAATATGAACTACACCCAGAAGGAGCCAAAATACCTGAGCCATACGCAAGTCCACCGAGAAAGGGAAGACCAAGCACAAGTAAAACCATGAGAAGGAAAAAAGCGCATTTGAATATAGCAGATCATCTTTTCGTGGTCGAGGGTCTAGATCTTCATCCCGCGGGAGATCTAGTGGTCGAGAAACGCAATCTTCATCTTATCCGGTACATGACTATTCTTTTTATTATTTACTTTCATTTGTTACAACTTCATCTTATTAAATTTATTTTCAATTACTGCAGATGATCCAGGAGGGCGCGATTTTTCATAGTTTTCATGGCCTAATGACATCCCATTCATTCTTCCACCTTACTTGTTTGACTGGATTGATGTGTTAGGTGATGGTAATTGTGGATTTAGAGCTATCGTCACAGAGTTGGGAGGCGAGGAAGCATATGGCCTCTTTTAAGACGTGCTATGTGTATGGAAATGCAAATGAACAGAGAGCAATACCTAAGTTTGTATCTATCCCAGGAGTCGTTAGACGAGGCTATATTCAGAATAGGTTCACACGGCAATGGACCTGCTCCTTTTATTCACTGGATGGATGCACCGATGGCTTTTTACTCTGCAACAACATTTCTAAACATTGGCATTGCTTATTATGGTTCTAGTAAAACACTGATCCGATGTACAACCGTTTGGTTCTTCCATTAAGGAAAGCATCGGGCGCACGTAGTGCAAATAAAGTTATACATATATATTGGGTGAATGGAAATCATATTGTTCAACTTTAAATGAACGACGATTCAGCCCCATTGCCGCCCATCCATCAACGTTGGAGAGAAGTAGTTGACAATTTCACCGACATATTGACACACATTTCACTACGAGGATTATGCTCTGGAATAATCCACGCGGGCCACGACCACGACCAAGTAATAACACCGCTGATGATGCTGTAAATTTAGATACTCCATAGTCTTACGTGTTGTATAAATCCATATTTACTTGTATTATAGAAATGATACACGAGATTCAATTTGTATATAGTCCATAGTTATACTACTGTATATAATGGTTGTTATAGAACATATACAACACATTCATTGTGTATAGCAACGATGTAATTATGAATCAAATGTGATGTAAATAGCGTCGACGAAAATAAATACAATCATTAATGTAAAATAGTTTTAAGTACAGACTATGAAGGGCCATGCCCTTCAAAAAATTTTCATTCGGCAAATAAATCTCTACAATCATTACGGTATATTTCTAACGCATGTCGTTGACGGGGGTTCATATCTGCGAGTGAAGGAGGTAGTCTAGCCACTGGAGCGAATCGACTGGGCTATTCATTGAGGAACTGAAAAAACAAAAGGAAAAAAGGAGTTAACAAGATATAAAACAACATCAAAAAAACACAAAGACATAGCATAAAACATGGTTTCTTCGCTGACCACATCTCCACCCTAGTCATGTTTGGCACATCTTCTCGGCGAGGATGAGGGCGGAAAGCGGGAAAGTGCTCATAGATCCATGTCTAAAGCAATGTGAGGCAGCCCGCAATGATCTTGCAACCAGCCCTTGATGCCATTCCGAGCTGCCTATACAAGTAGGCCAAGGTCACCGCACCCTAGGCCACCTCCTGCTGATCGACGTTCACGGCAAGTATCGGGTGAGGTCGCATGCCAATTCTGGTCTTATCCACCAGCAAGGTAGAGCCGACGATAGCCATGTAGTACGCTGTCGTCTGGGTATCCATGGCCTGGGACCTATGACACAGGTGCATCAGTTCAACAACGTTCACGCAGCTGCAGGGGAGCGCACCTCTACGCCGAAGCTCAGGCATAGGCTCCCAGAACAGATTGGTGATACCAACTGCCACTCCGCCTCAGAAGGCTCAGCCGGTAGAGAACTTTCAATAGAAATGCCCAGTATGCGTTGCACGTCATGCAACATAATCGTCATTTCCCCCATGGCATGTGGAAGGTGTTCGTATCCGGCTGCCACCTCTCCACGAACGCCGATATCAAAGCACAGTCGATGTGCTGGTGCATAATGTCCAGTAGTCGGCCGAGAGAAGTGGCAGGTAGAACATCGTTTAGCGCATCGGACATATCCCTCAGTCGACTGATGGACTCCACCGGCCTCTTCCTAATACGAAAATCCAGAATCGGAGGCGTACGCTTGGAGCCGTCGAAAATAAGTTTAGCTATGTGCCCGCCATAGCTAGGGATCAGTCGCGTATCTGTCGGCCCCCCGGGCTAGGACGATGTGACTACCAGTCTGTGTTAGCGGACTGCGAGGGCCTGCTCTCTCGTGGCGGCTCATTATCGACAAAACTACGTCCTGCACGCTCAGATGCGGCAGAAGAACTAGGGCCGCCACGTGCGAATCTGTCGTCGGGCCCTCGAACAACAGCCCAGTCCAATGGGCGAGAATCAGGAGCTTCGTATTGAACATCATCAGCATCATTATCATCATCACTAGAAACACCCCAACTACTTTGGATGTTGCTAGACTGGTCATCAAGAGGGGTTCGGACTAGGTCTAGCGCACTCGACCTTTGGGCAATACTGTGTCTGGCAGCCTCTTCCTGCATAGCCTTCCTATCAGAACCCGTTACCCCCATCTCATGCGGGTCCCCTCTGAGTAAGGTAGGCCTAGAACTATTACCTCTCAACAATTGTCTAAAAAAACCCTTTCCTTTTCCTTGATTACCAACCATTTACTACAATTTTTGACAATTTCATTAAATATTAATAATAAATGAACATAATCAAACATTACGTTACATTAACCACATGAACAAAAAACAATATTAATTTTCTAAATTGACAATAATCATAAAAATAATAACAACATTAACAAAAATAATAACATTAATAATAATCATAACAATAATAACACAAATAATAACAATAATCATAACACTAATAACAAAAAAAATAATTATAAATAAAATTAAAGGATAATATAATAACAATAATAATAATAACAACCACTATAATAATAATACGGATATTTCATGATATACCACTGAGTTTTTTCAAAATTCACCATATACCACACAAAATATTTTAATTCACCATATACCATTGAGTTTTCGTCCGTTAGCACAAAATACCATTAATGGCAACTGCCGTTAGTGTGCCGTTTGTGGTAAATTATTAATTCACCATATACCATTAATCTTATTTTTTTGCGTCAAATACCATTTTTTGCGTCAAATTTGACGATAGCTGAATTATGTGTGTGTGTTGATTTTGCGTCAAATAATCGTAATAATAATAATAATAATAATAATAATAATAATAATAATAATAATAATAATAATAATAATAATAATAATACTCCTTCCGTTCTTTTTTGATCTTCCACTTTGGGTTTTTCACACATATTAAGGAAGATAGAATCTTTGGGTTGTAGTGGGTATTATTTTAATTAAATAGTAGTGTGAAGTAATGATAATATTGAATGTATGAGGTTGTAGTGAGTATTATTTTAATTAAATAGTAGTGTGAAGTAATGATTGTATTGAAAGTATGAGAGAGAAAATAATTATAAATAAAAGAAAAATGGTACATTAAAAGAAAAGGGGCTTTTAAGGGGTAAAAGTGGGATAAAAACATTCTAAAAATAGAAAGTATTCTAAAGTGGAAGAACTTTTGAAATTACTCGTTATAGTAATATGGAAGATCAAAAAAGAACGGAGGGAGTAATAATTATTCTAAAAAACAAAAAATAGAAAAAAAAAGAAAAAAAACCAAACAACACCAATAATAAAAATAATTTTCAAGACAACATACAAAGTTTATTAATAATAATAATATTAATTATAATAAACATATTTAAAATAAAAAATTAAAAATTAAAAGAAAAATAATAATTTAATAATAAAAATAATAACAATCACAAAAATAATAAAAAAATTAATAATAATAACAGTAATAATAATAATAATAACAACAATAATAAAATTAAAAATAACAATAATAATTATCAAAAAAATTAAAAAAAATAAAATTAAAACGAAAAAAATTAACAATAATAACAATAATAATAAAAATAATATAAAAAAGTTATTAAAAATAAAAATAAAAATAATAATAATTATTATAACAAACATATTTACATTAATAAATTAAAAATCAAACATAAATATATAATTAATAATAAAAATAATAACAATCACAACAATAATAACAATAATAATAAAATTATTAATAATAACAATAATAATAATAATAATAATAATAATAATAATAATAATAATAATAATAATAATAATAATAATAATAATAATAGTAATAATAATAATAATAATAATATAATTAAAAATTATAATAATTATTCAAAAACAAACGGAAAAAAAAAAATTGAATCACCCAGATCTGGGCGGTTCAATTTTATTTTTTTTTCGTTTGTAAATTTAAATTAATTACATTCGAAAAAAAATTACCTCAATTAATTGTTTGCGGATTGAACTTAGTTTTTTCTCCAACAATTTGCTTTTGTAAGTTGGTTTTTAAGTGTGGTAATAAAAATTTTAGTGAGATTGTGGTATATATTAGGAAATTTTAAGTTCAATGGCAAAATCGTAATTTTTTAAAAATCCAGGGGCAAATACGTAATTTCTTCAGGGGAGGGTGGCGATAAAATCAAAAGGGTGGCGAAATTTAAGGATTGGGATAACTAAACTCATAATTTATTTTGTTAAACCTTAACCACCCACATTGGTCCACTAACCACCTAAATATAACCACCCACTACTCACCATAACCTACCACTATCACCCATCATGCCCATGATTCCCACATTAATTCACCATTTAACTTCCATTCTACCATTATAAATACTAGTTGCATCATTTATTTACCCGAAAGCTATTATACTCCTACCATTACTCCGTAAAAGTACACCGCCCTCGTACTTACAATTTATATTTGACCAAATATTCACTGGATTGATTAGAACTCATCCTATAATCCATTAATCTTGCATCCATTCAATTATCATACATTCATTGATTTATGTTTTTCGGTCTAACTTGAGCGTCGGAGGGGTTTTCCGGAAAATCACCCCCGGACAAAGGCTAAAGTTGTATTGCAGGATTTGAGGTCTTATCAATGGAAGGATCATAAGCACTTGCAGCATACTAACAGTTGTCCTCGACTACACCTTATATTCAGGTATTTTAAGTGTCCTTTGCATTTCTTCGTTTCATTACCAAAACAATAAGTTAAGTGGTCCTCTATAAGTTAATAGTCATTTTAAAGTTATAAGTAATAACTTAGAAATTAAATATGTTAGATCAGCTAAGAAAAATGTAACACCATAAAACATTAGTGTTAAAATTTAAAGGAAGAGGTAATAAAAAAAAATTTTAAAAAGGTAATAGAAAAATCCAATAAAGCAGGAGAAAGAAAATATAATAATGATGTTTTTTTTCCAAAATTATTATCATATGTGTTTTTTAGATGTATTTCGTCAATTTAAAATTCAAACAAAGTTTAGGGAAGATGGGAGAGGTTTAGTCTTGTGTTTTGGCGTTTTGAGAGGGAAAGGGTGATGAGGTATAAGTGTAAGGGAAGGAGAATAGAATGACGAAAGATTATCATGCATTAAAAGGATTGAACTTACACTATGTTCGTATAACATATTTGAGTAAAAAAGAAATAAAAGGAAGGCCTTTCAAAAAATAAGAAAGGAAAGGAAGGGGAAGGGAGGGGAGGGAAAGGAATGAACTAGAAATGGAAGGAAACAATTCAATAACTCTAGTTAGTTTAGGAGAAAAGGATAGGAAAAAGAAGAGAGATGGAAATTTTCTTTTCAAATTTTGCCAATTTGAAAGATTTATACCCTAACAAAAATCATTTATCTAATCCCTCTAAATTCATTTCTTCTCATTTTGTTATCCAATTTAGGGATTTCTCCTCCTTCCAAATTCTTCTCCTTTTTTTCTCTAAATTTTCTTCCATCCAAACACAATTTTAATGATCTTTTGGTTGATTCACATAATTAAGAAAAGATTAAAGAGGATTAATGAAATCATGTGTTCGTCAAGAAACTACAAGCTAAGTCATTACATGGAATTTTTCCTCCTTCCCAAGTAAATATAAAGAGTTGCTCAATAATAATTCAACAATTAAGAAGAAAATTATAGAAGACTTTGACCCTCCTTGAAGAAAGTCGAATTGAAGAATTCAAAGGAGTTAATGAAGTCTTAGTTGAGTCAAGTTATGCTTTAAGTTCATATATTTAGTTCAAAGAACCTACTTGATCCTAAATGTATTCGAAGCAAAAGTAATTCAATTCAGTTAAAAAGTAAACCAATAATACCAAAAAGTGCTACTTTAATATATGCTCTTCAAAGCTACATTCTCTCTCTATCCATAATGCATCAAGTTGGGATGGGTTGGGCTATATTCATGAATTTTAAAGTTAGAGACTCAAAACACATGAAATTTTAGAAAATAAAGACTTAAACAAACCTAGTCCTTTAAGAAACATTAACAGATAAAATGAACCTTAAAGTCAATCTAAAATTCTATTGAATTTTATTAATGAAAGTAAAAATAACATGAGTACAATAACAACAAAACATAATTTAATTCTAATGAATTGTATTACTGACAGGATCTTCATCATGCTCTCCATGAAAAATTTCATTGTCAAACATTGAGACTTCATAGCAATAGAGTCGGCCCTGAGGGTAGGCTAAAGGGGCAATCACACAGGGCTCATGTTAAAATATAGAAATTAGGCTAAAAAACCTATATTAAAATATAGAAATTAGGTTAAGAAAAGCCCAATATAAAAGGTAATAAAAGACCTAAAATTCAATGGTACATTGATGATATTTTCATAGTCTTGTGTTCAGAATATCTTCAATCTTTTCTATCTTTGAAAGACGCATATTCTCAATTTATTTTTACGGTCAATTCCATCACGCCTATCCCAATATCCAATACAATACAATTAATTTTACATAGATGATTTGTTTCCATCCAAACTCCTGTCAACCTTTAATTATCCCAATAAATTTCACAGCTTTTAAATTTTATACCATAAAACCATTTTTTTCATTTGAAAAACATCAAATTTATTTCTTTCCTCAAGCTTGGGTCTTTTTTTTCTTAAAATTTTGTGATGTGTGTGGCATTTCTTGT